>NC_080846.1:46199464-46502769 GCF_030435755.1 Ochotona princeps | reverse complement strand
TTTGACATCTTTTTCTATTCACGTATCTCTCTCACTCCTTTTAGTGGCTACATGCAATTCCATTGTACAAATTATTACTTAGTTTCCCCACTGAAAGAACCTGAAGTCATTCCTAGTCATTTAATATTAAAAACAGCATGGTAGTTGGTATCCTAGCACATGTATTGCTATTTATCAATGAGACAAACTCCTGGAAGTAAAACTGCTGGCCAAAGGTATATGCTTTTAGGAAGGTGGTAGAATCTGCCAAATTAACCTTCAAAATGATTGCCATAATATATATTATGGTTGCCAGAATGAGGTATGAACCAATTTCTTATGTTTCTGAAGTACAATGGTATTAAATGTATTTTTTCATCTTAGTGGTAAAATATTACTAGGCTCTTAAATCTGTATTGTGAAATACATTAAACATACTGACTTTTTGTAAATAAAAGAGAAAAGAAAAATAATTAAAAGATTTCACTTGGCATTGTAAAAGCTCCTGAAAGATAAAAATAACTTTCTAAATTTTTCCAATGAAGAAACTAACCAAGGTGGAAGAAGTTTATATATATAGTATATTATTAAATATAAGAATAAAGATTCAAACTCAAAAGTATCTGATTCTAAACTTCATTCATTAATTCATTAAATAAAGCTTACTATATTTTAAGCATAATTCCATGTCTGTCATTTTACCTTTGAATCAGATCTCTAAGGGATATGCAATCAATACCTTCATTTAACAGATGAGGTCACCAGCAATGGATGTGTTTAGAACCTGAATTGTTTGATTTTTTTAAAAAGATTCAGTTCATTTTTTTTTATTGCAAACGCAGATTAAGAGGGAGAGAGAGAAAGAGAAAGAAAGACCTTCCATTTGCTGTGTCACTTCCAAAAGACCACAATTGCCACAGCTAAACTGATCTGAAGTCAGGAGCCAGGCGCTTCCTCTAGGCCTTCTATGTGAGTCCAGGGCCCCAAGTCTTTGAGCCATCCTTCCCTGCTTTCCCAGGTCATAAACAGGAGCTAGGTGGAAAGTGGAGCAGCTGGGATGAGAACCAGTGCCCCTATGGGATGTTCCTGCTGCCAGCAGAGGATTAGTCTGAAATGCCACCGTGCCAGCCCCAGTTGTTTGGCTTTTACTATTTCTTTCAAGTCAATAATTACCTTTTCAAAACAGTTTCTGTTTTACACAGAAAAATCTTACATTTGTAGAGGCACTGGCTCTATGTGTCAGTGTTTATGAAGCAAATGGTGAGAAAACAGAGGCAGGCTGACGAATACCATTTCCATGAGCTACACACGGCTCTGTGGTGCGTGTGCCCATCCATTAGCGTCCTGCCCTCTAACTCTACATGTGACACTGTCTCTGGAGGTTTAAAACCACTGTCAGTCTTGTCCATGTGTAACTTCACTGCTGGCACTTATTTTGTGATATGAATTTAATCACTTGGGTAGAGGGGACCAAATCTATAACATCTTTTGTACCCTTGGCTTCTCTAAACATTATGGGCAGGTGCAAACCTGGCTAGGATTGGTGATGACTTGAATAGAAAACCTAGAAAAATGCATGCTATAAAGTATTTCTTTGATATCTGTTTTTATTTCATCCATATTATATAGTTTTCAAAATCAGATTTGAAAAAAATATTTAAAAGTACTATTTTAAGTAAGAGGGAAATGCTAGTTTAATAGTAAAAAGGTTACATGTAATTCCTATGAAATTAGTGTTTTATGAAGGAACTCAAAATGGATCGCCAAACAATAATTTCACAATTTAAACGATAGTAAATAGCTAAGACTCAACTGGCCATAGAAGATTATATAATAGTTTTCTATAGCAAGTAAAGTATTTTTATAAGATTTATCACTTTTTAAGTAGATAAAGCTATTTCACAAAGCTATTGAAAAAGGGGGTTAAAAGTTTATTTTACTGCAAGAATTTTGGAATCCATACATAAATTCTGGAAAAATATACATTTTCTATTAACTTTCAGAAGAGTCCCTCATACTGCAATGTCCATACAAGTATAAATAATTAAAACCATTTATGAGACAACTTAAAAGCCACAAAGTAATCAATTAATATGAGCAATAAGTTCTACTAAAGCATTTTTAGCTGGAAAACTTAGATGACCTCAAAGTTGATTGTGTTCAGCAATAATGCAAAGGTGTTGTGTATTATTATTTTTTACGTCTTGCTTTCTTTGTGTTTTCCATCATCACAGAACCACAATCATGCCAAAGAGTTGTCCAATACTGAAACAGGATGCCATTAATTAGGCCTATTATTGGGCTTTGTAACACAGTAAGTATTTTAACAGGCTTTCAAGAACAGTCTGTTCTTTTCTTCGGCTACCACTGTTTACCAGAAATAGAGTTACAACTTTCCCCAGTCTGTCAAAGATAGTAACAAGTGTTTGGAAAGACTTCACCCTTGTCTTTTTTTAAATAATGATCTTACTCCACGTGATGGTATAACAAACGTTTTCCAGGATTTTATATGCAATAACATTTTTCAAGGATTGTTACACACTTTAGGTATAATAAAACATCAATTACAACTGGCTTACTATACCTGTAGGAATATTACCATGTTTTCAAACACTTTTCCAACCTCTTGCATTATTTTCTCTCTGATATCCAGGCTATGAGAAGATCCTTCCAGAACTCTGAGTAGAGAGGGATTCTGAGTAGGATGTGCTTGGAAAGATAATGGAGTACTGATAATTTTTAAGGCAATTTCATAAAGAAGCCTGCAGTTCTAAGTCAATAGGTTTAATTCCCATGAGCGTAAGGTAATTACAGAGAGAATGATATTCATTTGAGAGCTTAGGCCAGACACAGCTCTGTCATATACTCTTAAATACACATTAAATCATATTACTAGGGTTTATTATAGCAAGAAACAGTCTACTTGACTTGTTAAAAAATAGGTTCATCAAATAAACACTGCAGCTTGGGCAATACAGTAAGAAGGCAATGATTCCTTCTGCAGATATTTAACCAGTCAGTTCTCAGTTAACGACCTTAGCTTTTACAGAGTTCATTTTCTGGTAGGGGAACAGCCACCATAAACATGTAAGTATATATACCTTGAGTATGCCACATGGTTCTAAGGGATACAATTTAAGAAGTAAGTGGAATAGAGACAGGAATGTCAGAAGAGAAACTTTAAATAGAGCCATCCGAGGATTATGAGAATTTGACACTGGAAAAAATACCTGTAGCAGGTGTGGGAGCCAGCCATGAAGATCTGTGTGGAAGAGCTTACTGGGTAGAAGCAATGATGGAGGCAGAGCGGGAGAGCACTTCTGTGGATGAACAAGGACAGATAGAGCTGGAACAGAGCAAGCGGATGGAGGGTGGAGGAGAGCAGGTCCATGAACAGAGACAACACAGACCAGGTCCAAAGCCAGGGGAAGGCTCATCAGCTGAGACGGAAGCTCTAAATACTTATGAGCAGAGGTATCTTATGCTCTGATTTCAAAGGGTCTTAAGGAATGTAGAAGTTGTCAGAATCAAAATGGAGCCACAGGCATCAACCGGAACAAACACCCATTAAGTCAGGAGGTTAGAAAAGAATGGTGCTAATGCAAGATTTCCTCATCATACAGATCACAGTTTTACCAGAACCAGAAGCTCACACAAAGGCCACTGCAAGCTTATACCAAAACAACTTCTGGGTACCAAGGAGCTCTCTACACTGTTGCAGACTGATACCATCAAGGCTATGAATCATGACTAAGAGTATTATTTCAAAAAAGCTTATTTAATCCACTCCATCTT
The DNA here is from genome assembly GCF_030435755.1 of Ochotona princeps. NCBI lineage: Eukaryota > Metazoa > Chordata > Mammalia > Lagomorpha > Ochotonidae > Ochotona > Ochotona princeps. The sequence continues at coordinate 46,498,995 of NC_080846.1, read as the reverse complement.
TATTGTTCAGACTTCCACTTGCCTCCACCTATTTGCATATGCCCATGGTTCATTATGGCACCTGTATTCGCATTGCAACATTCTGCTCCTTCAATTTCAGTGGCATGCCCAAACAAAACTTGATTTCCCTTCCCTTTTAACGTCTCTGTGATTGTCTCAGCTGACCACTCTGGCTGCTATGGCTCAGAATATAATTAAAGGAGCTTGTGATAGTAGACCACCATGATCATCTAGAGGGGAGAGGGCAGCTGCTTAAACCCTAAAGGGTAAAAAACAAACAAACAAAAAACCAGAAATGTGCTCACTCATGGATGTGGGAGTAAGAAAGGAAAAGATATTACAGGATGACTGTGGTCCTTGGTAAAACAAGTGCAAGGATGGAAGCACTATTAAAAACGAAAGAGAGCCAGGATAGGGAAATGTAACACTAAACAGTATTGACAATGTCAATGACCAAATCTAGCTAGGAAATGAGCCTCACTGCTTATAATTACCCAAAAGAAGCATAGAATGAACAGAGAGGCTGCACAAATTGTAACACATGGCTTTCTCTGACAAAGGTGTTTATTATAGAGCCCAGCTAAAATTCATAAACAACTTCTCATTTTAAAATTGATTGCGAGTTTAGATTTTATGATTAATCTTGGCCAATGGTACTCCTACTCTTGTAAAATGGGGGAAAACGTATATTTGAAGTGTAAGTGGGGCTAGCAAGGTTTGGAAGACTGAGATAAGAACGTGAGACATTAGGATCATTCAAATAACACAAACCTCCTTTTGCCTTTATGGGTCTTTTTTGTCCCACTTGCATTTGACAGTGCAGGTACCTGTTACAAATAGGCTGTTAGGATGTAAACAGTGCTGTGCTACCACCATTGGGGAAACTGATTTAGCCAGAAATGATTGGAAAGAATCTTGATGTGAAATCACCAACTGCAAAGAAGCAGGTTCACATATAAAATTGGATGTTAAATATGTTAAATATTTACAATGTAGAATGTTTTCCATTACAGACACACTTCAGCTCTGCCTTTTTCTGTATTAGGAAAATCTGGTGTGATGGGATATTAGGGATTTCTCTGGGGCCTGGAGGCCGAGGAGCTCTGGGCAACTGGATATCAAAGCGATATGGCTATGCTAACTTTAGGCAGAAGGAGGAAGAGAACATGGGAGATGGATTTAAAATGCCACTCTAAATCAAAATGACTCTGGTAGTTCATTAAATTGACAGAATTAATCAAAGGGCTAACTTGGAGGGAGCCCACGGAGGTGAAAAGAATCTCATTATCATGAAGGCACCCAATGGCATGGAAGCGCTCCCTCTGTTTCTCACTCACTCTCACTCTTATTCTCTTTAAAGACTTACTTTATTTTTGTTTGAAAGGCAGAAAGAAAGAGATAGAAAGGGGGAAGTCTTCCATCCACTGATTCACTCTCCAAGTGGCCACAGGGCCCAGAGCTGGGCTGATCTGAAGCCAGGGCAGAGAGAATCCAAGGACTTGGGCCCTCTTCTGCAGCTTTCCCAGGCCATTAGCAGGGAGCTGGATCAGGAGTGGAATGGCTAAGATACAAACGGGTGATACCATGGGATGCCAGTGTCACAGGCAGAAGCTTAGTCTGTATGTATGTTACAGTGCCAGCGCCAGTCTCCATCCAAGTTTTTCTTTTAATGTATTCTACTTATCCTTGGATTTCTGGGACTTTTAATCCTTATTTTTAAAAATTATTGTTATAATTATTATTGCTTTTCATAATAAGGCACAGGAATTTCCCCACTTCAGTGTTCCTATCCTCCCCTGCCTACTCTTTCCCCCGACATTATAACACTATAGTCCTTCAGCAACATTCACAAGTCCAACATTCTGCTACTTAGTGTATCATGGCATTGTAGATAAAAACAATGATAGATAGTCTAGTATCCTATTGTCAAGGTGTATTGAACAGTTTCTTTGGGCGTCCACTTTTTATTTAGGAGTAGAGATGCATGCTGCAATGTATCTTCATTTTCCAATATTCTAGTCTCCACAAAACAGTTCATCAATGAGAACATAGGTATATACATGTTTACCAGAAGAGGTTTTTTTTTTTTGAGATATGAGGGTGCTTTGCAAAGTTCATGAGAACATGGAATCAAATGATAAATCTACTTCAGTGTAAAAAAATAGAAATCTATACTTTCTGTTTTCAAAGAAAAATCTTCCATGAACTTCTCGAATATCTGTGCATGTAGATTTCACTGTAGAGACTCAAAGCTAAGGTAGAGTCCTAGTTCCCACAACTATTGAGAAAACAGTCGGGTCCACATTAACCATCAAACACTACTATATCCAACTTTTGCTTCGTTATCTTCCTATTTATAGTCGGAAGTTACAAAGGATTTAGGATAGTGGTACAGCACATTAATCCCCCACCCTCTGGTGCTGGCATAACATATGGGTGCTAGTTCTAGTTCTGGCTACTCCACTTCTGATCCAGCTTCCTGCTTGTGGCCTGGGAAAGCTGTGGAGGAGGTTTCAAGGCCCTGGGACCTTGCACCACATGGGAGACCCAGAGGAGACTATTGACTTCTGGCTTCAGATCAGCTCGGCTTTGGCTGTTGTGGCCATTTGGGTAGTGAGCAGGTGAAAGACCTCTCTCTATCTCTCCTCTCTCTCTGTAAAATCTTCCTTTCAACTAAAAATAAATGTTTTTGTTTTAAATAAAGCATTTAAGATGGAACAATATTAAAATGTCTTCACTGTTGCTAAGTTTTACAAACTTCTCCTGAAACTACTTGGTAGGTTTTATTGTAGATTCCGAAGACTTATCCTTTCTTCGTTTTTCTTTATTTTAAGCATTTGCTTCTTGAGGTCCTGAGACAGGGAGTTAATACTAGGAAGTCACCCAGAGCTGGAAAGCAAATCTGCAATGCCTTTTGCCAGCCTCTCCAGACCTTTCAGATCAATGGAATTTTACTTGTGAATGCTTTAAAGCTTTAGAGACAAATCCAATAAGGGCACTGGAATGCACCCTTCTACTTCAGTCCACAGTGGAGCTGGGCAAACAACAGAATTGGCCTCTCCCTCTGCATTCTAATCACATCACTCACAAGTACTCCCCACTGTGCACCCCCACCCACCACGACCACAGCTAAGTACAGGAAATCTCTAGTTTTCAGCCAGTCATCAATTTCCTAATCCCAGCCTGCAATTTCTTTGGTCTTTCTGCTTGAGCTAACAGTCACTGCCTACCAGGTTGGCCAGCATGCTGGCTGCCCTCAGTGCTAAGTGCTCCCATTGTCAGGAAGCAGCTGAAGGAGCTGCGCTGCTCTGGCAAAACTGCCTGGCCCTGAAAAACATTTCTCTCCCAGCCGCTCCCTCTCCCACAGTGTTCACTGGAGCCAAATCTTTCCTCTTTCATTATTTCTTTCACTCTTGGTCAAGACTTTTTTGTCTTTTAGTCTGGTAAACTGTTAAGTCTGAAAAAAGTTATTTTTAACCAGACTGATGGTGAACCTTGTTCTGATTGACTTTTAAAAATAATTTCCATTTGACTTTCACATCGGCCACAACATAAAAGTGATTTGTTAGGTGTCACTAATGACCTTTCTCTGGAAAGCTTGAGTCAGATCCCTGATGACAGTAAACAGCATCTATCAAAATCTTCCTGCAGCACCTAGAAGCCAACAGAAATCTTTCTGCTTGTTTTCTATGCTTCTAAGGTAGCCATGTCCTGCACACATGCACACAGATACCAATATTCCATCTAAACACATATCCACACAACCAACAAACTTATGTGTATTTTTTACATTTCTAGTTAGTTCTGAAGAAAACCAAGGTTTTCTAAAGAAAAAGGCAACTTATCTTACCTGAACATCTGTAATATAATCATTCTTTCTCATTTTTACCTTTGGTACTGTGTTTATCTAATTAATCGTGGGGTGGGGGTGGGAGGGAGAGTTACCTGTCTGCTACAGGAACAGTAGGTGTTCATATAACCCTGCATCATTTTCTCCCAAACTAGGGAACCAAGATAGAGCTGTGGGTCAGTAAGCATTGAAAAATGTCTTTCCAGACAGAACAGAGACAAAACACTCCTATACCTTCCTTTGCAGAGTCATCTGTTCCTGGAATCTGTAAGGCCATTTCTGAAAAATGCTATGACAGTTAGTCAATTTCAAAAGGAAAAAGTTTTGTGTTTTGAATCTACAAGCCGGCTGGTGTTTATGTTAAAACAGCATCAAATTCCCACCAAAATTGGCTCAATTACCCCCAATAATTAGCATTCAGTACCATAACATGAAGTAACAAAATGTTTTTCCTCCATTAACTATTTTGTAAAATGGTGGTCCATATTATTTTTTTAGAGCTTACTTGGAGTTTTTTTCTACTTAAGTGTTAAGGCAATGCTCACACAAAGATATACCAATGATTCTCTTTGTTGTGTAACTCAATGTTCAATGCTGAAAGAAAGCAAAGTACAATAAGGACAAAACAGACCAAAGAAAACAAATCATCTTACCCCGTTGAAAAAGGGATATCTGTATGGCCATTCTGTAGAAAATTTCCCTGACTAAAACATAAGGGCTGCCAATCCTCTTAAAGGAGAAATCTGTTCAATTCACAACAACCTGACAACAGTGAAGATGCATGGGTGGTGATCATTCTCAAGGGATAAGGTCTAAATTGGGTCCTAACAAAAATGGGTGCAAATGCCTCAAAAGGCAAAATATTGAGGAAAACATATTTCATCAATCTCAGTATCAAGTCAACTTCTTAGAATCTAAATAAGTAACTGTTATGTCAAACCAGAGAAGAGGAAAGGAGAGGAAAATCAGAGTTGACTGAGTGTGGTGAATTCTACTGAAACCTCTCCTCAGACCTGCCCAACCTCTTCCCACCTCAGAGCATACACATCTACACAGCTGGAGCTTGTAGTCTCTAGTAGTTGAATTTCCTAAAACTCAGCCATGATTGAAGATTCTCAGTTTTGTTCTAAAAATCTCTTGTTCTAAAAAGGCAGACCATCTAACTTCCAAGATTTTTTTTCTCAGATTTAACATTCTTTTTTTTTATTCATTAATTACATTGTATTATGTGACACAGTTTCATAGGTACTTGGGTTCTCCCCACCCCTCCCCATACCCTCCCACCATGGTGGATTCCTCCACCTTGTTGCATAACCACAGTTCAAGTTCAGTTGAGATTCCCTCATTGCAAGCATATACCAAACATAGAGTCCAGCATCTTATTGCTCAGTCAAGTTCAATGGCTTCTTAGGTATACCCTCTCTGGTTTGAAGACAGAGCCAGCAGAGTATCATCCCGATCAAGTAAAAGCTCCAACATACCATCAGTAAAAATTTACATCATTATGGAATTAATTGACATAGTAATGAGTAGCCAGTAAGACTGGCCCACATGAATAAAAGCACCAACAACACTTGCTGGTGAGGTTGCGGGGATAAGGGAACCCTACTCCACTGCTGGTGGGGCTGCAGGCTAGGCTGGTACAGCCTCTATGGAAATCAGTATGGAAAACATTCAAACAACTCAAATTCAACATACTGTATGATCCAGCAATAGCACTCCTAGGAATATATCCAGAACAATTGTTTTATGAGAAACCAACATGCACTCCTATGCTCATAGCAGCACAATCAGTAATTGCAAAAACATGGAAGCAGCCAAAATGCCCATCGGCAGAGGATTGGATAAGAAAGCTATGGTTCATCTACTCCATGGAATACTACTCAGCTATTAAAAAAAACATTCTTTTTGTTGTGATTCATTATTCATAAATAAAGCACCATATGAGTAAAGAGATACAGGGAAAGTCCTCCAAGGACAAACAAACCAGCAACCAGGAGCGACTGATTATCTTCTGGACATGCTCTGTTAATAGTTTCTACTAAAACTTACATTTAGACTGCTTCCAGGGAATGAATTAAGCTTACTAGGGAGTTGCATGAATTCATGACAGTAACTTCGGGCTGTCTGAGTGAAGTCAAGATAGGTTTGCCTCAACTTTAGGCAACGGCTCTCAGTCCTGAAAGTCTGTACAAATATGATGATTGTGTGAATTAAATCCTGTTTTCAATCTATTTAGCAAATAAGCTTTGTTCCTGAGAAGAAATTTGACAGCAAATCTTTTGGTGGAACTAATCATAACCTAAAATGATTTTATAAATCCTGCATTGTACAGTCAAATCATTTTTGCTGAAAATGAGAAGCTCCTGAACCGATTTTTCCACAGTAACCTGAATAGGTCCAGAAACTTTACAGAACTCTGCTTGGAAGATAACAGGATTTAGTCAACCATACAGGTGTTGATTTAAGATTACAACTGGTTTTTGACTATGCCTCCTGGACACTTGTGCAGCATTATAGGTACAACAGGATACATATGGGTACAACAGGATTCATCTCCCCCAAAAGTCACACAGATGCTTAAACTCAAATGTCTTAGAATGAATGGACAATTGATTAGGGGTAGAGACTTGATCTATTTGTGGTGGCTAAGAGGTGGGGCTTGTGGGAGGGCTTTGAGTCAGTGCGAACATATACTTGGGGAGTGATTCTTCTAAGATATTTGACTATCTGAGTTAGACTTTGTTCTGAGTATACTCTCTACTTCCTGCTATACCACGTGATCGATAGAGCCTCTCTACTATCACCTACCAGCCTCTAGCAGGTGCAGGACTTGGGAGCACCCCCTTCCCCACTCCCAATTCTGTCATCTCCAAACTGTGAGTTAAGACAAACCCTTCTTTCCCTCAAGAAGCACCCTCCAATCCAAGCAATGAAAATGAAACTAATCCATGTAGTGATTTTATTATCCCAGAATCTAACCAAATTGGTAAAGCACTCTCTATTGCATCTTATATGGGTCCTGACTCTTTGGTCAACCTTTCAATGGCAAGGTTCTTCCTTCAGCTTCTCTTTCAACTTCCACAGTACTTAGCCAAAGGAGGAACAGAAGGGTTTGTTTGTTTGTTTTCAGAAAAAGTGCTAGAGATGAGCCATAAAGAATGGCAAGGTTTGGATAAATGGACAGAAACGAGAAGGCAATACAGACCAGAAGAATAGCGAGAATAGCAGAAACAAAGGTTCAGAGACAGGAACACCACCAGAGTCAGGGAGTCAGAAGTAAAATGCCCAAAGGGAGGAGATAGAAGTGGGTGCTGGGGAGGGGTGCCATGGAGGGTTGGCAAAGACAATACTAGGAACACAAAGAAAGCTTAAAATAAAAAGCTCTGAATTTTCACTCTCCTATATCTGCAGGATTAGGGCTCAAAGGAGTGTATCAAAATTGTAGGGATATTAACTTGCATTTTAAAAATATTAAAAATAAAACAGTAAACATTCAATGTATTATTTTTGTGTTTGTGGTGAAGTATGGCAGTGATGAGAAGGAATTCCTAATATCTTCCCGAGTTACACTTTGGGACTTCATGCATTCAAGCCAATGAGTGAAGCTTCAAACCCAGGGAAGGGATAAGAGAACAGAAATGAAGAACAGCAGTCTTTTTCTTTCTTTCTTTTTAAGTTCATTGCCTGGCCTTTCAGGTCTCAGAAGCTCAGGCCCAAGGGGAGGCAGGGGAAGGAGATAGAGAAACTGTGCTTTCCACCCCTCCCTATGTCAAGAGCAGATAAGATTCTCTGAGAGTAGGAAGGAGTTGAACAGTGAGAAGTTGAAGGGGAAGGATCAATCCAAGGACATGACTAGACTCAACAAAGAGAGGCAGCTGTGGCCCAACCCATCAGCTATCACATCTGTATTACTCATGATGACCACGTTTTAGGTAGTAGTGTGGATTAGTTCCACTTTGTTAGACTTTCACAGACTGATTTTGCAAGGTTATATAGCTACCATGGAGTAAAACAAGAATAAATAATTTCTGAAACAGGTGTTTTACAAAACTTCTTCCAGAGTCAACACTGTAGCGCAAAATGTTAAGAAGCATCTTGGAGTTCCCATATAGGAAAGCAGGTGGCTATTCTAACTGTTCTGCTTCTGTTCTAGACTCCTGCTAATGTGCTTGGGAAGGAGTAGATGATGGCCTGGGTACTTGAGCTCCTGTCACCTAAGTGACAAACCTTGGTGGAATTTTGGACTCCTGGCTTCAACCTGCCCAGTCATGGCCCTTGTGGGTGATCTGGAAGGTAAACACAGCAGATGGAAGATCTCTCTATCTATCTCCCCTTTTCTGTTTTCCTCATTTACTCCCTCCCACCCTCCTTCTCTAATATCACAGATTTCAGACAAATAAATAAATAAATCTTTTTTTAGAAAGTAAGGTAAATTCTTTTGGCTGAATAGTATAGGATGAAACAGAGGAATAGAAAGACATGAAATCAGAGCAAACGACGAGAACTATTGCAATAGCAAGGGAAATGGTGCATCTTGGGCGTCAAGCCCTGGAAAACAGACATTGCAGTATCGAAGTGACACCACCAGTCTCCTGTCTATGTGTCTGGGAGAAGATCAGAAATCCAAAGAAATAGCTTACAGGAAATGAGGGAAATGTTGTTTCAGAAGAAAATGTGGACCTGATATTGTCTTAAAGCCAATGCAAAGAACACAAGACAACAAAGACAATCATGTCACAGCTATACATAATCAATAAGTAATTCACCAGCAATTTCTCATCTCATGAAATAGTTGGTACTCAATTCCTCTGTCTAATTGCTTAAGCTGGAAAATAATCAAGAATACAGTGATGTGATGCTGAATAGAGACCAGTGAAAACTCTGGAGATTGAACTTCAAGGATTACTTCTTAAATATATAACAGGAAAAATATCCATATCAGGGTACAGGACCCAGAATCCATGCAATCAAATTTCAAATGATTTGAAAGTAAAGTGTAACTCCTATGGTAGTCAGAAACATGGTCCCTCAGAAATATCATCTTAGTTCAGGCCAGTGTAACAAATCACAGACTGGGTGACTAAAACCACAAACATTTCTGACAGTTCTGGAACACGAGGGGTCAAAGATCAAGCTACTTTTAGACTCAGTGTGGATGAGGGCCTCCTTCCTGGTACACACACACTGCCATCTTCAAGCGCTGGCGGCCAGTCTGGGATCTCCTTTATGAGGGTAATAATTCCATGGACAAGGGCTCCACCCTTATGACCTTACATTTCCCAGTGGTCCTACTTCTTAATGCCGTGGTGATTGGTAGAGGTTTGCAAACATTCACTCAGTCCATAAGTAATGCACATAATATAATCTTCAGATGCTGTGGGTATTTTAGGGTACTTGTTGCTTTTTAATTTTTTTTTTTTGTTTTTTTGCAAAAGAGTAATTAATGTTGCTCATAAAGACGGGGGTGTTCAACAATTGACCTTAATGAGGCAGACTGCTGCCTTAGCTTATCCAAGTGGACTGTAAGTAATCAACAGGGATCTATAATGGACAGACAGGCAGCAAAGAATTGGAGAGATGGCAGGGTAGAAAACTGCTGGTACTGTTGGTGGGATCCGCGTTGTGCTGTGTTGTGTTTTGTTGTGTTGCAATGGGTTAAGCTGCTCTATGCGACATCCCACATCAGAGTGCTGGTTCACATCCCAGCTATTCCAATTCCAATAGAGTTTCCTGCTTACATGTCATGGAAAGCTGATGACTCAAGTACTTGGCACCTGTAACCCACATAGGAGACTAAGATGGGAATCCAAGCTCCTGGTTTCAGCTTAGTTCAGTCCAGCCTACTGAAGTTATTTGGGGAGGAAATCTATAGATTGAAGGTTCTCCCCGCCCCCTTATGTAAAGCAAAACAAAATGAAAACAAACCTCCAACAACAAAAACCTTTTTAAAAAAGGAAGAAAATACTGTTGGCTTTGATGATGGAGAAGGAAGTCAGTAGCCAAATGTTGCCAGTTGACCAAACCTATCACAAAAATGAGTCAGAGGCAGACTCTTAGAAGCTCAGGAGACTTTACTCACTGACCATCAAACTGCCCCATTCAATCACACCTGGAAGAAAGGAACAGCTCTGATCATAGTCAGGAGTTTTTAAGCAAGGTAAGAGAGCACAGACACATAACGTGAATCATTCAATCAACCAAGCTTACATCAATACACAACACAAATTACTAAATCAGCTGAAGTGGTGTGAAAAACAAACACCCAATCAGTTTAAGCATCATGCACTTTATTTTTCTTATAGATTTATTTTACTTTTATTGGAAAGGAAAACTTACAGAGAAAAGGAGAGACAGAAAGATTGTCTATCCACTGGTTTGCTCCACAAGTGGCCTCAACAGGTAGAGCTGTGCTGATCTGAAGCCAGGAGCCAGAAACCTCCTCCAGGTCTCCCACATGGTTGCAGAGTCCCAAGGCTTTGGGCCATCTTTGACTGCTTTCCCAGGCCACGAGCAGGGAGCAGGATGGGTAGTATAGCAGCTGGGACACAAAGTGGTGCCCACATTGGATCCCGGAACATGCAAGGCAAGGAGTTACCCACTGAGCCATTGCCCTGAGCCCCTAGCATTGTACTTTAAACTATCCAATCACCAAGACTTACAGTCCTTCAGATACAGAACAACTGAATCAGGCAAGCAGGTCCTTCTCTTTTCTCCTACGGAAACCAACTTGGATTAATCAGCTTCCTGTGCGAGTGTTGAGCTGTTAGACAAAGAAAAGCAAGATCTCATTGCTGAATGAGACATTTTATGCAGTTAGCACTCTCATTTCCCTTTTGTGACTTTCTGAGAATTCCTGGTCATGGCAAAGTTTGGGTTATAGGCATGTCCCAGAAATGTTTCAGGAGACCACACCTTACTATCGCCATTTTCTTTTTTTTTTTTTAAGATTTATTATTATTGGAAAGCCGGATATACAGAGAGGAGGAGAGACAGAGAGGAAGATCTTTCATCCGATGTTTCACTCCCCAAGTGAGCTGCAAAGGGCCGGTACACGCCGATCCGATGCCAGGAACCAGGAGCCTCTTCCGGGTCTCCCACGCGAGTGCAGGGTCCCAAGGCTTTGGGCCGTCCTCGACTGCTTTCCCAGGCCACAAGCAGGGAGCTGGATGGGAAGTGGAGCTGCCAGGATTAGAACCGGCGTCCATATGGGATCCCGGGGCATTCAAGGCGAGGACTTTAGCCACTAGGCCACGCCACCAGGCCCACTATCACCATTTTCTATGGTGTGGGCTGTCACACAAAGTAACAGAAGTGCCTCTCAAAGTCATGCAAGGTTGGAGAACCAGTTCCTCCTAAGGATCTCCAGAGAGAAATAGAGCTCGCCACGTCCTTCATTTTAGCCCCATGGGATCAATTTATACTTTGAACACCCAGGTTGTCCAATATTACATTTTTGTTGTTTTAAGCCACCACATTTGTAGTAATTTGTTTCAGCTCTCATGGGAAACTAATACAGCAGGCTAGAAAATAAACAGTTTCTTCGGGTAGTTCAGAGTTTTATTTTAGCAACTTCTATAGACTGGCACTTATCTCTATGACACAAACAATCCTGATAAAGAATCACAATTTCCACTTGTACCTTGACACTAGAAATCGTCTTAACTATGAACTGAGCATAAAAACTTGTAACTGGGGTCACATTCTAGTCCCATTTTCATTGAAAAACAAAAACAGGCTGAGGACAGCATTTAACATATTCTGGGAGATAATTGCTTCTTTTCATCAGGATGTACCTCCAATTTAAAAGCAAAGGTAGCTTAAAATGTAGTGATCCGTCTAAATAAACGGCAAACAGTCCTTTAGCTGCACAATGTAAGGTGCAAAGGTCTTGTTCAAGGAATAAACTCTTAAACTTCACCTGTAGTGGGATGCTATAAAAAAGAGAAATTGTTGGGATTGTCACCCTTCTCAGCTTCCTCCCAGGTACATGAGATGCCCATTCTATTCATCAAAAGACACGGCTCTTTCTGCTAAGCCTTCAGTGATATTCCCAGCAGCTTTCTAGGTTTGGGACCATATGGCCACTTTAAGATGTGTGCAGGCCTTAACTGAATTAAATAACAAGGTAAGAGAATTCCAGGCAGTAGGAGAGGTTATAGATGCATAAAAAGTCCTATATAATCAGTTTCTGAGCATGATAACAAAAGTGCTGTTGTCTTGGAATATAAAATAAAACCTACTGCTTTTAGGAGTAAGAAAGTAGGGAGAGCTTACTAGGTTAAAGGAACCCTTTTTGCTTATTTGAGGCAAGTTCCTGCCTAGGGGCCAGAACTGTGCCATGAGCACTATCACCTGCCTCAGAAACTATATTACTCACCTGTTTAAATTTAGTCAATTACAGAATATAGAACTTCTGACTTCAGTCTAATACTTTGAATTTCATGGGAGAACATAAATTCTCTAATAGAATAAATTAACCTCTGACCATATCAGAAACCAACCTCCAACATATAAGCATCCTCTTAAAGTGGAAAGAAGAAAATGTTGGGGCCAAGTGGAAACCTGTCTCAATTTTAAAGAATTCCTTCTTCTAAGAAATCCTTAAACCTTGGATTTCTTCTCCTGTCCAGATGGTCAAATAATTAATAATCAACCAAGAGTTACTGAGCATAGTGGAAGATCCAGCAAGTGTAAGATGTGCCTGATGCCTTCAGATAATTTGCAGTTAAGTCAGGGAACAGAACCATGGGAAGGTTTCAGTGAGTAACTTTACACTCCTTTGTGTGTTTATTGGTAATGCCTCATTCCAGTGAGACATGCAGTATGTGCATCTCAGATAGCCACACCTGTGATAGACAGCAAAACACATACACTCAACATTGTGTAAGCTCTTGTTTAAGGGAAGAGTAACAGCCCAAGTCTATGAATAGTAGCACTGGAATTTCTACACAGAAGTGATTTAGGTATGAAAAATAATGAAATCCTCAACTATGCAATAAAACGGATAGAACTGGAAATCACTGTGCTAAGTGACATAAGCCAGACCCAAACAAATATCAAATGTTTACTCTTATTTTGGGAAATACAATTGTGTGGACGTCATTTCATTTGCCAAATAGTTGTAAATATGGCTTCCCTGAGCTATGCCACATTTATGACAATATATCTTTTTTCCCTACATTGTGATCATTGTCATGGATCCTTAATTTTGTGACATTAGTATTCCTGTTTTAAAGGGAAAAAAATCACACACATGTATATTTATAATATCTACAAATGAAAAAAGTAGCAAAATGTCAAAAATTATCAAATTGTAAAACTAAGGAGTATATGAAATTTGGTTTATTATATATATCCCATATAAAAACTTCAGTAGAGGATGATCCAAAGCCTTGGGACCCTGCTCCCACGTGGGAGTCCTGAAAGAAGATCCTGGCTTTGAATGGGCACAGTTCTAGCTGGCCATTGTGGCCTTTTTGGGAGTGAACCAAAACATGAAAGATCTTTCTGCATCTCCTTCTCTCTGTAAATAAACCTTTCCAATACTAAAAAAAAAAGTTTTGGAAACTCAGATTGGAAGGAGAAAATCCTTCCTCGTGTCGCCTGGCTTTGGCTGGTGACCACCAATCTTTGGCAACTGTTGATCTGAAGATGTGTCACTCCAATTGCTCTCCACTTTCAACTGATCTTCTCCATGTCTCTGTTATGGTCATGTTTTTAAGAATAGCAGTTATGGACCCAGTGCAGTAGCCTAGCGGCTAAAGCCCTTGTGTTGCACATGCCGGGATCCCATATGGGTGCAAGTTTGTATCCCAGTAGCACCGCTTCCCACCCAGCTCCTTGCTTGTGGCCTGGGAAAGCAGTCGATTACGGCCAAAAGCCTTGGGACCCTGCACTCATATGGGAGACCCAGAAGAAGCTCTGGGCTCCAGGTTTCAGATCAGCACAGCTCCAGCCGTTGTGGCCACCTGGAGAGTGAAACAATGGACTCAAGATTTCCTGTCTATTTCTCCTCCTCTCTGTATATCTGATTTTGCAATAAAAATAAAATAAATCTTTAAAAAAAGAATAGCAATTATATTGGATTAGCAGCCCTCTCTATTTCAGTATGTCCTCCTGTTAACTACCTACCGTGGCAATAACACTATTTCCAAATGAGATGATACTCTGAGGAACTATTGCTTAGGACTTGAACCTATCTTTTTCTGGGAAAACAATTCAACCCCTAGCCAGATCACACTGCTATTCAAACAGAATCTACCATATCTGCTTTGCACTCCACATGCCCCAAACTGTATCTGATACATTTTAGATATTGATGCAAACAGTTCTTCCCTACAAAAGAAATCCAATGCGATAGAAAAACAACATTTCCATCAAAAATAACCTGAAACGCAGAACTTTGAAAAAGAAGGTTAAATGGCATCAGTAAGATGCTGCTGCAACCAGAACTAGAAGAGGCAAGATTGCGATGAAGAAAGTGGTGGGAAAAGTCACATTGACATTTCGCATGTGTTTTAATGATTCTGGGCTGACAGCAAGAATATGCAAATCTGAACTGTGGGCAGAAGACACTTGTAGGGACAGATAAATGAGCAATGGTTTTTATTGTCTTGCAAGTAGCAAGGGACAAAACTTGAGACCTGAAGCACGAGGATATTGGTAACAATGGAGGGACCGAGAACTAAGCCTACTAATGTAATCAGTTTTTCCCTTTTAAAAAAAAGCCAAATTCTGAAGGTAACTCAGGGGATCCAACAGCAAAGCAGAGAGGGAAATCAAGATTGCAGAATAGGGTAAGGACACATATAAACAGACAGATAATCACTAGAGTGAAGCAGAGAGAGCACATTCGAGGAAACAGAAGACAGACCAATGGCAGAGGAACATGTGGAGACCAACGGACATGGGAAAGAAGTGGAGACAATGGTATGATGTTGCAGTGACTAGATATCCTAGTGGCAATCATCGAGCAGTAAACTGAGGTCCACCAATGGCCAGAGCTCCACCAGCAACCAGGTGGGAAGGGGAGTTCACTTGGTAGCTCAGGGGGTGAACCCAGGCAAAGAACTGCCCACCCTGCTCATTTGTTTCATTTGGCCAGGAGCAGAGACAGAGCAGTACACCCCAAACAGGCAATGTCAGAACAGGGTGGATTTCACAGCCCAGACTCCCACCAGGGCTGCATCAGACACCATTTTGTAAGGAAGGCAAAGGCTATGGACAGCACTGTGCATGCAATAAGCTAGGAGTGAACTCTTTTCTAGCTCAGTGCATTGCACTGACATAGCATCTAACAGATTACAACCAAACAGGTCTGGGTAGCCCCTAGACTTAGCAACCAGCAGATCCAGAATTCAACCAGTGGCACATTAAGTGCCATTTTGTACAGTGTGGCAAAGGCTTTCAGATTGTGGGGACAACAGTGAGCTGCATGTGCTGAGCTGGGAACAAACTAACTTCCAGTTTAGTGCATTGCACCGGTCCCAAATCAAAATTAATACCAACTTTGGCATCTTATGACTCCAAACAGGTCCATGTGGACCTCAGACCTAATGTCCAACAGATTCTGACAAGATCACCACCACCAACAACCTAGCTATATAGGACACCTGGTGTCTCCCTAATCCTGGGACCTGCTTTAACCAGAAAACAGGTAAAGGTTGTACAGACAACGATGCAGTCACAGCACAGTATCACAGAAGGTGGAGTGGTGAGCCAGGAACTGGGGCTACAGAGACCATGGTGGAAGTCTAACATAAAGACTGGGAGCTCACTGGAGGGAGTGGCACAAGTGACTGCAAACAAAAAGCCGTGTACCAACTGCAATAAGTAAAATTGCATTGTAGACCTGTGGGTGACACACCTTAGAAACCTGCCCCAAGAAGAAGAATCTGATAACCAGAAGTACAATGATCAAGAGCAAAAGAAGAATCAGAGGCACAATGAATATTACTAAAGACTCCTCTGCAAAGGAGCAAAACCCTATGCCAACCTCAGAGTTAACTGAGGAAGACATCGAGAAAATGGGGGACAAAGAATTCAAAGCACTTGTTATAAAGCCTCTTACCAACAATGAGAAGCATATAATAGAGGAGTTCAAGGAATATGTCACACAGGAAATAGCAACACTGAAACAAAATTAAGCAGAATTATTAGAAATGAAGGACACAATGGAGCAAATTTAAGTCAGTAGAAAGTCTCCACAATAGAACGAATGAGGCAGAAGAAACAAAATCTCAGAATTGGAAGATATTTCATGCCACAATGGTGAAACAATCAAACAGTTGAAAGAGGAACTAAGTCAAACCAAGAAAAGTATTCAAGAATAAGAGACACTATTGAAAGGCCAAATGTAAGAGTTTGAGTTCCAGAAGGTGAAGAGGAACTGAATTTTACAATGTATTTAATGAAATAACAAAGAAAAGTTTCCCTAATCTGGATAAAGAATTGGGGCACAGAATTCCCAACAGGGTTGAACAAACATGATCCTCACTACAAGACATGATAATCAAGCTCTCTTCAGTTGAACATAAGGAAAAGATCCTAACTGTACACATAAAAAAAATTCAATTGACCTGTAGAGGATTGGCAATCAGGTTCACAGTTGATCTCTCATGGGAACCTCTATAGGCCAGAAGAGAATGGATCAACATATTCCAGATTCTAAAGGCAAAAATTTGTTGGCCCAGAATAATGCACCCAATAAAGCTTTATCTTTGAAAGGGAAAGAAAATTCTTCCACAGAAAAGAAACACTCAAAGAATATGCCTTTTCATACTTTCCCTATAAATGATAAAGATGTTCCTTTGACCGAGAAAAGTAATAGCACCAACCACAACCAAAGGCAATTATGAAGAACATCCCAATAAAATAACAACAGAAGACTAAATCAAACAATGAACAACTACTGCAAAAATGACAGGACCAAAATAGCACCCATTCATATTAATCCTGAATGTAAATGGCTTAAACCAATCAATCAAGTGTCATAGATGAGTAGACTGGATCAAAAAAAACAAAACCCATCTATCTGTTGCCTACAGAAGACACCAACAAAGATTGGCAGAAACTGTATCTCATGAATTTTGATGTTTTTGTTTTTATTTTCATTTCTTCAAAATCATATTTTTCATATTACATTCTTCACTGACTCATAAGTCATACAATAGCATCATTTTCTTCAAGAAGGTTCTTGATTTTTTTTCATCTCTTCAGTGACACATTAGTCATTTGGTAGCATCTTATTTAACCTCATGGTACTACAAAGTTCTATTTATTTTCCTGTTGTTGATTTTGTTTTGTGGCTTTTCATTTAAGGAGATGAACAGTAACTGTGTAATGCAGACTATCATATCCAGATGTAATGATACAACACAGCACACATATCTACTTCCAGATCAAAGATGGACTCCTGATGAAACTGCTAAATATATTTTGACAATAGGATACTGGACTTTTTGCCATTTTCCATGCCTGTAATGATGGACTTATGATTATAACTGTTTATAAAGAATTATACTATTGTAGTAGCATAGGGGAGGGGATTTATAGAGGGGGATAAGGGAAACCCCAGAGTCTATGAAACTGTATAATAATAATCATAATAATAAATGCAAAAAAGTAAAGCAGTAGCGCCAGCATTAGGGTGCAGGCTATCACTTAGGAAGCCCACATCCCCTATCGGAGAGCCTGTTCAAGACCCAACTACTTTGCTTCCCATTCAGCTTCTTGTCAATGCACCTTGGTATTTGTTGCCCCTGTGGGAGATCTTGGAAAGAGCTCCTGCTTCCTGGCTTTGCCCCAGCTCAGTCCTGATAAATGTAGGCATTTAGGGAGTGAGTCAATAGTTATTAGATTATCTCTCCCTCCTTTCTTCCTTCCCTTTCCCTCTCTTTTTCTCTCTCCCTTTCTCTGCCACTCTGCCCTTCAAACAAATGATCTATCTATACATAGATATGTGTGTATGTATATAAACATATGTGTATATGTGTATAAATAATAGCTAGATAAACAGAGAAGAGTTTTAGAATCCAGATTATTAAGGGGAAAGAATCAGAGTTCAGGCCCTAACAGGATGAGAAACCCAGTGAACTTCTCAAGCTCTCAGGTGTGCTGGACTTCAAAGGCGGAACTGAACCAGAAGCAGACTGAAACTTACCAAACTGTAACACAGCCTTTAATTAAGAATCAGTTGCTAGCCTACACTCCACCTAACAGTGAAGGAAGATATATTTCCTCCTACATCCATGCCAGCAGGTATTGTTAGTGGAGTTCTGAATGTAGGCCAGTCTCACTGAAGTGGAACTTCAATGTAATTTTCATTTGTAGTTCCCTGACAGCTAGGGAGACTGAGCAATTTTTTTTTCCAAATGTCTATTAGTCATTTGAATTTTTTTTTTTTGGAAAAATATTTGTTCATTTCTTTCACCCATTTCTTCACAGAGTTTTTTGTTTTGCTGTCACTGAATTTCTAAAGCTCTTTGTAAATCCTGGATATTAGTCCCCTATCTATTGTGTAGTGTGTAAAGATTTTCTACCATTCTGTTGGTTGCTTCTTCACTTTGTTCATCATCTCTTCTGCTGTACCGTAGTTTCTCAGCTTGATCGAGCCCCATTTGTTTATTTTGGTATTGACTACATTTTTCGTGACTTTTCTAAGAAGTCTTTCCCAATTCCTATATCTTGGAGAGTGCAGTCTATGTTTTCATCTAGTAATTTGATGGTTTCTGGATGTAGATTTAGGTCCTTGACAACCATTATGGAAGTCAGTATAGAGAATGCTAAAGGAACTGAAAATTGACCTGCCATATGACCCAGCTATCCAACTTCTGGAAATATTTCCAAAGGAACGAACTCGGCATATGAGAAAAGGATCTGTAGTCCCACATTCTACAATAGCAAAGACATGAAAACAACCCAGATGCCCAATAAAAGAGGAGTGGATAAAGAAACTGTGGTAATCTACTCCATTCAATTCTACTCAGGCATTAAAATGAATAAAATCCTACCTTTTACAACCAAATGATCCCAATTTGAGGCCATTATATTATGCTCACTGAAATAAGACAATCCCAAAAGGATTGCTGTAAGGCAACCTTCATGCAAACTATATGATTAATAGCTCATTTGATACATTGCTCATTTATTAGTCTCTACTTCCCAGGGGGTTTGTTATTTTTGTTTATATTTTAATTAATTCACAAAAGTTTTTTCTTATTAATTTCTTTACTTATAGGTTATATAGTAGCATCATTTGCCTCAAGAAAGTTTTTAATTTTCATATATTCAGTGACACATTAGTCATTCAGCAGCATGTTATTTAACATTATGTTGTTGCAAATTTTCTATTTTTCTCTCTATTGTTGATTTTGTTTTATGACTTTTCATTTAAGGGGATGAACACTAACTGTGTAATGGAGACTATCATATCCAGATGTGAGGATGTAATGCAGTATGCATCTCTACTTCCAGATCAAAGATTTCCCAAACTGTTAAATATATTTTGACCGTAAAACGTTCTGCCATTGTCCATGCCTACAATGTTAGGATACACTTAAATAGCAGAATGAAGGACTTATGATTGATTGTGAAGGACTATACTATTGTAATTATATAGGGGAAATCAGTGTGGAGGGGGGTATTTGGGGAAGAGGAAAGGGAAATCCCAGAGCCTATGGAACTGCATCATAAAATAACTAAATAAAAACTTCAAAAAGAATCAGCTGCAACTTAATGTGCTTAGTAAAACAAAGGGTAAAACTCTGGCTTGAAGAAGATAGTATTATCTGGAGCCACCATAATTTATTTTGTGTAACAAATAATTTTAAAAATTATTAAGTAAGCCAAGAAAAAATTATGTTCACTCAGAAAAACTAAATACAGATATAGATGCATACGTGATTCAGATTATTAGAGTTAACAGTGCGAAAATTCCTTTAACATATGGTACAAGTTAAAGAAAAAAGGGGGTAAATTTTCAAAGAAGGAAAATTTCAACATAATTGCAAGGTACTAAATTAAAAGTCTACAATTTAAAAATAAAATTAGTGAAATTAAGAACTAATTGGAGACCCGCGTTATAGCGCAGTGTGTTTAGCGACCACCTGCACTGTTGGCATCCCATATGGGTGCTAGTTTGAGTCTTCATCTCTCCATTTCTGATCCAGCTTCCTGCTAACATGCCTGGGAAAACAGTGGAGGATGGTCCAAGTCATCTGGCTCCTGTGCCCACGTAGGAGTCCCAGAAGAAGTTCCTGGCTCCTAGCTCCTGTTTTCAACCTGGCCCAATCCTAGTTGTTGTGGCCATTTGGAAAGTAAATCAATGGCTGGAAAAACTTTTTTTGGACTCTGTCTTTCAAAACAAATACATACATACACACACACACATATACATACATATATACACACATATATATACATATGTATATATGTATATATAATTACTGGGATGGATTTAATAATATTAAACAGAAAACTATTTTCGTAGAAGACTAGTCATTATCCAAACTAAGACACAAAAAAGAAAAAAAAAAGCATAAACACATGAAGAACAAAAAACCTCAGCATTTCTATAATTAACATCAAAGAAGGGGAGAAAAAAAATATTAGAAGCAGTACTTGAGGAAATAATGCTTAAAAACTTTCCAACCTCAACCTCATAAAGACAATCAGGCAATTTCAAGGGTTCTGTAACCCTAAACAAGTTAATACAAAGGAAACCATATCTAACTATATAATGCCAAACTGGTGAAAACCAGAAATAACTAAAATCTTAAAAGTAGACATAAAAGGAGTAAGATTTTATTTTATAAACAGCAACAATAGGAGAATTACCTAATTTCTTGATAGAGTTTATGAAAATCAAGACTATGGAATAACAGACAGCTAAGATTTCTATAGTCAAATCTGAAACGAAAATTTAGATGTTTAAGGAAACCCTCCCCAAAGTTAAAAATACATTGTTAGCATATCTGAACTAAAACAGAGAGTTACTAAAATGATTATTTTTAGGCAAAAAGAAAATGATCCCAAATAAACAATGCTGAAATGTACCAAGAAACGAAAAGCCAGCATTTTGAAAATTCATACATGCCCACAGCATATAGTCAGTGTCTAGCTGACTGCAAATTCCCTAGCATGAGCTAAACTGTTACTATCATCATACTACCTCCACGCTGTTTCAAATGAAGTTTCCTCACTCTTATCCTCACCTGAATCAGAAAGATTTTATATTCCCTAATGTTAACTTTAGAAAAGGAAATAACTTATTTAAATCCAAATGTGTATTCTTGGATATGCAAATCTTCCAAAAACAGACAAAAACCTAACTATGAAAGAGGCAGATGTCCCAAACGTTTCCTTACACTTTAGAGAAATTATTCCAAGTAGTCATCACTGATGAAGACATGTGTTAAGGAAAGAACCTCACAGCCCACCTCATGCTTTCACTTATCACTAATAAGAACTCTAAACCTTTTAACTATACTGCCATGCACTGCATGGCCACGGTTTGACCAATAGAACACACACATAAGAACCATCCCACTGGACTACAATGGAGCTGAAAAATTTCTGTCAGCTGGTAACGCTGTAGCTACAATAACACAGTAGCACAGTGCACTACTCATGTGGCAGGGATGATGCCAGCACAAAACTGCTGCGCAGCTAGTTGTACAAAAGCACAGCACATGTAATACAGGACAGGTATAACACTTCACAATGACAATACACAAGCTACTACTTCCTATTTAATGTCATTAGTTTAAGACTATACTCATACAGATAGATACATACAAACACAGATGTAGATAGATAGATAGATAGAAAGAAAGAAAGAAAGAAAGAAAGAGAAAGAAAGAAAGAAAGAAAAAGAGAGAGAGAGAGAGAAAGAAAAAGAGAGAGAGAGAGAGAGAGAAAAAGAAAGAAAGAGAAAAAGAAAAGGATATAGCCTTACAGTGTTGTCTTATACTGGCAATGGCTTCGTGCATCTTGTATAGTGCTTCTCTTGACTGCATCCACACACTGCATCCAGTGATTGAGCTACATTGTCTAGATTCATATCAGCACATGACATTCACATATCAGTGAAATTGACTGACAATGCATTTCTTAGGGCTCCTGTTGTGGTGCAACACGTTAAACCACAGCCAGCAACAAAAGCATCTCACATGAGCACCAATTCCAGTCCTAGTTGCTCCACTTCTGATCCAGTTCTCAGCTAATGTACCTGAGAAAGCAGCAAAAGATGATCCAAGTGCTTGGAAATTTGCTATCCATATGGGAGACTTAAATGAAGCTCCTGACTCATGGTTTCAGCCTTGCCCAATCCTGCCTGTTGCAGTCATCTGGGGAGTAAACCACTTGATGGCAAATCTTTCTCTTGCCTTTTATCCATAATCTTTTCAATTAAATAAAAAAAATCTTAAAAAAAAAAAAGCCAAGGCACTTGTCAACACAAAATGACACATAACTGTGTTTAGTTTGATTTCCACCTCAGAAATTGAAAAGAAATCCTTTAGATTGTTTTAAGATTCCTTAGATGCCTTCTGTTACATAATAGCCATGAAATGTATTCAATAGTTGAGCCATATGAAAGGCTTAGAAGCTGTTGCAAAGTTTACAGGCCACCCACTTAAGTATCTCCCCAACTCGCTCCAAAATGATGACAAGAAGAAGCAAAGACTGACCTTATCTACTAAAACAATGTTGTCTGCACACCTTCCCAACTGGCATCCTCGGTTGCTACGCTTGGGTGTGCAGAGCACAGTGCATTGCTTTCTGCATAGCTGAGAAGCTCCCTGCAGTGAAAACCTCCTCCTGAATGAAGTTTCTAAGCATAGATATTTGCTTTCATCTGATTTGCAGCTTTTCACAACAAGCCCTCTCCCATACAGATATGTATTTCTATAATCTTATTTTTAGAAATGCAATCTGAAGACAGGAAGTGTGACGACATTCTAACTGTGGTGGATTCCTCCATCCGAAGCACTCTGGGATGTGGCTGCAGATACACCATTCCTGACACTAGATTGCAGCACTCCAGGCATCATCTGCTCCACTTGGCCATATCCTGAGCCATGAGCAGGGCAATCACAGAAGTGCCTTTCCACACACCAAGCAGTCAGAAAATCACACACAGTGAGATTGTTCTCCACTACAACAGTAAGCACATGATCTGGGCAGGAGTACAGGAAGGAAGTTCAAGGTTCTATAGTTTGATGAACTGAATTCCATTCTCTGGGTGTTTTCATGTCTTACAGTAGATTCTCTTATTTCATACTACAAGTATGCCACTCTATGTATTTGTAACAACAGCTTTAAAACTAGCAGGACTCTCAAGGTAACTAACTGACCAGCTGAGAGACAACTTGGTTACCTCAATCTGATATAACTAAATGCAATTCCAAGACAAGGTAGGAGGCTTCCTGGGGATTTGTGTCTCTAGTAGACTCCATCTTTCTTTCCCTCTCTCATTTATTACTTTTCCCCATGCTTTCTACCTTCCTCTTTCCCTCACTCTTTTTATGTATTATTTCCTTTACAGGAAATTATCTTAGCATCTGAAAACGCTCTTTATTCTACTTGAGACATTTAGAATGTAAGCAACATAATATAGACTGATGGAAAATGATAATTGAAATGCAAATGAGAAAGATAGACTGGATCCTGCTTGACCAACACACGTGGGCAGAAAACTGGTGGAGGATGAATTCCAGCCAGAAAGGGGGTGGGATGCAAACCTTCCTCTCCCCATTTAAGCCTGAAATCAAACTCAGGCTTGACCTCAGAACGCTGGTGGTAAGCAGGACTGGTACAAATGACTAATGTATCACTGAAGAAATGAAAAAGAAAATCAAGAACCTTCTTGTAGAAAATGATGCTACTGCATGATCTATCAGTCACAGAAAAATTTAATCAGAAGAAAGCGTATTGAAGTGATGAAACTAACAAAAAAATCAAAATCCATGAGATATAGTTTCTGCTGACCTTTGTTGGTGAGATGTGTCTCCTGTAGGCAAAAAATAAATAGTTTTTTTTCTTTAATCCAGTCTACTAATCTGACATTTGATTGATGAGTTTGAGCCATTTACATTCAGGGTTAATATGAATGGGTGGTAATTTGGCCCTGTTATTTTAGCAACGGGTTGTTCACTGATTTAGTCTTCTGTTATTATTTTACTGGGATGTTCTTTGCATTTGCCTTTCGTTTTAATGGGCGCTATTCCTTTTCTCTGTTAAGAGAACATCTTGAAGTATCCTTTGCAGGGCAGGTTTGGAAGAGGCATATTCTTTTAACTTTTCTTTACTGTGGAAGAATTTTATTTCATTTTCAAAGACAAAGGTAAGTTTTGCTGGGTACATTATCCTGGGTAAGGGGATAGACAAAGGGAGAAGCCCTACCCAGTTTCCCACCGATTCCAGGTCCCCAAAGTGGGACATGTTCCAAGGGTCCTGCTCAAACAATTTTGATAGTTCAACAGTTCTGAATTGCTACAAATCTCACTGTTCCAAGCACGATGAAATCTATTCAGAATCCACGGGCTGACATAGTCTCTTCATGGTTGGGGCTATGGGTCTGGCAGTTCAGTTGGAAGGATCCCCAAAGAAACTTTGTCTGAGGTGATCCCAGACCTGATTCTTGTGTGTGCTTGCCAGTACATGGTCCAGCACAATCCATCACCCCAATCAGCTTATGCACAGGCTGGTGGTTACAATTCCTGGGTCAGTTCTGTTTCCAGCCCTGTCTTCCACTGGAACCAATGGGTGTTGTAGTCCAGCCCAACCCTGCCCACTTCATACTCGGCCCTCACACAAACCAGTGGGAGCTGCAGCCTAGTCAGGGCAACTCCCCATAGCCCCCATCAGGCCTGCCCCCTAATTTGGTTCCCCTGCTTGCCAGTATGTACAACAGACTTGTTCAGTCCAACATCCCATTCAGCTCTCCTACATGTCAATGGGCATTGAAGCCTAGTTCAACCCAACCAGCCCTACTATCCAGCCCACATACATACTGCCTGGAGAAGTTCTATCTAGCCACCCCTGCCCCAGTTCTGGTTTTCATGCCTTCCTGTGGGAGTGGTTACCCAAGAGGGAGGTGTCCCTATTTCCCCCCTAGGCCACTCCCATTCCCGGATTATGCACTCTCCAGGTGGTTCTGGAGTTTAACTTGACAGATTTAGCCCCCCCAGTGCCAGCCTCTGCCAGCTGATGCTGCGGCAAAGCCCAATCAACCCTCAACCACTCTAATTTATGCTTGCACCAGTCGGAACAGTCAGCCCAACCTGACTTTTCCCTGATCTAGCTCACATGAGGCCCACAGGCACTGTAGCCCTGCCTGGTCTGGTCTGCCCCCATCCCAACTCAAGCTCTCCAGTGGGAATGGCTGTCCAGCAGGGGAGCCCTCCACATTTCCCCTGCAAGCTTTTCCCCTTCCCTTCCTGGTTCTCACATGTGCTGGTTGGGTGCTGCGGCCAAGTCTGGCAAGGCCCGTCTCATCTTGGCATTTGGCAGTGGGTGTTGTATCCTGGCCCGGCTTGGCCCACCCCCAATTCCAGCTGATGCTCGTGAGAGTTACAGCCTGTCCCAGCCCAACAGGCATTCAATCCCAGCCGTAATGTGCACTGGTATGTGTTGTGATCATACCTGGCCCGACCCACACTCTATTTTGGTACTGAGATTCGCCAGCAGGTGATGTGAACTGGTTCAGCCTGGTCTGACCCCGACCTATGGCAAATGTACGCCGGTGGGTATCTTTCTCTGGCCTGGTCTGGGTTGCTCACTATCATTCTTCTTGTGCTCACCTGCAGGGTTTGTATTCCAACAGAAGAGTTTCCCAAGCTCCTCCATCAGAACCTCTCCCTATGTCAGATCTTGCGCATACTGATGGGAGCATGGGCCAGCCCTACTCAGTCCACCTCCTGTCCTGGCAGTAACAATGGCCTTTCCTGACTGGCTTTCAACTCATTCTGGTTCTTATTCTTGGATGTTTCAGCCCAGCTAAGGCTCGTCCATACCCAGACACTGTCACACATGGCTCAGTAGGGGCAAAGACCTAGCCTAGTCCATCCTATATCTACCCAGGTTCTCCAGAGCACCAGATGGTGCTGGAGTCTAGCTCAGCTAGGTGCGCCCAGCCTCAGTACACACTTGTGCCAGGGAATACTGCTGCCATATCCAGACCAGAATGCAACCCTCACTCCAGCCCCCGCACTCACCAGTGTGAACCCCAACCCAGCAAGGGTTTAATCTCATAGCTCCCCAACCAGGCCTATTCCCAGCCCTAAATTACATGCATGCCAGTGGTTACTCCAACCCAGCTGTCCTAGGCCCTCACCTGTCTTAGCCTTTGCCTTCGATGCTGTGGCCTAGTATTCCTGCTTCATGCAGACCAGTCAGTGTAAGAGTCTAGCACGGAATGACCTGTGCTCCATCCTGATTTCTGTTCTTCCTTGAGTTAAGGTTTGCTCAGCCCTGTCCTGTCTACCCCCTTTCAGTTGCAGCTCGCCCCACCCCATATCCTGTTTTAGGATGTACATTCGGGTGCTGCTGCCTTGACCTGCCCAGACTGTTGTTGATTTCCTTACCCGTAAGTAATGGCAGGTTCCATGGTCACACCTAGCTCAGCCCATCACCATCCCAATTCCTGTGCTAACCAGGGGACATGTACTTCCACAGGGTTGGGCCCATACTTCCCCCACAGAATCCATCCCCAGACCTGGTTCTCTCACATGCTGGTTAGTGTCTTGACCCTGCCAAGTGTGACCTGTCCCCACACATAGCTTTCGTGTGGACTGGTATGTGGCAGTCAGTGATGCTCTATGCTAACAGCCCCTATCGGGATTCCCAAGTGGGCTGGTGAATCAGTCTGACCCAAATAAATCTTATGGACTCTCCCCTCCAAACCACCAGATCTCAGTCCCCATGCCTGCAAGCTCCATGACGCTATTACTGAGAATTACACAGAATTTATCCCTCGCCTACACTCACACTGGCCTTATCTATGGATGTCCCTAGGTAGTCATTACATACCCTAAAAACCCTAGAGCTCACCGCCTAGAACTCACTCACCACGTGGCAGGAGTGACCATGGCCTGAGTACCAAGCATTGGGTCTGGCCTGGCTCGGGCACCCCCCACAGCAGCCACACTGTAGAGGGCTCCTTTTGCCCCAGCTCCATTGCCCAACACTGCCCTGGCTCTTCCTGCCGCAAGACGGTGGAGGTAAGATGGAGCCAGGGCTCTAATCTCATTCCTGAGATTCCCTCATGGTGTACTTACCCTGAGGGAAAAAATCTCTCAGTCCTGGGAACACCTAGGACTTACTCACTGCATGGCAGCAGTGACCATGGCCTGAGTCCCAAGCATTGGGTCTGGCCTGGCTCAGGTACCACCCGCAGCAGCCACGCTGCAGGGGGCTCCTTTTGCCCCAACTCCACAGCTGAACCATCCCTGCAGTCTTAAAGTTTTTCCACTGTACGAAATGGCATCCGATGTGCCACTACCAGAGTTCTTGATCTCCTGGCAGTCAGGTCTGAGAGCTACCAGAACCTATCTTGGGTGGAGCCTGTAGGATGCCACGTTGTTGCAGTTCACATAGCCAGAAATGAGTTCACTCCCAGCTCAGTGCATGCACAGTACTGTTAATAGGCCTTGCCTTACTTAAACAAAGTGGCACCTAATTTGGCTCTAGGGAGTGGACTGGGTTGTGAAATCCACCCTGTTCCTGCACTGCGTCTGGGATCTGCTGCTCTATCTTTGCTCCTGCTTAAACCGAACAGAGCAGGACCGGCAATTCTTTGTCTGGGTTTACCTCTTGAGCTCCCCTGAAAAACGTCCCTTCCCACCTGATTGTTGGTGGAGTTCTGGCAGCTGGTGGAGTTCAGATCGCCATTCGCTGAATGCAACTGGGTTATCAGTCACTGCAACACAACACCATTGTTTTTGCTGTTTTCCTATGTCTTTCAGTCTCCACATACTCCTCTGCCATTGGCCTGTCTTCTGGAATGTGTCCTTTCTTCTTCACACTAGCTAATATTTCTCCATCTGTGCAAATGTGTCCTTACCCTATTCTGCCATCTTGATTCTCCTACCCTCAGCTTCTTCTCTCCTATCTCTTTCATGACAGTACATGCTGCCTTCAGCCAGTTCCCAATCTGGCAGGAAGTCCCCAATTGCTTCCACTCTGCTTGAGTCACTCTGTTGATTTATGCACCTAAAATACCTTATAATTCCAATGTCTTCCTTTTCATCCTGCCCCAACTCTTTGAAGCTGGACTTCCCGAATTCCAGTTGTCAGCCACCTTGCATGGCACCTTCCTTTGATGGTTCTAGAATGGAAAGCTAGTGTTCCCACTTTCCCGCTTCCTTTCTGCCACTCCCTGGGGACTTCTGCATAAAGGAGAAACCCTGATTTTGTGAAACAAGCCCTTTACTGGGTAGGACTTAGGCATTCCTCTCATCTCACTCACACACAGCTGTATCCTTGGAATGTTCTCCCATATTTCTCTGCCGAGCTACCTCCTTACTCCTTTAAGGCTTAGATCATAGGTGTATCCAAGCTCTTCAACCAGGTCTCAATTCACCTGGTCTTTCTCTCCTTGAAGAGGAGAGACGTGACAAGAGACTTTCTTGTTTCTCATTCTCTGTCATGCTAAGGATGAGTTCCCCTGACCATCATCCTGGCAGCCCAGCTTTGACCTTGACCTTGACACTTACTTCCACACAGAAGCCACATTAATTCTTCTTCTAAGGCAGAGAGCCTCCTATAAACCAGAGTTGGGTGTCAGCACAGATCATGCTGTCCCATGCACAGGAAAATGGGAGCCCAGTAAACATTTGTCTTTAAAGTGAGGACAAAGCTTTATAAAGAGATACAGTAAAAAGTCGCTTTTAGGCTCACTGAGTTCAAAAGGTGCAGCAGTATCTCTGTGGCATCCATGCAGGGTTATTTTAAGTCTGTGATTCATGCCAGTATTGTTTTATTGGCCTTCTCTCTCCATCACTTGACAATAAGTAGTTCTTCCAAAAATAGGTAAATAAACACAAATACAAATAGCAATCATTTCTATTATTTTCCAATAAAGGGCAGGAGCAGAATATAGGACAGAAGCTTCATGTTCATGTTATCGGTCTTGGGATTCAGTTTCCTAAAATTAAGTTCAAGACAAAGTTCTCAGTCTCTGCTGACAATCTAGATGGAGAGCATGGAAGGTCACTGGCTTGCCAGATCATGTGTGGTGTTATCAAGACAGCCATTTCAAGAACCACTATGGGTAAAGTAGGACTTCAGAAAAGACAGGCATCTGACAGAGCAAGGACAATTGAGGCATTAACTGTAGGCACAGTCATCCCCAGCCCAGAAAATGAGAACAGAATCAAGAAAACACCAGGAACAAAACAGTCCTAAACCCTTTCTCTGTTATTGTTGAATTTTCTGAAGCTTTGTCTACACCAAATAGATCGTTCTTTGAAAGACAAGCAAAATGCAGTTATTCCAACTAACAAAATCATGAAGGGCCACATTAATCGAACATCTGGATATATTTGCAAACCAGATTTTGTAAACCAAAAGAGTGGTTCTTTAAATAATCTAAATAATTATGTCTAATATAAAATTAAAAATAAATGTAAAGTGATGTGCTCTTATAGATGATGGTGGGGAGCCACAGAACACTCCATCCATTTATCCCACAAACATTTGGAGAGCAAGCACATGTACTCACTGTGGTCACCAAGAACAGTAATTCTACTAAGGCTGAACAAATGTAATCACAGTGCCACAATTCTAGTTTTGATCATGCCAATTTATTAACTGTGGGATGTTGGACAAGTTTTTGTCCATGTAATTCAAGGGCCATCACCTGTAACATACACACAATTCATAGGGTACCATAACCTCTTAGGATTGTTGTGAGGACTTTGTAAGTTTCGGAAAAAAAAAATTATTATCACAAGGACTGCAAAGCCACAAAACAATAACAATGAATTACTACCAACCCACAATCAGTCTTCACAGGGCACTGACTGCATGTCATGGGCTAGGTATAAAAAGCACCAAATAAGAGTTCATTGTTTGTGGTATTACTTGGATCCCTTAACTTTGTCTTTTAGTTATAAAATCAGAACGTTCTGACCATATAGTTCTTATTGCTGTTGAATTGATAGTTTTGACGTTTCCAATATACTCTAAGCATAAAATTAGAGAAAATAGAAGCAGGCATTTGGCATGATGATTAAGATGTTGTTTAGGATACCTGCCTCCTGCGTCAGAATGCTTAGGTTCTAGTCTGGGCTGCAAGGCAGCACATAAGGGTTCAAGCTCCACCATTCATGTGGAAAACCTGGATTGCATTTTTGGCTCCCAGCCTCAGCTTTGTCTAGCCCCAGCTGTTGCAGCCAGTTATGAAGTGAATCAGCAGATAGAAGATCTCTCTGTTTGTCTCCTCTTTCCTTCCTCCCTCTCCTTCTCTCTGAATGAATACCTTTCAAATAAATTTGAAAATTTTGAACAAATATATATATATATATATGTGTGTGTGTGTGTGTGTGTGTCTGTGTAATATATATATAATTTCTAAATAAATTGGAGGAAGTAGCCTGAAGCACAGCACAGGTCCAACATAACAGTCACCTGTCTTTGTCAGAGTTCAGCACATAAACTTAAAGAGCCTACAATAGATTTAATAATACAGTCTTTTTAAAAAAAAGAGATTCAATTATTTTTATTGGAAAAGCAGATTTACTGAAAGAAGAAGAGACAGATCTTCTACCTGTTGGTTCACTCCCTAAATGGACACAACAGCTGGAGGTGAGAGGATCTAGAGCCAGCAGCCTCTTCCAGGTCTCCCACACAGGTGAAGGGCCCTTAGGCTTTGGGCCATTCTCCACTGCTTTCTCAGGCGATAAGTAGAGAGATGAATGGGAAGTGGATCAGCCAAGACACAAACTGGCACCCATATGGAATGCTATCATTTGCAGGGTGATGATTATCCAATTGAGCCATCATACTGGAATCAATAATAGTTTTTTTTTTCTTTCCTACCACCTGCACATCTTCCATGCCTATAAAGAATGACTGTGCCCAAAATCAGGGTGAATCTATCCCCTTGGATTGTGTTTGACAAAATGAAACAAGAATGTGAGTTTATGTCAGAATATAACACTGGTAACCGATCTCACTCTGACATTAGATTATGTCCAAAAAGCCAACCAAAACATTGAGAACAAAGGCAGTTTTATATCAGGGACACTAGAAAGAAGGTGGCTTTGGTAAAATGGGCTAGGAAACCGAAAAAATAAGAAGAGATTCATTCTGAAGATTATGGATTCTATCTATCAGTAACCAATCAGGTTTATCTAGTGGCCTTTGATAGGTCCCAACTTCTTATCATTTGTCTGGGGCTGCAAGGACATAGTAAATGGTAGGGACCCAATATTGGTGGCCTGGCCATTCTTGCTTTCACTTTCTGGAATCATTCACTCATTGCCTGGCATATCACCTTTACAGCTGCATGTCTATTCCCCTTATGAGATTGTCAACACCCTAAAAAATCATCAACCACTTCCTCAATTTGGCATTCCCTGAGAAACTTTCCAAATTATAGATTATTCAATAAAATGTTCTGAATGAATGAATGAATAGCATGAACAAATTAGCAGACGCCAAGGGATTCTGATTCTGAGCCAAGTGCTTTCAGAGAGAAACGTTCCTTATAGCCACCCCATTCAGAGCAAAATGGTTTCAGGGAGTGGGACATCTGTTGGTATTGTCTGCCAAGAATCCACAGTGCCATCTTCTGAGAACAACAAATTAATTTCCTTTGGGGAACTATCCCACCCCACCATCTCCTGGTAAAGGGTGATCTGGAAGCTTAGCCAAACCACTGTCCATGGAATTTAAACCTTAAGCAATAACCTCAAGGCCAGAAAATGACTGGGAACCCACGTCAAAGTGATAAATTGAGGATTTATTTTCCATGGGTCCATACTACTTAGATGACCATAGGTGTCTTGACTTTTGCCTCTCTGATGGCTATGCCTTCTCCACTTCCTTTGAAGCAATAAGCTTTCCTTTAAACTTTCAATAAATTCCTTTTGTGGATAAGCTAGCAAGAGTCGATTTCAATAGCTCAGCACCATGAACCGAACTAATGCACTAGGATGTCCTTGCTCTATCACATTTGTTCTCAAGTTTGATTCCATATTAGAATCACCAGCGAGTTTGTACTATCTCAATGCTCGTGCCACAACCCAAACCAAATGAATGGGACTTCCTGAGAGCTCGACCAGCTTTTAAAGGCAAAATTTAACCTTACAGAAAGACTCCCACTCAGAATCTGTGCTTCCCCCAAGAATTTAAAAACGTTTGTTTTTATTTTTAATTGCAGTTTTTACTGCCAAGTAAATTTAAAGCGAATTTTACAACAGTAAGCATTTTATAATCTTATTAACAACACAAGTAAACCACCGTGACAGAAGAAAAAATATCCCTGTTGGTTTACATTTAATAGATCACAGGAGTCTATTTCAAGATTAGAAATGCCTCTATTGAAGATGCTTTAGAACCACATTTAAGACACAGCTGTGCTTGGTGATATCTGTTGACTAGATGGTAATCCTGAGGGAGGAGGAAACTGACACCTTTCACTTCCTCCATTATTTCTACCTTCTGAGAGATCATGTTGTAAGTTTATATGAAATACAATGAGAAAAAAAAAAGCTGGTCAAGGAACAAAGCAATTAAATTTCACAGAAAACAATAAACGTGTCTACAACAAGGAAAGATCTGCTGAAATATTTGACATTTTGCTTCCTAAAGGGAAGACTTGCCTTTTCATAAAGAATGATTTCCACAGACACACTAAGACAATACAGGGACATTCTAGAAAAAATTCAGCTCTGTGCCCACATGACAGAGGGAATTTAATAAACACTGGGACTCAGAAGCAGAAGCCTCAAAGATGGCACAACCAGCGCTGTTTCAGCTGCCCTGCAACACAGCCTCAGGCACTCACCTCATTGTCTCCTGGTCATCACCCTCACTCAAGAGCATTGCAGACCTGAGGCCATGTATCATGAGGCACTGTGCACTTGCAGACCCAGTGATTTCCCACTGCATGCTGTGAGGCACAATGTCACTAGGAATGAATCCGATCCATCCTCTTCCACCATCACCTACGTTGTAGTTTTCATGCCGGGTGAGATTGAGTCTACCACAAACAGGTCTGTATATAATGAAAACACACTGAGTAAGAGTAAATGCAGAGCTAGGGCAGTTTCCTGAATGTCCCATGCTGAACAAATTGAGAAAGGAACAAAACATACAAAGAATACATGAACTGAGAATACTGGCGCATCTTAAACATATCTGGGGAGTTTTTATCTATTATTACTTAATTTAACTTAAACATATCAGAATACATTTGAAAGAATTAAGAAGCTAAACATCAGTTCAATGAGTTTAAGCTAGATGGTACTCATTTTATTTCCATTTAACCAATATATGAGAAATAATTCCTTCAAACACTAGACTAATCATGAACTTTATTATCAATAATGAACAGTTTTAAAATGTTTTTGCCCATGTCATGATGTGCGTGTGTAAATTTAACTCAAAGAATCCTTGAGATTCTAGTATGCTCTAGGCGCATGCAGTGAAACAACAAAATTCTCCTGTTTATGATACAATAAACCACCTTTTGTACCACATGGTCGACCCATTGTCATCATATCAAAGTTATTGCTAAGCAGCTAATCGACAAGACACTGTTTTTCCTCATTTAAGAGGAAAATACTAACCAAACTTTTATTTTAGAGTTTATTAATGAGTCTTTATTAAGCAAGTTTGGTAATAACAGGGCCCACTAGAAATAGCAAATCACAAGTCCATATAGCTATAGTCAACTGAAATCCTGAGAGAAACAAATGGTCATTACCCTTAAGCCCATCCATTAAACTGAAGACCTATGTCCCAGCTTCCCCAGTTATATAAGGTATCCTAAGGGACATATAGTGAACAACCTGAGCACACTTACAGACCTGCAGACATTCACCTTTCCCTGGCTTCTCTGCCCACATCCCAATAGTGCTAGGCCTCACCTCTCCTGGAACTCTTGAAAGTACACAAATCAGAAATACAAAGTATCCTAGCATTGCTATTTTTACTGTCCCACTCAAGCAGAGAACAGAGGGTGAGGAATACATACAGGGGCCATGCTCAGAGTGTCTCCGCAGGAAGCCAGAAAGCAAGCAGGTACTGGGGAGGCCAAGAGTTGGAGTGCCAGAATGACAGAAGTACATGACCAAGAGGAAACAGACTTATTTTTAAGAGAGTAAAGAAGAATGGTTCACCCTGAGAGTCTAACAAGTATGCAGCACTGTTTCCAGTGTGTTATTGACTGAACACAGAGCAATATAGCTTATAAAAGAAAAAGGAAATTTAGGCTCTAGAAGTTAAGACAAGAGTCAGGATGTCCAGGTCTCACAGCTGAGTGCCTGGGTTCAATCTGGGCTCCAGCTTCTGATTCCAGCCTCCTGCCCAAGTGGGCACTGGAAGGTGGTGATGACAGCTCAGGTCCTTGGGATTCCTTGTGGTTTTTACATTCTAGTTGATATTTTTCTGTAGTTTCCAGTTTTTCTACAGTGATTATATATAACTTTTACGAGTAGAAAACTGTTTTCTAAGATTTTTTTCACTTATTAGGAAGACTGAGAAAGAGAGGAGATAGGCCTTCCACCTGCTGCTTTACTCCCGCAATAATGAGTCTGCAATAGATGGGGCCCAGCCACATTGATGGAATGAGCCCTGAACTCAATGCCAGTCTCTCAGGTGGATGGCAGGAACTCAAGGACTTGAGCCATTATCTGCTGCTGCCCAGTATGCATATTATAAAAAAAAAAATCATCAGAAGCAGAAGAGCCTAGGTTGACCAGTTAACCTGAAACAACATCCATTCCCAGAAAAAATATTTTATGAGAAGAAAGATATGGGAGCATTTCAGAGCATGGAGTTAGCCCGGAGGCACTGGGTACATTGAACACACACAGGCAAAGAGCATTTTCAATCTAGCATAAAAATGAACAAAAGGCAGAATTCCTGCCAATCTAAAATTATTGATGGGAAGAACTTTGCTCCATGCTTAGTATTTCTGCTTTAAATAAACACTTGAATGTGATCACTGAATAATAATGAGGGTGTCTTCAAAAATTTATTGAAAAAAAAAACACAATTTAAAAATAAATAGAGTGGTACAAAAAATTTTTGAAATCTATACCACTTTTTCAAAATATACATTTTGCATGAAGTTTTGAACATCCCTTTTACACAAGGATTTGCTACCATTTTATCTATAGGAGAATTCAAAACTATTTCACCTAAGCTTCTGGCCAATGCATAGTCATAGCAGGTACTGCCATTCATTCACTCGGTCCCCTCAAGTACCTAGTCTCCTGTGTAGGAGACTATCTGTGGCCCCTTCTCCATGGGAAGGATAGAATTGAAAAGGTAGCATCATTTGGCAAGCACAGGGTTGAGCCTTTGGTTCTTCCAGGGTGATGAGAGAGGGAATTGTGCATCTAGTTTGTACGAAGGAAATTTGGCAGTGGAAGGAACCCCACCATAATTCTTGAGCCTTTCTCCTATCTCAGTAGAATCAAACTGGGTTTCCAGGCATGCAAGCCAACACATGATCAGATATCACCTGCAATATCATTTCTGTTCTAAACTACTTGGAAAGAATTCTGTTATCTACAACTAAAGACTTGAGAATGAATCAACGGGTCATTCAGGCTCTGTGTTTTTGGCTTCTCTCACCACTGCAAAATTGTCTTCTTAAACTAAAATTAACCATAAAGAAAAAAAATTGATCCACTTTTCCTTAGATCGAAGAGATGATTTTGAAGGAAATAAAACTATTGGCTGAAAAGGGTAAGGAATTAAACCTTGGAGCAAAGTCTGTAGAAAAGATGAAATTCACAGAGATTTTTAAAAAAAGAGCAGCAAGAAATGGAACTCAAGTTTCTACGGGGTTGAGACAAAGTTGAAAATTGTCTGGGTACACCATCAGCAATACCACCACCATGCATAAACACAGAAGCTTGGTTTGGATCTGATCACAGAAATTAACATGGAAACCTCACCTTCCTGGTTCATAGATTGCATGCTGCTTTGTAGACAGACATTGTTGGAACACAGCCATGTGCATCCGTTTGGAGATTACTTCTAGCTGCTTTCACATGCACAGAGCACATTCAGCCTAAAAAAAACCTAAAATATTTGCTTTCTGGCTGCTTCCAGAAACACTTACCAACCCTTGATGAAGGTACTTGGGAGGTCAAAGTCATCTGGAATGGGTTGATTTGGTAAACTGTCAACAGGGGGAATACAGAGACACAAGGTCCCTGCCTAAGTGGAAGAGAACTTGTAACCCCTTTAGTGGAAGCCACTGCTAAGAATAGTCACTGCACATGTCCTTACGTGTGTATGGTGCAGTCTGAGGATGAGGAACATTGCAGGGGCTGCAGCAAGTGGGTAACAGAGAGGCTGACCAATGAAACAGTGAGCCAGAAGGTAGCGATGATAGATCAAAGAGGGGAATGCAAGTGAAGACAGAAATTTAGAAACTTAGGCTTAAGTTGTATGAAGTATATGAGTGAGAAAGGAGAGGGCTGGTGGAGTTGTTAGAGAAGTAGCAGGCAACCCATTCCTCAGAGGTCTAGGGCAGTGTGTGTGATCCCTCCACATGCTTCTATGTAAACCAGGCATTGTGCTGGCTCCTCGGAGAATTAGTAGACTAGCGAAGGAGCAAAGGGCTGGTTGTGGCTCCAGCTGTAGAGCCATGGCGGAGGAGCAGCGTTTGGCTCTAACAGGGAGGGAGCCCCCTTAGTCATCTTGGAAACGGGGGAGATGGGGTGGGGTCTCTGTGTCATCTGGAGAAATAAGAGCTATTCTGAAAGGGTCTCTGGGAATTTCAAATAGAGTGGTAGAATAGTGCTCCAGAAGAGATTAAGATGAAAGAATGGTGATGAAACAGTGGTTGGAAGGCATAAATGGGTCTCACATTGCTTTCTGAAAGATGGGTCCTGGGGCTGCAAACCCTTTTCATAATATGGAGAGAGCAGCAGCAGCCGCATTCTTTGTAATAGGATTTGAACCGTGGGTGAGCAGCTTCCATTCTCTCAGACTACCGGAAGATTTTTCTTAGCAATGTTTTGGAAAAATAGAAAGGAATGCCTATCCTACTGAAAACCACTATCAATGCTACCCACACCATACTTTACACAAGGGTAATGAGAGGATGGCCAGAATAAAAATACTCCGTGGCCTTTCTCAGCAGCACGCAGGCATTGTGACTGAGCAAGCACAGAAGAAAAAGTGAGAGCTCTTCCCAAGTGGAAAGCACACAACAAAAGGCAGTTATTAAATGAATCAACCAATTTGGGCCAACACAGAAAACTTGTTGCCACAGCAGCATTCACTCCGGCAGGGAAAATGAGAGAGCAGCGCACATGCTTGGAGGAGGATTAGAGAAACGGAGTAAGCGGAGAGAATCCGATAAGCTGCCAACTTAGGGGACTCTGAAAGAAAGCTGAGATTTCGTTACTTCCTTGTCACCTTTTCTGCTACCTCTGAAGATGTGCAGCTCAACCGTTGGGCAGTCATTTAACCTGCTCAAGTCCCTGATTTCATCTATAAAAGGAGGATGATTAAAAAGTCACATCTTGTCCTCCTAGAGTTTGAGTTACTCCTGTCAAAATTTCTGACAATGAATACATTATTCTTGTGGAGACTCAACACTGGGGTGCTACATTGTGGCAGTTTTCTCAAAGGCTCTGAGCAGCATGCTGGAAATCACTGAATGGTGATTGGGATGCATGTCATGACTGATGGGAAAGCGTCTGGTTTCTGGAAGAATCTACAGCATAAGTAACATTTCTGCAGAATTTATAACCAGATATGATACTTCCAAGTAAAGCAAGCTGCATGGATGAAAGGCTGTAGCTGACAGGGAAAAAAATACTTACAGACTACCGGTTAAGAGCATGGGTTCCAGAGTTTGACCACCTAGATTGAAATCTTGACCTGTTTACTGTAAATATATATGTATATTTATATTTAATATTATCATATAACATATGTATATATTTATAATATATATAATATGTAT
Organism: Ochotona princeps; assembly: GCF_030435755.1. Lineage (NCBI taxonomy): Eukaryota > Metazoa > Chordata > Mammalia > Lagomorpha > Ochotonidae > Ochotona > Ochotona princeps. Next base: position 46,460,977 of record NC_080846.1, on the reverse strand, counting down.
TTTATATATATTACATGTGTTACAGTGCATTTTAAATGGACTCTAGTCCATTTTAAAGGCAGAAAGACAGAGAAATATAAAGAGATCTTAACATGCACTGCTTCACTTCTCAAGTGTCTGCAATAGTCAGAGCTAGACCAGGCCACAGCCTCGAGCTCAGGACTCAGTCCAGATCTTGCATGTGAGTCGCACAGGTCCAGATCCTTAAGCCACCACACGCTGCCTTCCAGGGCATATATTAGCTGGAAGCTGGGCCAGAAGCAGAGGAGTCAGGACTCAAACCACTCTTTGAAAATTAGTATCTTAAACACCAAAACCCTGCTCCTTCCCCTTTGCATGTGTGCCTTTTTTTTAAGATTTATTTTATTTTTATTACAGAGTAAGATAGATAGAGAGGAGGAGAGACAGAGAGGAAGATCTTCTGTCCAATGATTCACTCCCTAACTGACCACAATGGCTGGCGCTGTACTGATCTGTAGCCAGGAGCAAGGAAACTCCTCCAGGTCTCTTACGCAGGTGCTGGGTCCCAAAGCTTTAGGCCATCTTCGATTGCTTTCCCAGGCCACAAACAGGGAACTGGATAGGAAGTGGAGCAGCCGGGATTAGAACCAGGATCAATATGGGTTCACGGCTTGTTCAAGGCAAGGACTTCAGCCGCTTGGCCACCGTGCCGGGCCCTATGTGCGCCTTTCTACAAATCCAACTTAAGTTTGGATTCCTTGTCTGTAAAACATATAACTATACATATTATGTGAAGTTATAAAAAAAACTAAAAATAGTAATGAATGCAAGCGCCTTAGCACAGCAGCAGGTGTACAAGATGCAACACAAGAACTTATCTATTAATAGTATATCTGACATTAACAAAGGTTCAGGAGTCCATCACGGGAAAGGGTTATACAGGGGAGTGACATCACTTGAAATTATAGGGCGTCAAAAACATTTCTGGAAAATGCCGAAATCAATTCCAGCCACTGCTAATTATTGGCTACTACCTGAGGCAGACATGGCCTAGTTAAATGAAGCCCATAGACCACAGCTTAAGTCTACCTCACTTAACATGTTCCATGTGTCTTTCTTTTCTGATATCCCTATTTGATCAAGAGGTAAGATGAAGAAGAGGAAAATGCTCATGGTCTTGGGAGTAGCATCCTTAAATGCAGGGTAGGAAGCAGGAATTGACCATATCAGATGAAGGGATCCTCCGTCCACAGAGAAGTCATCAAGGATCCATGGAAGCATGAGTGTGCTAAGACATCATTCAGGTAGATGAGCACCAGGGAGCAGCTCTGGGCTGGGATCAAGGCACATGCTCCATGAGAGGCCCAAGCATCGCAGGAGGGCATGCACTAAGGTCCATAAACTCAGAGTCTGGAAGGTGACAGAAACTAAAGGAATGGGGCTGGGATGTCCTCTGCCTGCAATGCCAGCATCCTATATGGGTGCTGGTTCTAGTACAGCTGGATCCACTTCCAATCCTTGTTTATGGCCTGGGAAAGTGGCAGAGGGTAGCCAAAAGCCTTGGGCTCAAGCTCCCACATAGGACACCCAGAAAAAAACTCCTCGCTCCCAGGTTCAAACCAGTCCTACTCTGCCTACTGTGGCCATGTGGTATGCAAACCAGCAGATGAAGGTCTCTCTATCTCTATGACTTTCAAAAAAAAAAATAAGTTTAAAAAAAAAGAAAGAAATTGAGCATATGTGTGATCACTCTCAAACACATGTCTTGGACAGCCCAGAAATAAACTAAAGGAATTGTTCTAATTAAGGAGTCAACTTCCATCTGGCTATAAAATGCTACCAGGAAGTAAACCAAAAAGGTAGAAAAGGAAAGAAATCATTTGAGTATCTGCTTGTATTACCTAACATCAACTCCTAAGTACTATTCAAACACAACTTTCGTTTTCTGTTGCAGTTGTTTGACAAAGTCAAACATTATTTTCAAGACAATGAAAAAATAAAAACAATATTAGAAATCCTCCCAAAACCAAATTATATGGTCTACTCTCTAAATCTACCGAACATCTTTCCTCCTACTATGCTGTCTTTTATTAAAGTCTAATACTAATGTAGGGTTAATGTGACAGCCCTGAGTACACAGATGAAGTTATAAAGGAAATAAGCTTTTATTACTTTTCCAAAGACAAAGCAATAACTTAGAATAACAGAATGATGTTAAACTTTCTACTACATTTCATCCTCTAATATTCTCTTTTTCTTTCTGTATCACAGATTTTATATATAATATCTAATATTTAATATTATCAAACACATAACATTGTTTATGTAATATTATTTATATGATATAAAATATTTAATTTATATTTATATAATGCTAAAACTCCTCTTACACATTTACTAGATAATAGAAAGCAAGAACAGACACACAGATGTAGGCATCTAGTTGATACGTTAGGATGCTGGCATACCAGATTAAAGTGCCTGAGTTTGAATTCTTGTTCTAGCTTCTGACCCTGGCTCCCTGCTCATGTGGACCTGGGAGACAATGGTAACGTCTTAAGTGATGAGTTCCTACCACCTGTGTGAGAGCCCTGGGCTGCTTCCAGTTCCTAACTTCAAGCCATTGCAGGGATTCAGGGAATCAACCAGCAAATGGGAGTCTTTCTCTCTTGCACTCCCTGCCTCCCTGTACCTCAATTTAACAGATTTTAGAAAGGTTATCAACAAAAAGGATAACATATAGTTTGTGATAGTATTTCCTAGAGCTAGTGAAAAGCAGCTTTCATATTTACCCCCGTATTTCTAATTTTCAGGTATGCTGAGTTAATCACTATATTGTTTGATACCAAAAAACTCTTCCTTTAATTTATACCCCACAATTAATGAGCCACTAACTTACATTTTCTAACTTCCTGAATTTCATATCCATCATCTTTTTTCAGGCCTTCTCCTATTTCAGATGCTGCCAATCTTCCCATCTGTATTCTCCTAGCCACTGTATTGAGATCTTACAAAATTGCATGTCTAATTCCCCCTTTTTCTGTTAAAAAAAAAAAATCCTTCAACAATGCCCCATTCTTTAGAGGATAATGTCCTCCCTCTAGTGTATGCACCACCTGTATGTCTTCTTTTTGTTTGTTTGATATTTACATAGTTGATCAGGATGGGAAGAATCTAGGGTCAAAGAGACATGGAGGTAACCATAGTTTCCAAATTTTCCATTTCCTCTTCCTTTTCCTGGGGAAAGGGAGGAGATAAGGAGAGAAGCCACACCCAGCCTCTGAACCATCCTAGTACTCAGGGATTGGGAATGGCCACCTGATATTAACTCAGGATCCCAAAGTGGCACAAGCTCAGTTCTCTCTTACTTCTCCCTATTTCTCTACTCTCCAGCCACCAATAAACACTTGCAGAATTGCCACCACCCACCACCACCATTCTACTTCCTGCAACTCCAGAAGGCTGCTGTTCTCGAATCCCGCCGTGCTGTGGTCATGCTGTACTGTTCACAACTGTGCCTTGTGTAGCACTACGCTTGTTTATTACATTTAATAACACCCAATGTTGGACCTTAATCAATGAGTTTTATGAGCATTAATTCAATTAATCAAATAGCAACTCTGTGAGACAAGCACTGTTACTCTCATTATGTTACAGACGAGGGTTCTAGACACACAGTTAGGAAAGGTGCCCAAAGTCATACAAACCAAGAAGTTGTTGAGGAGGGGGAGGAAAATGGATTCCAATCCAGGCAGTTCAGCACAATCCAGATAATTCTTTAACTCTTGGCTCTGGCAAAGTCTCCTCTGGAAAACCCTCTCTCACCACCAGCCTGAAATGCTAATCAGACCCCTTATGGACATCATGAAGGGTCTTATCACATGATCACTAACACAATTCTTCTTCCCATATTAGACCATCAGTTACTCAAAGGAAGACATCATAATTCATCACAGTACTCCCAGAACAGTTGCTCAATACTTGTTTGATGAATAGCCTAATAATGGTGATAGATAGCCTTATTACATGTTCCATACTTGGTATAAGAAGGAAATCACAGAAACGGGAACTTAAGAATCGTTTGATTCTTTCAGTGCTGCATGTTTTCAAGCAGCATCATTTACAAGCCATATGTTGCAGGGAAACCCTATCTGCAGCAATGTGCACTAAATGTCCTAAGACCTGCAAAGGCTCTGCATCTTCACTGCCTAACAGTGTAGCAGCAAGATACATGTGGCAGTGAGGCACTTAGCTGGAGAGACTCAGGAACTAACACTTCAAAGGTTATTTATTTATTTCACATTTCAATAGCTAGTGGCTACTCTATTGTACAGTGCATACATTTCACCAAGTTTCAGAGTGATGACTGGAGATACAAAGTGGAAAGCAAGAAAGAACAGGTAAAGAGTGTTCGGGAGAATACCCGTCTCAAATTGGCTGGGACTTTCAATGTTAAACATGTGATGGTTCTAGTCATGCTGGCACAGGTAGTCATGGATGTCGTACCTAGGAGGAATTAGCAATAGGTTCCATCCAAGAATTAAACATGCTGAAGCAGGAAATGGTATGGAAAACATGGACAGCGACAGGGTAGAGATGAAAACATACGGTGGGTGGGAAGAGGACAGCTGTCTTGGAAACCTCATACTGTATCTACATAATACTATAGATTCTTAACACCCAGTTCTACGATAGAGATTTCCAGCAAATCTGTGTTACTTGCTTTGATGCCTCCTGCTTCTTTTTTTTTTTTTCCTGAATACATGTGCTTTATTTTACTCCTCTGTCTCCTAGTTGGGGAAGTCAAAATGATAGGCTTCTCAATTCTTTTTGATCTGCCATTTAAATTTCCATTCTCATTCCATAATCTGTTAATCTTTCCAGTATCAGTGCAAGGCAGAATTAAATTCCCATATTGAATCCCAACATGAAAGGCATTTCTTTGTGAGCAGCTCAATATAATGTTCTTCTAAATGACATTTAAAATGTTCAGCTCCATAATGGAATGATAAAACAGGGCACTCAGTGTTAGTACACACCGGTAAGAGAACATTTTTTTAATTAGTCAGAAACCAAAAAGATAGAACAAGATAATTTTAAAAAAAAGAAAGTTTATCCCTGCCAGACTGTCTCAAGAGTATTATGACTCAAAATATAATAGTCACTAAATTCCTGTAGGACTCAAACTTCTTAAAAAGACATCAGACATCAAAGTCTGAGTCATGCTGCATTAACCACTGATGACCAAAGAAAAGTTCTGAATGTCACCAGAACAAGTTAAATATTAGACTCTCCCTACAACATTTAAACTCAGAAATGAAGGTACTGAGCTTCTCTTACTGCCTTGTGTACATTCTTCTGAGGTTTTCAGACCAGTCATTGCACCCCCTCCTCCTGTTGCTATGGTGACCTAAATAAATTCTCTCCTGAGATTCATTTCTCTTAGATGCTGAGGCATCCGGTCAGGCAAGGAAACCAGCAAACCATGCACCAGCCCCAAACACAAAGCTCTCTCTCCAAGCATCCACAAATAACCATTTATACACACTCACACCCCATTTCCACATTTCTAAATCTATAATTCCATTAGGTAGAGTAAAACAATAGTAAACAAAAATGACATTGATCTTTGATATTTCTTTTATTTGTCTAACTCACAGGATGAACTCTTGTGCAAGGAAAAAGAGGAAGTGGAAAGTAAGAAATTATCCTAACATCTATTCCATTGGGCTTATGTTCACAAGTAAGACTCAAATGATAGTTCTCAGCACACACACATAACACTAGAAGTCCCACTGTCAGACTGCCATTGAGCATTAATAAATAAGACATTCAGCACTCCAAATTAAGAATCTGAGCATAATATTGTGAAGGAAGCACAGCATAACTCTTCCCCTTCGTCCCCACCCCCAAAATGAAGGAAAACATTTGGCTCATAGAAAACAGGCAAAATAAAAGAAAAAACCTCAAAGCCTTTTCTGAACAAAAAATGCTACAATTTTAAGATTTTAGTACCTGAAACCTCTATCCCACATATGTTAAATATACAATGCACATAGGACAAATATTTCTCAATACAGATCAACCAGACAAGCCACATTTCACAGTGACGATATAATGCATAGAACAGAAATTAGATGCCACCCACATTACTTAAAAATCCAAGTCCACTCATTTTACCCAATAAAGTACACTATTAGATTCCCCAAACAAATGTAAAACATTGCATCGGGCAGGGTGAGTTTGGCATGGTAGCGTTGACTCTCTGCTCCTTAGTAACATGTACCACAGTCCTACAAAGCTTGCTTTGGATAATAGTATTGAGGCAGAAGAGAATAAATAACTTGCCAAACATCACACAGTCAAGAATCAGTTGTGGGTTCTGAATCCTAGCTCACTTTTCAGGGCTTGCAATCTTGATGCTCTTCTGTCCTTGATGGTCCCAATATACCTGGACAACTCTGACTAGAGGCTTTCTATCTTCAAATGTATCAGTGCAATTTTCTGTCTGGCTAACTACACCTCTCACTTGCTCACTTAGTTTTGCTCCTTACTTTTCCCAGTGCCTCCCTAGGTAACAGTCACAATGCCCAGCTGTCCTTTGGGGAACTTAGTACTAGTTAAATAATAGCCTGCTTCTCTACCACAATCATTGCCCAGGACAGACTGGAAAATCTTGGGAGCCAGGAGCCAAAGTGAGCTTTATAATGAGCCAAGGGAGCATCAGAGAGTATCTCCATCCTAAAGACAGGATTCTGAGAGGGATGGTGCAACCAAGAACACAAACAGCAGTATGTCTGGGATTGTAGCGACATTTCTGTGCCACAGTTTCCCACCCCAAAGAAGGGAACAGCATCAACCCGAGAGCTTCTGGGAACACATCTACCCAGACCTGCAGCTGAACTCTAAAAAGAGGCCTACTCCACCTTCATGCTGAATAAACCTGAATGGCAAGTTCTGAGCTAATGAATCACAAGTGCATTGAGGTTGGAGAGATTCAGGGAGACAGAGAAGGAGTCAGAGAGAAGATGCCAACAGAACAATGAGCCACTTTGGTGCCCACCCTTACATGCCCTGCCAGGAGCCTGCAATCCTCCCTGGCTCTTTCCACTTCCTTACAGCTGGACACTCTTCTTTCCACTACAACTTGCAGCAGAGTTTGTTATTTTGAGGGTCAGCATGGGTGTTTTTCAATGATTTTTTTTGAATACCATTAACCTTTTCTTATAATCAGGTGTCTTCCCCTTACTATGATTTCAAAAACACATAGACTTGAAATTCTTCAGTCTTGAAATGCCATTTGGATTTTTTTAAATGGATGTCAGTGCAGATAGAACAGAGGAGAAGAAATTTGCCTTACAGGCAGCTAACTTTTGGAGGGTAATATATCTTCTCCATATACCAAGGGATACCTGTTTTAGACATCACAGGGGTCACGAGCATTTGCATTCCTCCCCAAAGGACAGCTGGGAATTTTATAAGCAAACAATCTTGTCATGACTCACTTGTTATCAGTTGCTGCCTGAGGCACAAAGTGTATTATCACCAAGACTTGGGGCTTTGGTAGCTGCCAAGGAAGTTAACTTCAGCCATGCAAGTAACTTCACCCAAGGAAGCAGCTTCAGTTCTTAACCTGGCTTTCATATTTTCCTCCTTCATTTCAAGTGATTTAATTTCTCAAGTATTAAATTATTTTTTAGAGTTCTCTAAATTAAATGAGGAGTAAATAAAAAGGCCTTAGACAAAAACTAAGTAATTTTATTAGGAATATGATAAATGTGATAGATTGCAATAGCCTGAAAATCCCATTATATGCAATTAAGGAGCTACATTAATATAATTGTAGACTTCCTAGCATTTTAGCCAAGCACATACAGTATTTACAGATAATTGCATAGTAAGAGGGAAAATGCAAGCTGTGAGTCTGGCATGCACGTGACTAACGTTATCAAATTAAGACCTGGTTGGGTTTCTCTATGAGTTATTAGCTTTACAAAGCTTATTTTTTTTCTTTGTGAGATAGAAAAATGCACAGGCATGCAAATGAAATGTTTCCTGCAAAAAAATTCATACTACATGCAATAAAATTATAGATACCATTGAAATACAGTGGTAGTCATTTACACTAAACTAATTCCGAGTTGGTAACCATTTGATAAAAACTTTACTGGACAGAGGATATGAAAGCAAATTAGGGATCAGCATTGTGACACAGTGAACTAAGCCATTGTCTACAAGGCCTGCATCAATACTGAACTACTGGCTCAAGTACCCAAAATTTCTGCTTCAGATTCAGCTCCCAGCCAAGGCACCAGAGAAAACCAAAAAATGGTGTCCAAGTACTTGGACCTCTGCCACCTACGCAGGAGATCCAAATGGAATTCCAGGCTCCCAGCTCTGGCCATTGCAGTCACTTTGGGAGTGACCAAGCAGACAGAATACACACTCTCTCTCTTGTATTGCTTTCCCTCGCTCTCCTTCCCCCTCTCTCATTGTCATTCTGCCTTTGAAATAAATAAAATCTTTTTTTAAAAAGTAAATTAATATCATAAAGCAGTGAAGATTAGCAACTAACTTCTATATTTATGAGCTGCTCCCCCATGTATGTTTCAATTGTTTGCACGACAATGATAATAAAACGAGCCACTGTGAGAGAAGAGTGATATCCTAGAACAAAAGTTCAGCTCAGCTGTAGGAAGTCTGGATTCATTCTTCATTCAGAGGATGATAAATTAGTTATGCAATCTTGGTGTAAAAGTAAATTCTCTGGATCTCAGTTTCCTCAGTTACAAAACTCAATGGTTGAACTAGATAAACCATCAAAATCTCTTCAGTCGTTAGAACTCTTTTTAAGATTTCTTGATATATTTGAAAAGACAGAGTTGTAGAGATAAAGGGAAAGAAAGAGAGATCTTTCACCTGTAGGTTCATTCTCCAGAAGGCTACCAAGTCCAGAGCTGGTCCAGGTTAAGCCAGAAGCCTGGAGCTTCTTTCACTCTCCCACATGAGTGCAAGAGCCCAAGCACTTTGGAAATCTCTCAAGCGCTGCATCTCTCAGACATTATCAGAAACTGGATTAGATGTGGAACAGCTGGCACAAAAGCCGGCCCCCATACAGGATGTTGGCAGCACAGGTGGAAGCATTGCCTGACACACCACAACACCAGGATTGCTAGACCTCTTAAAATGCTATACTGAATCATTTGAAGCACACTCAGTTGGGCAAATACTTTCAGCCATTAGGTTGAATTATTAGTCTGAATTTAAAAAATAATCCCATGTTTGTTTATTTTGGATTTTGCTTTTTAGAGAAATTTTAAGTTCATGGAAAAAAATGAACAAAAGGTACAAAGACTTCCCACATACCTCCTATCACACATGCACAGCCTACCCCATTATCAACACTCCCACCAGAGTGCTACATTAGTTACAAGTGATGGACCCACACTGACACATCATTACCACCTAAAGTCCACAGTTTGTATCAGAGTTCACTTTTGATGATGTGCATCCTATGGACTGGAACTACCATATAATGATAAATGACACATATCCTTCAGTATCATTTATCTTCCCTGCCCAAAACCCTCTGCACTTTGCCCATTCATTTCCCCTCTCCTAATCTCTAGCAACCACTAATCTTTTCCCTAGTTTGGTCCGTGTGGGTTTGTTTGTTTGTTTGTTTTTACAGATGTATTTATTTTGTTGGAAGGAAAGGAAGGAGGGAGGCATAGACAGAGATCTTCCATTTGAAAGGGCTAGGCTGAAACCTGGATCCTGAACCTTGAATCAAGTCTCCCACGTGGGTGGCACTTGGGTCATCTACTACTGCCTTTGCAGATGCATTAGCAGAGAGCTGGATCAGGAACGGAGCGGTCAAGATGCTAACCGGCACTCTGATGTGGGATGCCAGTGTCAAAAGAGCAGCTTTAACCTTCTGCATCGCGATACTGGTCCCTACAGTTTCATCTTTTGGAAGAATGTCACATAGTTGGAATCACATAGTTGGTAGCCTTTTCTGACCAGCCTGGAGTAGTCAACATGCCTTTTCTTGTTGAATACTAGGCATTGTATCAAGTGTATCAGGCCCTTAATCCTACAAAGTACCCTCCAGGGAAGGTGTTGTTGTTATTCAGCACCACCCCCGATTTTACAGATGTACAAAGTAAGTCTTAGAGAAGTTGATAAACTTGCCCCAGGGTCACTCAGCCAGCATATGTAGGAGTCAGGACTTGAAATGAAATCAGACTCTAGAGTTATACAGGAATAGGTAAAATCAAAAAAGAAGTTATTCCTTCCTACTGCCCCCTCATTAGTAAAGAGGTCTATCTAATTTATCATGCCGAATTATGAAAAATAAGTAACAGTCCAGTCATCTTCCTTCTTCAGCCCCTGCATGATGAAAAAAAAATGTTCTTGCTAACAGGTTTGGATGGAAGCTATCAACAGGATTGAAATCTCAAATGATAGCTGCCCAGAAGCCATCACAATACATTATCACTCATATAGTTCATGGAACACTCATCCATTTTCTTTAACACCAAGTTTAACTTTGAGGGAGGCAAGTTATGTTAGAAAAAAAAAAGGGTGGGTAGTTAGAAAATGTTGATAAGATTGTCTAACAGAGGGGAGACAATTTGCAGTGAAATAATTGGTACATTTCCCACTGCATTCTGTTTTGAGAAACATGTTACTGTGGGTGGAGATTAGCTTCCCTTTTCTTCAGGAAGAAAATGACTTGTCTCCCATAGTGAATAGAACTGTCATTCCAAGAGCTGACAAATGCTAACAACCTTTGGAGGTGCAGTGTGCAAGCATCTCAAAAGCAAATAAAATAAAATGAAGAATCCAGTAACCAAAGAAAGAAAGGTCATGAAAGGAAATAGTGGGATAGAATCTTTAAAAGTAAAAAGTAAAAAAAAGAAAAGCATTGGCAGCTTGCATAATGCCAGAAATAACTGTTTTACATGAAAACAAAACAAAAATAAATCATCCTAAATTAAAGCCACTTTAATTATTTTCCCTTTTGTATTCTATTTTGTTTTGCAAAAATCCAGTTGCTCTTGGAAGATGATTAATACAACTGGGCACTTATTAAAGCCACAGATGTTCAAAACAATAACGTGCAGAGCCAGAGGTGGGATCACTGACTGAGAAGGCACCTGTGCACCATCTAGTTCCATACCCTTGGTCTCTGTGGACCAGGTGGGATTAGAACCAGATTAGTGACCCGGGAAAAAAGGACAGAAGACCACAGACAGATGGAAAGTTCCTGGGAGGCAGCAATGCCAGAACCAACCAGTTTCCGAAGACAGGGAGCAGTCAAGAGAAGATCCAGGTTGACTCTGCTTTCTCTTATCCTTATCAGAACAGGCTTATAAACAATCACATTGTTAAAACAGCATTCCCCCCGCCAAATAAAATACTTTAATAAATAAAATTCAGATTGTAAGTTAAAATACTTTAATAAATAAAATTCAGGGTATTTGAATTCTTATTACCCTCAATATATTACCAACTTTTTGTTTCTACAAAATTGGGGGAAAGGAAGTGCTAAAACCCAAAGTGGATGCTGTATCTTACAGGGAGAGTCTTGAACCAATAACAAGTGTGTTCTATGTCTTGAGAAGGTGGAAATACTAGAGGTGGAAAGCTCTCCAACAACTAACTGCCCTGTGGTTTGTGTAAGAAATGCGGTTCTTCACAAATGACAACCATCTAAGTAATACACAAGGGCACTTCAAAAAGCTCCAGGAGGACAGGACTGAGTACTTAACTTTCGTTGAAAAAAAAAAAAAAGGGGAAGCCAAATAGAGTTTGTTCCCAATATGCATTTCAGTGAATTTTTGAAGACCTCTCACTGCTCCTGAGGGCTCACCTCATGACACACATGACGTTAAGTATGTGGCACATGTGAAGTCATGCGCACTTCATACTTCCATGAAATACTTCCACTTTAGAGATGAAAAGCCACAACATTACAGAATCTGAGCCTTATTCAGGATGCAATTGATCATTTTCAAGTTTAGGTTTAGTGACTTCTTATGGAAAGTTAGATATTGTGAATTGTAGGTTGTTAGGAATTGTGTTTTTCTGTTCTTTTCCTGAGATTTGCCATTAGGGCACTTGAGAATGCTTCATTATTTCGGTTTGGACCAGAGCAGTGTTTTTCTAGGGCTAATTATTCTACTACTATGCAGCATAATTCTTCAGAATTCATTACCTGATCGATGTGCCATACAAATGAGATTTTATACTCATAATTGAATGGGAACAGGAAGTGGTCCTAGCTCAGTGTATGCTTCTATTATTGCCCCTCTGGCCACAAAGATGGTTCTTTCCTAGTCTCCATAGTTTCCTCACATGAATGTGAGAAGCCCGAGGGACTTCTCTACAGATCTCCAGAATCTTCTTCCTACACAATTCTCTCCTCGCCTCTCTGCTCTACCATGTAAGCCCTAGCCATGGTCTCTCCACCTTTAGTTTTGTCATTTCAACTCAGGGACACTGCCTTCCTCTGCCGGGGTTCCTCACACTGCACTTCAGCCTGGAAACATACTCCAGCTAGCATGTGGGAACAACTGATGGACTCTGCTTGCTTCTAAACAGTAATCACTGCTTGTCTTTCATTGTTTGAGCTCAAACATCTTCAAAATGTTTCAATACACAGAGAGAGATACACACAGTTTAATTTGCTTTAATTTGCTGATTCTTGCATGAGGAAACATCACTTTAGTTCCTTCCACCTCAGCTTAGCCAAAGACAGACAACCTGGAGTTGAAAGTTAAAATCAAGCAGCTGGCCTTCAGAACTGGAGCCCATAACCATTTTCTTTTTTATATTTATTTATTTTTACTGGAAAGTCAGATTTACCGAGAAGGAAAGACAGAGAGAAAAGATCTTCTGTACACTGGTTCATTTCCCCATGTGACTGCAACAGCTGGAACTGAGCCTATCTGAAGCCAGTAGCCAGGAGATTATTCCAGTTCTTGCACATGAGTGCAGGGTCCCAAGGCATTAGGCCATCTTTGACTGCTTTCCCAGGACACCGGCAGGGAGCTTGATGGGAAGTAGAGCAGCTGGGACAGGAACTAGTGCCCATTCGAGATGCTGACATGTACAAGGCAAGGACTTTAGCCACTAAGCTACTGCACCAGGCCCTCATTGCATTATTTCTATTGAAAAGATTTTTAAACAATGTATTTGAAAATAAGAATGAAAGAGAGAGAACGAGAGAGATCTTCCATTAAGTAGTTCACTGTCTAGATGACAACAGCTAGGGTTGACTCAGCCAAAACCAATCACTTCATCTCTGTCTCTTATACCAATGCCAGGGGCCCAAACATTTTGGTCATCTTTCACTGCTTTTCCCAGCCCGTAAAAAGGGAGCTGGATTGGAAATGGAGCTAGTGGGCTATGAACTGTTGCTCATATGGAATACTGGCTTTACAGGCAGCAGTTTCAGTTGCTGCTGTCCCTTGCTCTGATTTCCATAAAACAGGTGGATAAGAAAAGTCAAATCATTCACTAAAGAATATTGCATAGGACATCAAATCCTGGGGGCCAGTACCATGGTGCAGTGGCCGAAGTAACTTCTCTTCTCACTATGCCAGCATCCCATAATGGAATACTGATTTGAGTTCTGGCTGCTTCTACTCCCAAAGCAGTGTCCTACAAATGTGCCTGGTAGATAGTGACGGTCCAAGTAGTCGGGGCCATGCCACCCAGGATTCAATCAGACCCAGCTCTGGCTGCTGCAGCCAACTGGGTAATAAACCAGATAAAAGATATGTCTGTATGTCTGTTTCTTTCTTTCTTTCCTTTCCTTTCTTTCTTTCTTTCTTCCTTCCTTCCTTCCTTCCTTCCTTCTTTCCCTCCTTCCTTCCTTCTTCTTTCTTCCTTCCTTCCTCCTTTCCTTTCTCTTTCTTTCTCTCTCTCTCTCTCTCTCTCTCTCTCTCTCTCTCTCTGTCTGTCTCTTTTGGGCTGTCTCCCTTCTATGTTGCCTTTCCCTTGAAATAAATAAACTTGAAAAATAAAAAGAATTTTGTAATATACTTTTCTCCAAAATATTACTTATACGGTGGTCTTATGAGAAAGTAGAAGAAATAGATACAGATCTTCTGTTTAATCTTGTGGTAAATTTCCACTTCCATTTTCCACCAGACTCAATGGCAAGTTTTCCTCAATTCCTGGGATATCGCCCATAGATATTTTAGGAAAACTGTATGAAACTTTTTTTTATATTCATGAACCTCACATTATGACCAGCAGAGTAAGACCAAAGTAGAACTTATTGATGTGTCTGGCCATATGGAGACATCTGAGATTGCAGATATATTTCAGTTTACACAGTAGGTCTCTTCCTAAAAAGACCTTAGGTACTTCAATCAAATTTTAAATAAAAAGTTGAATAACTTCAAATGCACCAGTGAAGCTTACTGTTAAAGAGAAAATTAATATTTTAATATATATTTTATTTACTTGCAAAAAAACACACCAAAAAATGATACAGACATATGACTAGAAAAGGAGCTGAAGCCAGGCAAGAAGCAATCAAGAAGCAGGGAGTGAAAGCTCGATCTTTCAACCCCAGGTTCACAACATAGTTGCCTGCAACATCCAGGATGGGTCCAGGTCAAAACTAGGAGCCTGTAATTCAAACTCAGCCCTGGTCTCTGATGCCAAGTGGAGTCAGAATTCAACCACAGACACTCCAATACAGGATGATGAATGTGTTTAAAATTGTGACTTATCAGCTGTGCCCCCATGCCCACACCTCATTTAGTAATGTTTTTGAAAACTGAGTAAGAGTCCCCTTAGCCTCTATGAGAGTATTCATGCTTGGTGATTAAGGCCATAGGTTTTGAAAACTGGCAGGCATGAGCTTAAACCCCAGATAATTAGCTATATGACCTTGGTCAAGTTACTTAACTCATCAAAGCCTCAGACTGATCTCATTTGAACTGGCAATGATAAGAAAAGCTACTGCTTGAGTTGATGGGAAGATTTAGTAACCAGGACATAGTGCAAAGTCTGATTCTTAGCATTAAACAAAAAACTATAAGGTCAGGCCCGGCGGCGTGGCCTAGTGGCTAAAGTCCTCGCCTTGAGAACCCCGGGATCCCATATGGGCACCGGTTCTAGTCCCGGCAGCTCCACTTCCCATCCAGCTCCCTGCTTGTAGCCTGGGAAAGCAGTCGAGGACGGCCCAAAGCTTTGGGACCCTGCACCCGCGCGGGAGACCCGGAGGAGGTTCCTGGTTCCCGGCATCAGATTGGCACGTACCGGCCCGTTGCGGCTCACTTGGGGAGTGAATCATCGGATGGAAGATCTTCCTCTCTGTCTCTCCTCCTCTCTGTATATCCGGCTTTCCAATAATAATAAAATATTAAAAAAAAATAAAACTATAAGGTCTGGCACTGTGGTATACTAGGTGAGTTTACCGTCTGTGATGCCCCCATTCTATAGGTGTGCCAGTTCAACTCCTGGATGCTCCACTTCCCATGCAGCTAATGCACTTGGGAAGGCAGTGAAACAGGGCCCAAGTACCTGGGTCTCTGCACCCACACAGGAGACCTGGATGCCGTTTCAGGCGCCTCATTTCCCCCAGGCCCAGCCCAGGATGTTTCAGCATTTGGCAAAGATCTCTCTCTGTCTCTTCCTCTCTGTCCGTAACTCTACCTTTCAAATAAAAATAAATTATTAGAAAAAGTTCCAAGGAGAGGGAGAAAAAAAAAGTAGAAAGATCTCTTCTCAAAAGTCCTTCTGAGCACACCCTGTGTTTCAGTATAATTTTAAATGTATTAAAAGTTAGATTGTCCAACATTTTCACAGAAGAGTTTTATAATTAAAATAGCTCACCCTTGGTAACATGCTCTTTAAATTTTCATTTACTTAATGTCATTCATTAATGCTATGTACCATGGTAACTAATTCTGCAGCGGTTATATCCTTTGGATATTCTTAGATGACTATCTCCACACATCACACTCCTTCAGTTATCATTTCAATCACTGCATATATTCTTTTCATAGCTCCAACTTATACAAATCAAATCCCTTAGCACTAATTACTCATCATTTTCTCCAAATACACTTTTAAAAAATGAAACAACTCAGATAATGCTTCCCTTGAAATCATAGAAAAAGGGAAATTTCAATTTCCTTTCAATCTATTATTTTCAATTCACACCCAAACACATCTATTTGAACAGCCATGTATATCAGTCCACAAAAAAAGGTTAGACCTGAAAGAACTGACCCAGCAAGTCTACAAGAATAATTACAATAGCTACTATAACTTTTTTGTAGACTCTCCTAACACATCTGTTTTGAAGAACACCCTCTAACTATATTTAGAGTTGCTTGTATTTTCATTTGCTATACCTGGCAACCCTATGTATGCTTAAAACAGGCATATGTTTGTATATTCACAAAGTGCAGAAAATGCTACATGAGAACGTAACTGTGTAAATTTGTCAAGTACTGAAAAGTCTGAATGTTGTCAATGGCATAAAATACAAATATTTATGATATATAGATAGATCTTTATATAATTCCTCTTTCCATGCTGATTCCAACAAGTTTTAATGCAACACAAATGTAAAATGTCATCAGCTTATTTAAATACAGTCTCCAAATCAAGCACTAAGAAGGCAAATGAAAGCCAACTTAGCCCTCAATTTTAAAATATCTTTCACCAGATGAGTCACTATTTTACGTGGGTATCCTTCCTAACACCTAGCAGACAATAAGAGGTTCACACCAAAACCAATTTCAATAAACATATGATGGAAAATTTCATGTGACACTATCAAACACTTTACCAAAATTGAGATAGATTACATCTACAATTTCACATTACTTTTATCTACTGATCTCATAGCTGTATCAAAAAAAGCAATCAAGTTTGTCTGGAACGATTTGCTCTTTTTAAATTCCTATTTTATAATGTCCATTGTCATTATCCTTATATGTTTCATCTGATCTTGCAAATTGTCTATTAATTTTCACCCTATTATTTTAATACAGATTTACCCTACTTTTGCTACAGAATTACTTCAGCGCTGCTCATTTTTTAAAGAACAACAATAATCAGCATTGTTACGATAATGCTTCAGCAATTATTTCTCATATTTGGGTGGATAAAAGGAATCAAACCAATTTTACCAATACTTATTACACATTTGTGAATCACTTATTACTCTGCCTGGTATTGTGGGGAAGACAGATGGGAAGAAGCAAACTCTCCTTTGGAAGCCATTGAGGAGATAAAATGCAGAGAATGAGGGTTCTGCATACATTGGAAATTAGTGTTTTGTAAATTCGAGTAAACAAATATTCTTTAAATCTTATTCTTAAAATTCAAATCTTCATGGCTTAAAGACTGTAATTCAGCATATGCATTTTTCTTCTGATCTATCACAACCCTCCTGATAAATACCTATTTGTATTTAGGTTTTCTCTCTCTTAAAAGATGGCAAACTTGAGCCCGGCATGGTAGCCTAGTGGCTAAAGTCCTCACCTTGCATGCACTGGGATCCCATATGGGCACTGTTTCCTGTACTGGCCGCTTCAGCTACCTGCCTGTATTCTAGGAAAGCAGTCGAGGATGGCCCAAGGCCTTGGGACCCTGCACCAGTGCGGGAGACCTGGAAGAAGCCTCTAGCTACTGGTTTTGGATCAGCTTAGTCCCACTTGTTGCAGTCACTGGGGGAGTGAACCAGCAGGTGGAAGATCTTTCTGATTCTCCTTCTCTGTAAATCTGACTTTACAATAAAAACAAATCTTAAAAAAAAAAAAAGGATGGCAAATTCTTCAACAAAAGTGCAATGACTTAATTCCATCACTGAAAGGCAGGAAAAGGCAGAGTTACAAACAGAGAGAAATGAGGCACAGGTCTTCCAGCTGCTAGTTTACTTCCCAAATGGTGACAGTGATGAAGGTTGGGTAGGGACACAGCCAGGAGCCAGGAGCTTCTTCAGCTCTCACACACATACAGCAGGGTTCCAAGCAGTTGGGTTACCTTACCCTCCACTGTTTCTCCAGATGCATTAGCAGAGAGCTGGACAGGAAATGGATCAGCCATTACTCCAACTGGCACCCTATGGGATGTTGGCTCTGCAGTCAGCCTGCTTTGCCATAGCACTAGGGTGATTTAGTACTGTAAAAACCTGAGCAGGAATGGCAAGGATCAAGAAGCATACTAAAGTTCAGTGATCACAGGCCAATATCATACAAACAGGCTGCCCAGCAGAACCAGACCTTGGATGATAACAGATCAACAGTATTACCCAGGAGTATTTTGGAACTGCTTTGAAATATTCTTGATTCACAAAGGTAGATACTTTCATACATCATGATCATTTCTTCTTTGTTCAAACCCAGTAGGCAACAGAGGCTTAATTACTAGAGTTCATAATGGCAACAAAATTCAGTAAATTTGAATAGTATTAGAACTTACCTGTGTAAAAATAACCACAAGTCACTGTCCAAAAAACGAAAGCAAAGATAATACTGAGAAACATTTATCTAGGTTTTTTGTTTTCATATGAAACACATTAGTTTTATTCCACAAGTTGGGTATCGGTTACGTTTTTCATGACAATCCAGAAAAGAACACGGAGAAAATTTTAGAGTCACAACAGATTTTTATTCCAAGAATAAGCTCCTGCAACATTTTTTGTGAAACTCTGCAGTGTTCCATGTGATCACTTTAGAGTGCTGAGACACCAAGCAAAAATCATGTGACTGTGTATAAGCTACCTTTCCTGATGCTCCTATTAGCCAGGTAAAACCAGTGTTATCAGTCATGATGCAAGCAAGCAAAACAGTGGGAAGGATGCACATTTGGTGCAACAGTTAAGACATTGCTTGGGGTGCCTGAATGTCACCTCAGAATGCCTGCATATAAGCCCTTGCTCTGCAGCTGATTTCAGCTTTCTGTGAATGCATAACATGACAGGAAGCAGATACTGTTTCTCTGCCACCCAGGTGGAAAAGCTGGATGGACTTCTGGGCTCCTGGCTTTGACTACACCCACCCGGAGCTGTGGTGAGCTTTTAGGGAATTAATCAAAGATTTCTATCCCTGTTTCCTCTCTGCCTTTCAAATAAATATTTTAAAAAATTTTTTAAAGTGGGATTTTCACACTGCAAAGAATGCGTTATCAAGTCAATGAAAGAAATGAAACATCAAAAGATTCCAGTAAAGCAACACAGAGATTAGCAATGCAGGAAGCGTCTTCCTTAAACGGAAGTGGTAAAGGCCTAGAGTGCTACCTGTGAAGTTAGAAAAATGCAGGCTTGTCTGGAGGAACTGGAATCACTAAGCAAAAGAAACAAGGAAGGCACTGAGAAATGGCTAAAAATCTTCTGATTTCTCCTCTCTGCCACCCTCCATTCTCCTGCCAAGTGCCTCCCAGGACAGAACCCTGACCTTGCAAAAGGCATACAAGGGTCAGGCAAATGGAAAGAAGGGATTTAACAGCAAATACATCAAGGAATGCCTAGGAAGGGCAGCAGAGGTAGTGAGATTTTCATTCTTAGTTTTTATGGTGTTCCTTGCAAATAGAGGCATTTACTTTGCACAAAGATTTTGAAATTTTTATAAATTCTTAATCCAGTGCTTTAATTATTCAACAACTCATGTTGCTTTCAGATATATTATATTTTACCATCCTATTCTTTACTATTCTAGTTTCATAGAATTAAAATTCAGTTCTTAAAGAAGCTTCATTATTCTTTTTACAATATTACAGAACACAAATCCTTATTCCCTACCCATCTTTCATATCTACAGGAAGGGTCTTCAAACAATTCATGGAATGTGTGCATAATATTTCAGTTCCACTTTTCCATGAACTCAGTGAAGCCCCTCAATACATCAGGTGATATACTGATCTCATTCCTGATAGATTTTTACATGTCCGAATAATTTTACTTCACTTTTATTCAAAGTACATATTTCTGAAGGACATTTTGAAATATAAACAATTTATTATCATAATTATTTCAAGCTGTACTCTTTACCATAATTTTTGAACCTATTAATTTCCATTCCCCCTCCAGAAGACCAAATATGTTTTTAGCCCATTTGTCAAGTAGGAAGGATAAGCTCAGAAATATTCTCATATCTGCCCTGCCCCCAAAGTGACTAACCTTATTCATAAGTGTTGCAATGAAGCTTTGTGTTTAGCAAGACACTGTGTACTATGTACATGCACTTGTGTACAAGTACACAGAAACATAATAGAATCGAGCATGAAAGAGATGCAATGGCAGGACATAGCGTTTCTACCCAAGTGTTTATGAATAAGTACACAGATGTAGCATATTAATGACTTAATAATGACATAATCATGCTTTCAGAGCATCTGATGTCCTTTCTCCATAATCTGTTACAGACTGTATCTTAGTTGATGCTCACTTCTCTCTTCCCATCACTCCCCTCAGTAAGTACCTGACACCTGCACACTCATTTTGGTTCCCACGTTGTTTCTAGTCTTTTCTCCATACTCCATTTTCCCTGACCTCTTCACTCCCCAACTCCCCATCCATGCCTATCTCCTTCACACAATTTGTTATGAGTATCCAACACGGGGTGAGGTAGAGTTTCTCTCTTCTCCTTGAACTACTCTCAGACATCCTGTCTAGGATATAATTGCTAATTAATTATTTCACACATGTGCATCCTCAAAAGTTCTTTAAATACTTGAGACTAGGATGGTAGGTTACATCTTATGAATATTTGGGGGCATGAATAAAAAGCAAGGGCCTCAAATATATTCACTGAATGTTACAGAAATTTTAAAATCAATCCTTGAGACATATTTTTGAAGTCACTTAAATATATGACAGGGTAAAGACAGGATTTCACAATGTCAATTCCAGAATATAAGCCAGGAGGCCTGAGACCTAGCAGGGAGTCACACTGAGTTCATTGCAAACATGCCAGAGTAGAAACTTCTCATTCATTCTGGGGACGTTTTCAAGACATTTATTCCCTTGTGGGAGGAGGGAATCACTTTTGTATCTTCAGTGATTACATTTCTTTTGTTTCAGCCAGCAATACGTATTTTTGGTGCCTCTTGCATCTTGATTTTTAACTCGTAGCCATTTCATCCCATACCTACTCATTATCATCAGTCTTTGGACCTCTCTTCATCCCGTTTCATCAGGGGGATCAGAGCTAAAGCTCATCTGTAGCTCTCATTAGGTGTTCTCTAAACGGACTCTAACACTCCAGCCTCATGACTAAATTATTCTCAGAGCCTCCTGAAGGTCAAGGGAGACTGTGCAAGTGACAATCAACCAACCTCCCTGCTTTCCCTCAAGACAGCCGTGTAGCCCCCCACCTGGAACCCACCATTCTGATCTATTTCCTCATTTAGACCTCTCCATGCCAGTATGTTTTCAACATGAAAAATCAATTTCCCCCCTGTTTCGGTTGCTTTTTCACAGTTGTTTCTTCATTTAATCTTCAGGGTCATCTCAATCCTCATAAATCTAAACACAGCAATCAAACGTCTCGCCTCTTTAAAACATCTCACCACAGGTGGGGTTCAAATCCCCCACCTGATTGATTGGGCAATTTAAAAGAAAGATGGTGAACAGAGGAAATTATAGCCCCAGAGAGTGGCCATTTTATTGGAGAGACAGTGTGGAAGGGGCAGCTTTATGTTTTATTATTGACAAGAGTTATATATTCATGTTTGCATTCTGAATGCTTTCACTTAAAAACAACGCTGCCATTCGTGAATGATATCTGAAAATCAAAGTGTGGATAGTGTACTGCAAGCATTTCACTAAAAAGACGACTCCCAAAACTAAACCGAAAATGAATTCAGTCTTTCTCCCCCACCCGACCCCCATACACATAGCTATGATACCACACAGTGTCTGCAATAGACTTTCCACAAGAGTTCTTTATTGCCTGGTTCATTTCTGCTTTCCCTTAAACACTGGGTGATTCCTATGATTACTGATGCCTATCTTGGTTTGTTTGGACTACTATGGAAAGCCTTAGCTTGAGTCACTCAGATACAATGAAAGTTTCTTGTCCATTTCTGGCAATCCATAATCAAGACCACATCAGACTGGATGCTGGGTAAGGACTTGTCTTGTGCTTTGAAAACTGCACTTTTGGCATCACATCCTCCTTTGGCAAAAAAAAAACGGGGGGCAAGGCAGCAGCTCCTTCAAAACTCTTTCATACAGGCATTACTTCATGAGACTGTAGCCCTGACGCTTCCATCACTTCTGAAAGGCCCTCGCCTCCTGACAGTATCACACTCGATTCATGGGTGCCCACATAGGAAGCGGAGAGGAGCTCCTATATCCAGGCCACTGCAGCATCAGAAGTCCATTGAGGATCCACATAGCATGGTGCCCATTCTCAGGGGTAGGTGTGGTAGGCATGAGCACAAACAACTCCAGGGAAAGAGTATGTGGCAAGCAGTAGATGTCATTCACTGAGTCAACAGGTACCAACTGAGTGCTGTCTGTATGACAGAGAGAAAAACAGATAAGCCTCCTCCTGCTACTGAGCTTCCAGCCTTTCATTATTTACTTGTAGAGGTAGAGGCAGAAATGCATGGCGATAACTAGAAACAGATATAGAGTTAGGCAGAGACCGGAAGGGAGGGGGAATCTGTGTGAAAGCAAGTGCACTCATTAACTAGTTCACTCCCCTTGAACATCCAATATGGTCAGGGCTGTGACAGGCGAAAGCCAGGAACCTGAAACTCCATCTATGTCTCCCACATAGGGAACTAGGGATCCTTCCATGTGGGCTACCACTGGTGACTTCCAAGGGTATGTATCAGAACTAAACCGGATTCGGGACGTGGGATTCAAACTTCCAATAGGAATGTGGTTGTCCCAAGTGGCATCTTGATCATTCAGTCAAATATCTACTACCCTGCTTCCACTCTTGAGAGTGACTAACACACACCAAGGCATGAACAGCATCACACAGCGAGCTGAGTGTTCTGACTATTCCAAAGGAGGATTTGGGGAGATGCAAAGAGGAGTGGAAAGGAAGATAGGTGCAAGACAGAGTTGCAGAAGTAAACCATACAAAGCGAGTTCTTAAACGATAGAAATGAATTTCATTTTGAGAAACAGGTTCTCAATGCACTGAGACCTTATGCTAGGAACTTCTCATGAGATGTTTTATGTAATCTCTAGGAACCCTTAAACTGAGTATTCACATCCTTGTCATATCTATATATCCTTAATATTATCCTAAAATGTAAATGAGAAAATATATTAAGTAATTTGCCAAAGAGCAAGGTAGTAAGTTAGAGAGTCCAGGTCCAAGTCCAGGTTTGTTTTGCTTCATTATAAAAATGACATCCTAAGGTCTTTCTTCTTTCTTGATTCCTGAATCTTACTCTGTTCACCGTCTTCAGACTCTGTTGACTAAGGATTCTCAGTGCTCTGCAAACTTCTGATTGAATATGACTGAAAATTTTGAAAGGGAACGTCACACGTATTTTATCTATGGGACAAATGAGAGATATCTCTGATAAAACATGACATTGGAAGAATAGTTGAGAAATTCACTTCTGACTATCTGCTCCAGCTCTCCCTGAAGCTACAATGACAGGACACTGGCTGTACTTGAAAGCCAGCTAGAGGAGTCAGTATATTAACTTCCCCTTTGTTGTTTTTATTTTCCCTATAGGGCTCAAAAGACAAAGAACTCTTGTCAAAGCTCGTAACTCTCAAATTACTTAATTATTAACAGTGAAAATCTGATTTTCAAAGTTGTTTAATGGTCATGTAATAAACCAACGTGAGACGACTGCTGAGACTGCAGCCCGGGTCTCCGTAGAGCTGACTGATGTCGTAGTTACTTTTATTTCCAAAATGGAAATAGAAAAGCTATGACCACATTATTGCCTGGGATTCTCAGTTACCCACTGAATAAGTAAACTGCCATTTAGACTTGAATAGGTCAAGAAGGGGATTGTTGCATAACAAATTTTTCTTTCCCCAACCAGTCTTTGTCATAGCAGGTAAAAATAAAGTTGGTTATTAGGGAGAGGGGGAAAAATGAACCAATTATTCAGTATATTGCTTTATGTTTATAAAGTTGTTTTCTAGCTACTGTAACCACCACTGGTTGTGCATCTCAGCATTAATTATGTAGGGGCATCGAAAGTATCCTGAAATTGTAATTTGAAACCATTATACCAAGTGTCTCCATTCCAGGTCATCATGCCTGGGAGCAAACAGGAAAGGTGAGCTGCAAAGTGGCCATAAAAACAGGAGAGGGAACAAACTAATAATAAACAGGCAATTTTATATTAGTCATAGGAGCGGCGGGAGCCCAAGCACAAATAAACTACCCTGGCCACACATTCTCTGAAGGCTCACACGTAGGGCAGTGATACCAAGAGAAAAGGGTAGACCAGAAGATAGGTTTCTTGATCACTGCCCAAAGGGGTTATTTCAAGCAGACTCGGCCATAAAGGAAAGTACACTTCTTACTGAACAAGGATGGCTTTTAGAAAGCCAAGGAGAGTGGCCCTATATAGGGGTTGGTCCCAGCACTGACTTTGCCTCCCCCTTCAGAGAGAAAATGGACATCCTCAGATGAGACTCTTGTAACTTGGGTCAAGCTCATAAACCAGCCTGCAACTGCAGAATCTCCTGCCTGCTTCCTGTTCAGCAAAGGTGGCAGCTTACTGCCATGGAAAATAACTCCTGACTCCATTTTCTTCTGGGCATTGCCTTACTCTTCACAGGTATTGCCTATTATCTTCCTTCCTATCTGCCTACCTACCTTCGCCCCTCCCTACATCTCCATTCCTTTTTCCCTTTCCTCCCTCCCTACCTCCTTTCCTTTGTCTTTCTCGCTCCTTCTCTCTGTCCCTCGCCCTCTCTCTGTCTCTTCTCCTACTACTACTCTCTCTCTCTCTGACTGCCCACCCCTTCATCAGCAATTAATATTCTAAAGTTTCCTCCATAACTTAAAAAAAAAAATCCACCAACTTCACATCGAACCTCCATCTGATAGTTTCATTCTGGTACTCTTTAAACTCTAAGCAAATTCTGATCCATACCCTGATCTGTCCCTCAGTCTTCATGTACCTTAAATCTGGACCATTATTTTGCCCTCCACTGAAACTGCTTTTCAGGTCACCACTGTATCCATGCAGCTGAGCTCAATTGATCAGTACCTGATTCCACAATCCTCTCTTTTTGAAGGTAAATGCTTTTAACTTTTCTTCCTCCTGCTCTGACCTCCTCTCTTGTACTGGTCAGATAATTTTAATCTTTCTTTTAGCTCTAATTGAGACACTGTTATCATTTAACAGAATGTTGACACTCTTAGGACTTAATTCCAGCCCACAGGCCCATGAATTTTCATTTACTATCTCCAGATCAAGACAGATCTGTAAGCTTCAGGCAAGTATGGTTAGATAATTTGAGTATGTCTTCCAAAATCCATATGCTGGAACCTTAATTTTTAAATATTGCAGCATTGGGGAGGTAAGAATTAAAGTGATTTGATGGGATTGTTGGATCACAACCCTCATTAATGGATTAATACATTTCTCTTGGGACTGGGCTCGTTATGGTGTGAGTTCATCCCACTTTACTCTCTTCACGTGCACCTAACTGCGTTTTTGCCTTGAACCAAAGGTAGAAGTCAAGAAGATGTTGGTGCCATGTTCTTGGACTTCCGGGCCTCCTTGTTTCAATCAAAACAAGCCTCTTCCCTTGATAGATCAAATAATCTCCTGTATTCGATTATTGCAACACAAAATAAATGGATGCACTATTCCATCAGATACTCCAATATCTCCACTTGGTGTATGACATACACCTTAAACTCAACATGTCTTTAACATTTCTGCCTTCTCAATCTGATCCTAGCTTGGTGTATGGTACATCCAAACACCTACTTGTTTAAATCAGAAATTTAGGGATCACTTGGGGTACATATTTTTCTTCTGCCTTTCATATTCAATTGCCTATCAACCTCTCACTGCTTCCACAAACAGTAAGACCAGTAGATGTATTGTGTTACAGGCAGCAAAACAGCCAAAGTTCTTCTCTCGTGAACCTTAACAAGGGAAACACAAGTCACTTAACAAATAAGTAAGAAAGCAGAAAAATATAGAAAAAAGAAAGCAGGTTGAAAAAAAAACAGCTTGCAATAGAGCTGGGAAAAGAAGAAAAAAAGTGTATGACAGAAATAGGATCAGAACATAGAGCTAAAACTTTTTCCTAATAGTTTAGGTATTCTAAAGCAAACAAACAAGAATATCCCTGACTTCTTAACACCTAAGTGGATGATATTTCTGACTATAGTGGTGGAGAGGTTGGGAGTTGACAAGTCACTTTCCAACAAGCTGAGTTTGAAATGTCTGCTAGACTTCCAAACAGGCTTGACAAGTAGGCATTCATTTAATGAAACTTCTAGGAGAGGTCTAGGCCTAAGAAACAGGTGCAGGCCTAAACCTGTAGTCTACAGGGAGTAAAATCACTTTGGGGAACAGTGTCAAAACTATGCTGCAGCAGGTGAGGGAAGCAATCTTAAGATCAACCCTGATGAATTCCATCAGAATTTGTTAAAAGGGAGAAAACCAGTTCAGAAAGGATGAAAAAGAGGTAAATTAGAAATATGGGAAATGAGAACAGACTGTGAAGACCAACAGGTAAAAGCGAAAACGGGGGTAAGAAAGGTAAGAATTTAGACTAGTAATTACGATGTTACTTGGGCTGTTCTTGTCCCACACTGGAATAACTGCATTTGATTTCTGCTTCCTGTTCATACAGGCCCTCGGAGGCAGCAGGGATGGCTTCAGCAGCTGTGGTTCTGCCACCCGTCGGGGAAACCTGGATTAAGATTCTGTATTTTGGCTTTGACCCACCCCTACCCATTGTGAACATATGGATAGTGAATCCATATCTCTCTCTCAAATAAACAAAAATAAAGTCAAAAGATCAATTACCAAGATGCTTTCAAACAGAAACAGAAAAAAAGGGTGATGGGGAAGCCCAGTGTTAAATAACTTTAGGGATAGAGGAAAATGTTCCACAGATAATGAAACCATGAATCAGTGTCCTATAGCTCAATTTCCTAATTACTTTCCAAAAATGTCTAGTTTATTCTACGTATTTGGAAAAAAAAAAAGATTCATTATTTGTAAGGCAGCACATCAGAGAAAAGAGACACAAGCACAAGACATTTTCCATCTGCTGATTGACTCCCTAAAAGGCTACAGATATCAGAACCAGAGCCAGGAAGACTGTCTGGATTTCCCACATGGGCAACAGTGGTCCAAGTACTTGGGCCATTTTCCACTCTCTTGCAAGGTGCACTGGCATGGAACTGGATCCGAAGTGGAACAGCTGGGACTCAAACTGGCACTACCATAACTAAACACAAGTGTTCTAACTGGCAGCTTCACCCATGAACCACTATGCCAACCCTTCCTTTTGCTTTAATTCAAATTTAAGCCATTATCATCAATCATATATATTGGTCTTGCATTTTGTTCAGTTTATTCATCTTTCTATATCCAGAATGACCCTATCAAAAAGTAATTCTGAACATGTCACTCCCCTGACCCCTCTTAGGAGGACTTTATGGTCCTCCTAAATACTTTATGGTGATTTCAGTGGTCACATCATCTGGCCCAAACCTGAAACTTCACTCTTGATTCATAACATTCTCTCTTTTGAGTTCAAAACCTCAACTACATTGAACATCTAGGTTTCGAGGCATACTCACAATTAGGGTCATCTATGGAACAATTCTGAATTAGGGCAGAAACATTAAAACAAGAGAAGTACATCTATGCAAGAGAATGGAAGTGTATGAAGGTCAGTGTAGCACAACTGAACCAGTTTTTCTTTCCTGTCCTTGCTTTTATTCTTTAAGCTGGCTCACGTCCTCAAACATCCAGAAGGGACTGTGCAGTCATCTGTTGCATGCATTCCTTACAATACTGGGCCCTTTCCAGAAGAGTTATGTTCCTGGTATTCTCAACTACACATCAGGGAATATCAAGGCACTACAAGTATAGACATTGTGTTTGATTTCTGATTTTTACAATTCTTGGCCAATGTTTTTAAAAATCTCTGGATCTGTTTCTCCAATCAGTAAAAGTGATATCATAATAGACATCAATTTTATGAGGCTGTTTTACAGATTCCAAGTGATGACCACCAACAAATGCTTTCTACAAAGCCAGGCACACCATGAACATGTGATAAGTTCCATTATTGCTTTTAGTATTATTTTCTATTCTGTAGATTGTTTTACACCGTATTTGGTATAGAGCGAACGCTGAGCAAATACTGCTTGGCAAGCTGATAAATGCTATTCACTGACCATTTTCCCATGACTGTTATGGTGTATTATTCAAGACAAGAGTGGTACACTCATGCTTATGATTAATTCCTTTTTCCTTTTTCATGTTGAGTTATGTAAATCAAGTTTGTACATTTCACCCTTCAGACAGAAATGGAGTGGCTCTAATTTGATCTAACCTAAGGCAGCGGGGATGGGTGGAACACAGAAGACCAAAAAAGTTAAAACTTTCTGATATAAAAGAAACAGCAGGCTACCTTATGTTTTCAACATTAGCATTTAAGTTCACTGCAGCTGAACTCAACTTGTATCAGTGAAGATTTATCTCAAACAGTGGGAAGGCGAGTCATATCCTACTGCTGTCTTGCAGAATTATCATCAGGAATGTAGCCAATTTTAGCACAAATAAATGGTAGTTAGGGAAGTAACTTGTACGATCAAGTTCTATAATGGTCATTCTTTGATTTAGGAATATGGTCTAATCCTGTCATTTAGCATTAGCTTGGCTTTCAAAGGGCAGAAAAAATGCTAGCTCTCTCCTATAGGAACGCTACATATGCAATAGCAAAATGGGGAAAGTTGAAGAAAATCCTGTTCACCATTTTATCATTTTAAGTGTATAAAAAATAACTAAAGTGATTGATGCATGCTTAAAGATTAAATTACATGCAACATAGCTTATTATCTTTTATGTAACACACTGAGACACTCCCATCATGTTAGCAAAGGCAGCTGTAACAGTGTTTGAATTTTCTTTTATCTCCTTTTTGATGTAGAAGTGCTTAGTGAGAATCACCTATGAAGAATGGGGAAATAAGTTGATGCTATATGTAAACTCATCCCCAAAACAGTTCTGTTCGTTCATATTTATTTGCTTGCTGCTTTCTTTATAATCCATTAGTAAGCAGATGTTTTTTAAAAGATCCTGGAGAAGCTGGATTACAATATAAGTTTACTGTCCTACAAAAAATTTCAAACCCATATGTAACTTTCTCATATTCACTGTTCTCATAATATGCATTTTCCATGAACTCTTCAAAATACACCCATGGCATCTGCCATGGGAGCAGCTTTGCCTCCAAGTGAGGAGAACGTCAAAGAGAAATAAACTTCCTAACCAAAAACCAAATAGACTCAGGGTATGTTTACAACTGGAAAAAAAGATAACTTTAAAATCATCATTCCTGGACCTTTAGTTTATCAACAGGAAAACAGAGGCTCAAAGAAATTAACCAATCCTCCCAAGCACAAACAAATGGGACTACATCTACATCTCTTACCATTACCAAATCATTGCTACATGTGGCCAAGCACTTATCACCTGGGAACAAGCATGCAGGTCCCCAGGTGCACAGATTTGAAAAACCCACATGTTTGGAACTGGGATCCACAATCCTGTGAAATTAAAAGTCTCAGGATTCACATACCAAACATCCAAGGACCAATGCATCACTGGGCTACAAAGACCATGGCCACTGGGTAGATGAATATTCAACTTATGACCAGGGTAGACATAAATTGTTTGCTTTCTCCAATTTAAGCAATTATGTCATTGCAAGATACCAAATTTAAAAATGTCATTTTCTAGCAAATTATCTGTTTACAATACCTCCACCATGACAGTAGATAGGTTTACAACATTTTTCTTGGTTTATTCTATGCAGTCCTGTGCCTCCCCTGCCCACAAACATATACCAAATCATAGTGACATTCAAATAATTTACTTTATTTTTCCAAGAGGAAAAATTGCTACTGTTACAGTAATAGTGATACACATAAAATAACAATTGGACAAAAAATTTCATATTGACCCTCATTCATTTTCGACCTGGTATTTATTTGCAGCGTGTTTCCATTATAGTTTGCCAATGTGCAGGTATTTCCAAAAATAAACTAAAAAATAAGTTCATTTTCATGCAAAAACTTCTGAATCCATACACAGGTTTTTCATAAAATACATTTTCTACGAACATTTCAAAGTAATTTTGCATAGCCTAAGTGTCTGCCATGGGAACAGCCTTGCCCTCCGAATAAGGGTAACTTCAAGAAAAAACAAACTCTTAGTAACCATAAATCCCGATATATTCATTTCTGCTTTTCCTGACCTTATCTCATCATGTGTCAAGTGTTAAGACAGCTCCATACACCAGCCTCATGAGGAATATAAGCTCAATATCCTCTAAACCAAAATTACCATTTTACTCTTGGATCTCATCCTCTGTGCTTTGCACAGTGGTTATTCGGTCTAATTCTCCCAGGCGAAAATTTGGAAATCACTTGAGATCAGAGGGGAATCAACTTTGGACCTGAGAATCACTTGGGGATCAATTCACTAGGATTTTAGTTATAAACAAAAGGCACTCAACTAAAAGCAGTCTAACCCGAAAACATAACTAATGGGATTGCTTCACTCTGGTACCCATACAAAGGTTCTATGTCTATGTAATGCTAAATATATTTGTTTTCATCACTCTTACTTTCTTTCTTAGCCCTTCTCCCTTGCTGCCTCCTTTCGTGACTGGGCATGCTGAGCTTTGATTACAGTGAAACAATTTCTCCGTCCTGATAATTTCAGCAGCAACCTAGGCCCATTTAGATCAGTTTAGTTCCTTGCCCACTCCTGACACAGTCACTGCGGCCAAGAACATGGAACTGTTGGGTCATCTGCCTACACAATGAGTGCATGACATCAGGGAAAGGACTGAATATAAGGAAGAAACGTTTCTAAAAATTAGAGAGGGGACACTGTGCTCACAGAAACATTTCTCAGGTTTCATCTCTATCACCTTGTAGTCCTCCTCTTCCTCATCCCTTGATCCAAAGAAGTGGTTAGTTCTTGTGTTTCTTTCTCCTTAACAAATCAACTATTTTTCACCTTGTCTCAGACTCCACCATTAAGACTAACTTGAAATGACAATGGCCCTACTTAAAGTTCTCTGTCCAAACAGCAATTCATATAATGGTATTTCCTACCCTAAACATCTACCAAAACCAAGAACTGGTGTTCGGTGGAGCAGATTGAGCTGCTGGCTGTGCTGCCAGTACTCCATTTTGAGCTGGTTAGAGTCCAAACTATTCCACTTCCAATCCAGTTCCCTACTCTGTGCCTTGGAAAGTGGCGAAAGATGGCCCAGGTACATGGGAGCCTGCCACCCATTTGGGATACTCAGAATTCTCTGCTCTGGGATGACCCAGTCCTGGTCATTGCTGCCATTTAGAGAGTTAACCAAGTGATGAAAGGTTGAAAGGTTCTGTGTATATGTGTGTGTGTAAAACCTGTCATTCAAGTCAACAAATAAGATTCTGAAAAATAAAATTAAAATGTTTTAAAAGTCTACCAAGGCTGGACTACGTGTAAACTGCTTCAAAGAGTTCACAAAATATATGTAATACAGGGGACTGGCGTGGTGGCTCAACAGGCTAATCTTTTGCCTTGCAGGGTTGGCATCCCATATGGGCATTGATTTGTGCGCTGCTCAGCTTCCGATCCAGCTCTGCTTATGAACTGAAAAAGCAGAAGAGAATGGTCCAAACCTTTGGGATCCTGTACCCATGTGGGAGATGTAGAAGAGGCTTCACATCAGCTCAGCTCCAGCTGTTGTGGCCACTGGGGGAAGTAAATCAGCAGACGGACGATCTCTCTCTCTCTCTCCTCTCTATAAATCTGCCTTTCCAATAAAAAAAAAATCTTTAAAATACATAAAGAGCCTGGTGCAGTAGCCTAGTGGCTAAAGTCCTCGCCTTGCAAGTGCCAAAATCCTATATGAGCGCTGGGTCATATCCTAGCTGTTCCATTTCCCTTCCAGCTCCCTTCTCATGGTCTGGGGAAGCAGTCAAGGATGGTAGAAGGCCTTGGGATCCTGTACCCCTGTGGGAGATCTGGAAGAAGCCTCTGGCTCTTGGCTTTGGAACAGCTCAGCTCTGGAAGTAACTCAGAGAACAGATGATCTGTCTTCTCTAAACCTGATTTCCCAATAAAAAAAAATCTTTAAACATATATAAATAGAATCATGACTATAAGAATATTCTTTAGCATCAGATACAGATAGGTGTCTGACCTCTACCTTTGCCACTTTCTAGCTCTGGGACCTAGTGCGTGAATGCATGCTTGTATCTACATCATAGCGTGTCATATCCATGCCATTGCTACATCCAAATGACCACCTACAGAAAGTTGAGGAGGAAAGAAAAGGAAGAAAATAAACACCAAAGAAAGGAAGAAAGGAACAATGATGGTACACTGGCTGATGTTGACTTTCTTCTTTGTAGTTTTTCAGTTTTTCCTATTTTCTGAATATTCTACGAATCACATGCATTTCCCCATCGATATTCTGATCCATCCTCTTTACTAATACGCTGTGTCTGACTTACAATTGGGCCCAGGAGCAGAAACTGTATCTCATCATCCAATGGTTCATCCCGTGTCACACCCTACACAGCATCAGTAGGAGATGACCTGCTGGTTAGCAGTCACAGCCATGGCACATCTATCTGGAACATTTAGGGGGTGTTTTTTTTTTTTTAAAATAAAGTCAGGTGTTTTTTTCTGACAATTTAAGGGATGATTATCTAGTCCTAAATTATCTATATCCTTATAGTCTACAACATTTACCTCCCACTGACCAGATTTGAAGGTTTTCGTGATTCCTTAATTTCTCTACCATGACATGAAGAAGTAAAAACGACATTGTAATCAAACTGTTTAGTCTGTGGAACACTTGATCATTATGTTCACTCTAGAAGTCCCAATAATTTCATTTAAAATGAAATTCAATAAAAAAACTTTTTCTGTCCTAAGAAAATACTCTATTTTCTTTTTTAATAAGCCTGTGTAATTTGGCTTTACCTTTTATCTTTTGTCTTAGGAATAGGAAGATTTCCAATTATTTATTCCCAATTTCTTTTGCTCAAACTTGATTTTTTATGACCTTTATTTTTAATGTCCTGTTTTGATATCAAGTTTCTAATCACTTTTTTTTTAAATAGCTGGGATAGAAATAAATTCACCAAATGAATATCAATTTTGAAAATTTGTACTAACAAATGTCAATATCTTCTGTACTGTTTTGCATTTAATTTTTAGTCATTTAACATATGATTTTTACTTACAATCACTTCGACCTATAAATGGAAAATCCAGTCCCACTTCAAACATTTAAAGCTAACAAATACCTCTAAATGAATAAAAAGGGAAGACTGCACATTCTGGGGCTAGTTATCTAAATTTGAATCTTTCTTCTAAAGTCTGGTTCTACCTGCAGTCATTGAATAAGTTGTTCAGTCTCCTTGTTCCCCAGTATAAAAAAAAAAAAGGCTATTTATTTAATTTGAAAGAGTGCATCTGCACTCCCATTTGGTGGTTCATTTTCCAAGTACTCACAACAGTCAAGGGTAGGACTGTCCAAAGCCAAAGCAAGAGCTCAGTCAAGGCTTCCCACATGCATGGCAGACCCACTTACTTGAACTGTTTTTACTTCTTCCCAGAGGCTGTGTTAGTGGAAAGCTGCAAACACAGTGGTGCCATGTACTTTGGTGTGGGATGGGGGAGTTCCAAGCAGCGTCTTAATCACTTTGCAAAATTCTCACCTTGGCAATTTTTAACTGGGGAGTGGGAGGAAGAAAATATAGCAGTTTCATAACAATAATTCTGAGGACTGATCAGTTCCTCAAATGTAGAGCACAGGAATCACACTAAACCTGATGTCAGGAGAAAGTAAAAATGCTTTAGGATTTTTCACCACCTCCCTAGAAACACATAAATTGCATCACACACGATACAATGGCTCACAGCTTTAGGACCAGACAGCCTGGGTGTGAGGCACCTCTATACTTGAGAACTGCAAAACCTTGTCCAGCTCCATAATCTTCTGAGCCATATTGTCTCTGAGGAGCAAGTAGAGATAATAATGGCCTCTTGTTGGTGAGGCTTTTGTGGAAAGTACATCATCTGATGCCAGCATCTTAGCAGGCAGTTAATAAATAGTACAGTGCTCACTGTTGTGCTGCTGTGATTATCATTATACAGTAGGCTAAGTACACGCAAAGCCATCAAATTCGATTTCTTTTGCAATATTTTGCAATTCAGACATTTACACAATAATTTATCATATTGTCCAAGAGAATTAAAGTTACACAGGATGTGGCCAAGGGGGGAAAAAAATCCCCTCCCTTTTAAAACACAAAATTTTGCTGAATTTCTCCTACCAGATTTCTGGCTGACTCCAGTGCTAATTACATCAATACTTCTCTTTCTTTCTCCAAAGGTTAATATAATGTGGACTCAATTATTTTTTCTTGCATATAACTTGAGAGTTATATGACAAGTATAGATTTTAAAAATCATTTAAACTCTCACTCTGATTCTGAGAAAAATCTTTGCAGAAGTTTAATGGTCAGATTTATAGTTCGGTGAGTTTTGCTTTGGGAGCTGCAGAGGCAGGTTATGTAAAAGCTTTAATTTTGAAAGAGATTAGTTATAACTAAAATCAACTTAATTAAATTTATATCTGGCAACAGATTTTATTAAACACAGAATCCACTGCATTTCTAGAACTATCATTTTAAGAAAAAAAAGCATACTGAGAGCACAGCCTTCCCTTTAAAAAAATCTGAAATGTAAAGCCCTTACCTTAACATAATAAAATGGAGGTAGAATAACTATTTGCTTTTCAAAATAAATGCTGTTTCACGAAAAAGAAGCTTTTCTTAATTTCAAACTTTATGTATATTTTCACTGATTCCACAGCAGAAATTTGATGTGCACAGATCACAGATTGCATGATTTGTGAAATCATGCTTAGCTAGGGAGCAAGCAAAAAGTCCACTTTTTAATGTTGATTCCATTATTTTCATGCATTTCTAGCAAAATCTCTGTAGTTTAAAAAATTACTAATCAGTTTGGATGTACTGGTGTTCCTCATTTTAAAGTTAGTCTGGTGATCTTGTGTACCACACTGCAACTGACGCGAAAAATGCAAAGCCCTGACAGCTCGCATTAAGCATCACACAGAAAAAGTATAATTAGCATCTCTGTGCTAATTAAAAGTGATGCTGGGTTAGTGCCAACATCATGCTTTTAAATGGCTGATGTCTCAAGAGAATAAAGGTGGGGGCTGGGGGCACATTTCAAATGGTAGAACGCCGTGCAAACTTTCTTAAATGATGAGGATTTGTGGATGTTGTTATTTACATCTCATTATAATGGCAGTCTTCAAGATGACCTCTTTGAATCACTTCACCATTTTTACTTGGCCCATTTTGTAGGTAGAGGGAATTCAAGATGTTTTTCTGCTTCTTTAAATCCTCTAACCGTCTGCTTCCACACAAAATTAATTGAGGATTTTCTAAATAGAGAACATGCCATGAAGAAAGAAGCAATTCAGGATTTTCGGTTTCTCATGTATGCAGTGTAAAGTACGTAGTGTACTCAGCCACTTCTGTCTTTGCTGAAAGTGGAAATTTTAAAGACAAATACCATTGCCCCAGACCCAACAGGTTTTCAAGTAAACAGATGATTGCCGTTGATTAAATACTTTTCTCAAACAGTCCAATTATTCAAAATCACAAAGGTTCTACATGGTGTTAAATCTGATTTTCCTTCCAAACGAATGTCAGAGGATCACCAAGAGGTGGGGAGAGAGGGAAGCTATTGTTCCACCACATTCCATTCCTGTTCAATCAACTTGATATACGCGATAAATTAAGTCTGCACTGCAGGTCAGTGAATTTCTATTAACTACTTATTATGGAAGAAAGGAAAGCAGCCCAGTCAGGAACTCTTACACATCAGCCAAAGCAAGCTGTCATTCTGTTTAATTTTTACAATAAATGTTCCTCAGTCTCACACATGGGAAAGGAAAAAAAAAAATCATTTGGCATTTAAGCTCCCATTTCCAATGTGCATTAAGGCAAAGAACCAGGGTAGCCCACAAAGGGACTTGTCCTAATCTAAAACGCCAAGAAAATTTAGCATTTCATTAAGAATTTGCAGGATTATAAAGTAATCATTTTAAAACAGGCCTCTAGGGAGTCTTAAAATACGGCATTCCTGCTGAGATTTGTCATAGCTGAGATCCTAACTCAAGACGATATGCACTTAATGACTGCTGAGAGGAGTTCCCAAAAGAGATTGTTCAAGTTTTTTTTTCCTCCCCCATAAGGGCTGGATGAGCAGGACATTACAAGAAGCCAACCTCAAAGAAATCTCAGTATGAGAAGCACAACTTCTTAGATGTTGGAAAGAACATAGACCACAGAACTCAGTAGGTTCCAAGGCCCCATGAACAAACCTGAATTCCTAAGAGAAGAAGCAGTGTATAAAAAATAACCCAGACCTCCCTACCCCAACACTGAAGAACAAAAACTGGGACAGGAGACTTTCTTCTGAGGAAAGGACCCTCCCGGGTGGAGGACAGCCTACGTAAATCTAGACAACCTATCCACAATGCACAGATCACATTGCCCGACCTGTTATCAGTTCAGACCTCTAATGGCCAGCCCTACCCCGAAGTAAGGATATGGAAAAAAAAATGAAGGATTGGGGGTTGGGGACGAATGAAAAAAATTCTAAAGCCAGAAAAAATTTGCCATTCAGAGCAAACAGAAATCAGGTCTAGGAAAATGAAATTAATTTTTTTCAGGGAAAAACAATGATAATGCAATACATGTAAGACATTATAATTAGAGCATTCACAATTAAAGAATAGAAACCAGAACAGAAAATAAAATTAAAACTGATTTCTCAAATAATCCAGTAGATAAATTTAAATAATGAATGGTTACTGTTAAGATCCAAGGTTTGACTTGGAAAAGCAAGTAAATTAAAAAAGAACCAAACCAGAAATATCTGAAAACAAAGTATAAAGTGATAGAATTGTAGATAGAAGTGCAGCAGGACATTACAATGAGAATGTTAGAAATGCTAAGAGAAGGGACTGAAATTGTGTAGTAGTGGGTTAAACTGCTACCTGCAGTGACAGCATAACATGCAAATGTGGGTATCAGCCCCACTGCTCCACTTTCCTTTCCAACAACTTAGGAGACCAGCATGGAGTTTCAGGTTCCTGACTTCAGCATGGCTCATGGCCCAGACCCAGCTAGGGTGGCCACTTGAAGAGTAAATCAGCAAATGAAACATTCTCTCTTTCTCCCTCTCTCTCTAACTCAGCCTCAGAAATACATAAATCTTTAAAAAAGAAAGAAAGAAAAGTGGTATTAAAAGACTCAGAAAATAAAGAACTTTTTTTCCCCAAAACAAGCAAAAAACTGAATACAATATTTCAGCAAGTGGTATAAAGAAAAATTTTTTTCAGCAATGAAGAAAAATTATACTTACAGAATCAAAGATGAAGCTAATGTATGGAAGTCCAGGCAAACAACAGAAGATACAGAGCAAAGACTACTCTAATAAATTTCATGGATTCTAAGTTTAAAGAGACAATTTAATAAATTTCCAGACAGAAACAAAATACTAGAAAGTAAAAAGAATCCCAGCCAGGTATTGAACTTCTCGCCTGCCACATCTGATCTAGAGGGTGGTGGAATAACATCTGTAGGGGCCCCAAGAGGAGAGGTGGCAGAGAGGGTGGGAAGAAGTGTGAGTGTACTGAGGATCATTTCACAGTGGGATAAATGGACATACATAGTGCATTCTGGGAAAAAAAGAACTAGCATCTTACTTTTCAAATCCTAGAGGAATACGTGCATGATTACCAACTACAGAGAACTGCCAAAGGACTGAAATAATACAGTAAATCTTCCAAACAGACAGGAGGAAAAATAGAATGATCCAACCAATCAAAATTAGGCTAAAAGTGAATCAACAGCATAAATGATAAAGGAAAAAAAGTCATAATTCTAACAACAGATTAAATTCTTGCACTACATGAAAGAGACTGTGAAGTTGAACTAAAAGAAAATTTTTATTTACTTCAAACAAAACAACTCTACAACAAAGTAATTGGGAAAGGTAGAAAAGGAGGTGTGGATACAAGCAAAGGCAAAGATAATGTTAAATGAGTTGGAATCTAATATTAAAAGCCCTAATGAGTAAACAGAGTGCCAGAGGTTTTGATAAAAGGTGTAGATTCTGAAAATAAAATAGCGTTATACAAAAATCCACGTAAAAAATTAGGCTAAATACAAAAACTTTTGAAATTTATAATTTTAAACCATCAGATATATTTCTAAATATCTCATAATTACACTTTACAAAAAAAGAAATTGTACAGTGTAACTGGTAGATGAAACTAGGATTGACAAACTGATCAATGTCACTTGATAAATATACATTCTTGGTTGACTTGTGTCCCCTCCCACCACCCTCAACCTCACCCAAAATGTTCAACCCCTAGTACTTTGGAACATGACTGCAGCCTTTAAGAGGTTAAATGGAAGTGAGGCCATTAGGGTAAGCATCATGCCCACCTCGCTGGTATCCTTAAAAAGTGATGAAATTTGAACAGAGAGAGATAATAGCAATACATGTGCCCAGAGGTAAGCCCTTTCTTCTGGCATGTTCAGAAGACAGCCACCTGCAGGTCAAGGAGGGAGCCTCACAAGAAACCAAACCCTTTTAATACCATGATCTTGGATTCCTGGTTCCCGTAACTGTGAAGAAAACAAATTTCTACTGTGTAAGCCACTTAACCTGTGGTATTTTGTTGTAGTAGCTCCATCAAACTAACACAAACTGTACTGACTATTTTAACTCTCAGAGAATGTATACATGTGTGAGCACATGTGGGTATGTGTGTGTGTGGATTTGGAGAGATGAGGCACTGATCATCTATAAAATTAATTATAAACTTAACCACAAACTGAATCTACATTAGAGAATATATGCTACATTCTATGGATTCTATTAGAAATAGCTTCCTCCCTCTTCAGAAACATATTAGAAAATTAAAATATTTTCAAGAAACTCTTGGATCAAAATAGAAATAACAAACTATTTTGAAGCAGTGGAACAAATTCTTTTAAACTAGGGAAAAGAGTCACTAGTCTACAAGTTTGAAAAACAGTAACAACAACAACAAAAGTAAAACCACCATTACAAAGAAGCATTGAAATCTGGGGTTTTAACTGAGTCATTAAAATCCAGTGGTTTTCAGTTAGGACATTACTGGCATTTGTGATGAGGTAGTAAGTGGTTGTACATCACTGTCTTCTACATCGCTGTATGCTAAACCAGTCCTGGCTTCCCATTACAAATGAATATTAGCATCTCACCAGCATTTAAAATCGACACATTTTAAATGAACAGGTAACATCAGGGCTACTCTAGGTCCTAGAAAGCCGAGGCAATGTCACTAGTCAAACTTAGCTTGACTGTTCCACCAACTCATGACAATGGTATAAAAGAAGGAAATATTAGTGCATACTCATTTCAAAATTTGTTCAAGTGATCAGACAGCAAGACTTCATTCCACCATGAGACTGTCTCTTCAATCAATATTTTTCTATGCATTTGTAAGCTGATACAACTTCAATGAGTTCTAATAAGACATCGACAATTTTTTAGTCATAGTTTCATACTTCACATGAAAGGATAAATACTTACCAATAAAGGAGAAAGGGACTTAAAAACAGAAAGATTTAAAGGAAAAGAGACCTGTTCTACCAGTTACAAGCATATACTGTAAAGAGAAGACGGTATTAATGGAGATCAATATTATACAGTGGAAAGTCAAGACTCAGTTACTAGCAGATAAGGACTTACTATTCGGCAAGGGTAAGAGCTCATCTCATTGAGTAAAAATATGCATGATTTATAAAGTATCCAGCTTATCCATCTGGAAAAATTGTTTGGACTACCAACACTTATAAAAACAATTTTGAATACATACACCTAAAAATAGTGAACAAAAATATTTCAAGAAAATTTGGGGTACATAACGTGTTTTTGAAATGAAGGAAGATCTTCCTCATATCAGCCAAAAAGGCATATAAAAGGTAAGAGACATATTTGGCTATTTGAATGGTAAGAAAATATTTCAGGAGCTTAATTACACAAGTAGTGCAGAATAAGCTTTAAAAAATGACACGTCATTTATTTATTATCGGAAAGATACACAGAGAGGAGGAGAGACAGAGAGAAAGATCCTCCATCTGATGATTCACTCCCCAAGTGGCTGCAACAGCTGGAGCTGTGCCAATCTGAAGCCAGGAGCCCTGAGCCTCTTCTGGTTCTGCCACGCGGGTACAGGGTCCCAAGGCTTTGGTCTGTCCTTGACTGCTTTCCCAGGCCACAAGCAGGGAGCAGGATGGGAAGCAGGGCCACTGGGATTAGAACCAGAGGCCACATGGGATCCCGGTGTGTTCATGGCAAGGACTTTAGCCACTAGAATACTGCGCTGGACCCTGACATACCTTTTATACTGAGATTGCTAAAGTATGAAAGAGAAGTGGGATGTTAACACGCCCACTTCATATTTATTATAGAGGAAAAAACTATGTACAGAAGTAAAAAAAATGTCTTTTAAAGGAAACAGGAGTTGTAGAAGCCTTTTGATAATCTATGCATATCTATTCAAAAATAAAAGTATGCTCAGGGCCGGCATGATAGTGTAGTGGTTAAAGCAGTCGAGGACGACCCAAAGCCTTGGGACCCTGCACCCACATGGGAGACCCGGAAGAGCTCCAGGCTTCTGGCTTCGGATTGGCTCAGCTTCAGCCGTTGTGGTCACTTGGGGAGTGAATCATCGGATGGAAGATCTTCCTCTCTGTCTCTCCTCCTCTCTGTATATCTGCCTTTCCAATAAAAATAAATAAATCTTTAAAAAATAAAAAATAAATTAAAATATGACTGTCTGTAGCCTAAAAATGTCCTTTCTGAGAATCTAACGAAAGAAACAAAGCATAAATAAGAACATTACAAGACAGTTGTTGCTAGTAAAAGCAAAAATAAGAACAAAATAGAAACAAAATACTCAACATTGTCCCCATCACAGAGTATTATATTGCCTCAAAAAAATGGATTTGAGCTCCAATTGGAATGAAAGGGGTTCCTATAAAGCTTTTGAATGAGAGAAGCTACATACAGTGAAAGACACTTTTTAAAACACCCACATTATTATAAAAAGTGATGAATTTATGTGCATCCACTCTCTTTCTGGACGTGGCTAGGCAGGAGGTGCATCCTGGAAGTGGACATCCGTCACAAGAAGGACCGGCTGCCTCTCACGCTCTACCAGTTTTTGGCCAGTAGGACTGACTCCACCTTCAACCAGGTGGTGCTGAAGAGGCTCTTCATGAGCTACACCAACCCGCTCCTGTCACTGTCCCAGACGATCCAGAAGATGACGCTTCCTGGCCAAGAAAACAAGATGACGGTGGTCGTGGGGCCCCTTCGTGGATGATGTGCGGATGCAGGAGGTGCCCAAGCTGAAGGTGTGTGCCCTGTGTGTGACCAGCTGCACCTGTAGCCGCATGCTCAAGGCAGGGCAGCAAGATCCTCACCTTCCACCAGCTGGCACTGTGCTGCTCTCTGCTCCTCGCAAGGGCTCAGAGGTGTACCAGCATATCGACTAAGCACCAGACACCTCACATAGCCACACCAAACCCTATGTCCACTCCAAGGGCTGGAAGCTCGCATGTGCCAGAGGCAGATAGACCACTGGAGCCTACAAAAACTAATCCAGGTCCTGTACTGTGAATAAAAATATTTTGGATGAAAAAAAAGATGCATTTGCATGCATAGGTTTATTAGATTGTATAACAACTGAGATCAACATAAATTTTTCAATGTTATCGAATTTAATTGTATGATGTGTTCTTATACAAGCAGGTATAATTTAATTGGATGACAGGAACTTGGAAAATTACAGATGGAAGATAGATAAAAATATGGCAATGGTCAAGGCCACTAGCAATTTCTTATTTATGAAAAGTTGTATGTAAGAGAGTACTCCAAAACTACAGAATACAAATTTAAAAGATTATTTGGTGCAAAAAAAATTTGAAATCCATGCCCAAGAGTACCTCCAAAAAGTTTAGGGAAAATAAGCATTATTGGAAAGCTAAGCACAGATTTCAGGGTTTTTTTACATCAAAATAAACGTATCTTTTACTTCTGTTTTACCATGAACTTTCTGAAGAGGCCTTAAAACATATGTGCATCTTATTTTACTAATTCTAACATAAAAACTTTTGTTTCTTAAAGCTTCTGAAGTCATAATGAGTGTGACAACTGATGGTATCTGACACCTTACAATTAAGTAGCAGGGTCTTCTTTTTCATAGTGATATATAAAAGAATGATGTCCTGAGTGGATGAGATATTA
The DNA here is from genome assembly GCF_030435755.1 of Ochotona princeps. Classification (NCBI taxonomy): domain Eukaryota; kingdom Metazoa; phylum Chordata; class Mammalia; order Lagomorpha; family Ochotonidae; genus Ochotona; species Ochotona princeps. The sequence continues at coordinate 46,418,401 of NC_080846.1, read as the reverse complement.
TACTAACATCACATCCCTTAAAAGGTGGTTTTAACCCAAGTCGATAATGATGTATCCAATTGAATAGTAGAGAACAACTTTAAAAACCAGTCTTTTAAGTGGATTAAAAAATTGTGGCAGGGTAAAAATGGACCTATTAGGGAAACTATCTAGTATTAGTGGCCAAATAATCTAACAGTGTATTAGACCTTCTAAGGAGATGGAAGAAAAGGAGGCCATGCATTGAAACCCACACAGGAGAGCAGTTCAAACAGGAGCATTTCCATGGCCCTTTGGCAACCCTTAGGCAAGCAGAGCAAGATAGCAAAGCACCCTTCCAGCCATGCTTGCCATCTCACTGGCAACTTTAGTACCTGAACACCCCGATCTTGCTCTTGCTGGCCCTTGAAGGAGCAGCAGTCCAGGAGAGCAGTGCTGCTCTGAGCTATGAAGTAACTGAACACCCAGAGGAAACTGAAATTCAGCCATAGGGCTCAGTGAGGTAGAAACCTTAGTTGGAATCCCAAGGTACCCATTTAAAAATATTGGGTCTGATTCCCAAAAATCAGGATTTATGACCATGAAATATTACCTGTATGAAATATTTCCACTTGCTTTACAAAAAAGTCTGTTACAATTAATATGTAATGAGGGAAACAAATTTATTTAGACTCTTTCAATATCTGAAACACTTCGGCTGTTTTGCTATTTCAATAATTGAGTTTGTTTAGACAATCTAAAGTCCATTTCTGTACTTAGGATTCTCAAAGTTACTTTTCTTTCTCCAACACACTGATCAAGACCTCCTATTCTATAAAGAAAACAGGAGACACAGGGAAAACACCTGGATTCCAAAAGACATTGGTTATATCACTATTCAATTAATCATGTTTAGTGTAGACGATCTAGGGTGCTCTAGCAAGTTAGCATGGACTGGGTGAATAAAACAATTAAACATTCACTTTTAAAGTTTGGGGAGCCAAAAGTCCAAGGTCAGGCTCCCACCAGAGCTGGATTCTGAAGAAGGCCTTCTTTCAGCTTGCAGACTCCCCAGCTCTCTCCTATCTTTACGAGGGAGAATGAGAGCTAACTATCCCTTTGGCCTCTTAGCAGACCTCTGATCCAATAAATAATGTCTTCACATCCATAATTTAATTACCTCCCTCAAATCTCTATCCTCAAATATCACCAAGTTTGAATTAGGGTGTCAACATAAGGACTTGGGGCGGGGCGGAGAGGGAGGGAAAGAAGATGCATTCAGTCCATTGCAACCCTATTACAGGTCAGGCATTAGCCAGATAGTGAAACATAAAAAATAAGTATCTGCTGCCTCCAGGTCCTAAATGACTTGTAAACAGAAAATAATACACAGGATACAGTACTACTAACCAATCTCTCAGTGTGCTTTTTGCAAATATAGCATTTATACAAATGTTCTTTCTTCCCCAAATGGTGTCCCCTATTCTCTCTCCCTGTGACTTCCCTTTCCACTTGCATAGTATCCAAGCCGTACTTGACCAACAGACTTAGCCAGTGCCTTGTTCAAGACACTGTGCCATTCCAAACGCTCTTCATTAGCATCCTGTCCCTTCCTTAGTGGGATTATAAATACTGGATTTTAACCCAGTTTTGCATTCCTCATCTAGTTAACAGTTCAATTTTGCTTCAACCATGATTTATCACACATTTCCTTGTCCAGCTACTCCATGAAATATCTAGGGAAAGGTCCAAATAGTATGTGATACATTTAAAATTTTAAAGCCTTCTTTAAACAAATAGCATGTAAAAATTTGAACCTTTTACAAGAGCATGAGCACTTTAAAAATATTTGCCAAAAAAGTTTCAAATCACTAAAATTGGATCTTTTAGAAACAACACCTTATAACTTACATTATTTGAAGTATATTTCATGAAGAGATGGAGGGCAGGGGATCAGCAAGATTACATTCAGTCACAGATAACATGCAGATGGCAAACTAAAGGGAAGCTCAGGACTGCCAGAAACCACATAGAGAAAATCCTCATCATGCAAAGTCAATCACAAACTAAAAGAAAAGACTATGAAGACTCAGACTGGAAGCTATTGGAAGAAAGGCCTTTTTACCTCTTGGTTTTGGAGAATAGAAAGTGAGTATGCAGAACTTACTAAGCCCATGGCTTATGTGAATGGCTCTGGGAACTTCTCAAAGGCTCCCAATGAACATGGTGAGTTGGATTAATGCCAACTTGGATACCCTAATGTGACACTACATTTGTTTGGAGATGGGGTAGTTTATTTCTTGCCTGAAAGGGTGTATCTTCAAGAGGCAGCATTTTTTCCTGATGAGGATGTAGCCATCTTTAAAATGTCTCCAAAATTCTTCATCCCTTCTCCCACCAAGTGTGTCTAATTCTATTTACTTTGAATCTGATCTTTTTACAGTTGGATTACAGACTTGAATGAAAGTGATGATGGCGCTGTTCTTGCAACCTGTCACCATGATGTGGGGAGGCCCAAACCACAGGGAGAGGCCTCAGGCAGGCATGTTCTATTTGATAACCATGATTAACATCCTGGCGAACAACCAGCAAGCATGTTCAAGTGTACTTTAAAAAGTGATTATAAAGTAGAACTAAAATATCAGTTTCTTTTGGTGCAAAACAACTTGAAATCCATGCATTGTCTCTCCATTAATACTCTTCATCTGCATGGACTTTCAAATTCTAGGCATCAAAATAAACTGATCTTTTGTGTGCATTTTCAGTGAAGCCACTATGAAGACATCACCAGATGTTCCTGAGCAGTTGAGTGACCTCCAGCCTTCTATCTTCCACTGTGGCACAGAGATTAGCCTCCCTGCAGGTCCTAAGTTCCTGATCCACAAAGCCCATGAATATTTAAAAAAATGGTTATTTTATACCCCTAAGTTTGGAGTCATCCATCATGTAGCAATCACCCATAGGGCTACCATCCAGCGCAGCCCCATTTCTAATTCCCAGGGAAGGTTCTGCATAGGTTTGTAATAGCTTTGATTTATGCTGTGCCAGGCTACAGGCACTAAGTTGAATCCCCAGGCACATGCCATCATTACTCCCATTTCATGGAGCCAGCTCTCCTTATTCTCTATAATTCAAAGTCCAAATTCTCTTCCTGGCATAGAAGCCCTTGGCTCTTTCCTCCTGTCTCACGGCTCTCTACTTCTGCATATGACACACCACACTCTGGCTTGCTGCTGAGTCTTCACAAGTGCTAACACTGCTACCTGAAGTATCTTTCCTCTCTTACTCTCATCTTCTAAGTCAGTTTCACGAAGTCATGTTCGTCAGTAACGTAGAATACTCTTGACTTCTTTCTTCCTGAACTGATTATTACAGGGAAACTCACTTGGCCATACACTATCCCCAGTGACCTCTCCTACAGCTTCTAGCTATACCTTTCTCACCACTGACAGTGGGCTTTCCATGGAGGTGAAGAAAGAATCGTGACTACAAGCCACATTCTAGTACCAACCACCTTCATAGATGTTACCATGATATGGACTCAGATGAAATGTGTGGAAATCTATTCTTCTCACAAAGGAATAAGGTATAGCCAAGAAGCCAACCCTGTGGACACAAGGATATGAATCATAAAGGATCTGAGAGAGTGGAAAACTGTTGAGAAATCAATTTAGCTTCATGCCGTTTGACTCAAGAAAAGCCACTCTGGATACTTCAGAGCCAGCAGTGGCAGGACAACCCATGGCTGCCATGGGCATCTGAGATGACTGAGATCACAAGGAAGATTATGGAGCTTCTCGAAGACCTGCTGAAGAGCCATAACCAGGGAGCAATTCCTATCTGCCCTGTGAGTGTTCACATTCTTACTTTTAGTTTCTTCTACGTGTCATCTCCACCATGGAACAATTAGAGCAAAATCAGAAAGGGCTGTATTTGAGAAAAATAATAGACTTGGTGGAGAAAAAATGTATACATAATGAAATAAATGCCAGTCTTAAATATAATCTCTCAGGTTTTGTGAAACAAGACAGCTCTAATCTCTCAAATAACAAAGATTGGGCAAAAAAAAATGATACAATGTGAATATTAAAAGAGACTCACAGGAATAACTAGAAAATTGATTGACATCCTGCAGTTTTCAAAATGCTTTTCTTAAAATACATTCTTTGACATAATATAAAATCTGTGGGCACTCCATGGGAAAATGTTTATTTCAAATACAAGCTTTGGAATTTATAAAGAACAGCGGACATGCTTTTGTCCCTAGTGCTGATGGCCCTAGCATGCTAACAAGCATTTCAGTTAAAAAGTACCCATATTTTTCTGAATTAAAGAAAGTGTTCCCTGTCTCATTCTCCTACATCTGCTCTCCTTTTCTCTCTATCTGCCATCTCTACTTTGTCCCACCTCTTTTTCCTCCCTTTCATTTGCCATCTTGCTATAATTTCCATTTCAATTAATAATCTGTCCACTATAGACACCCTCGGTGCTTCAATTTTTATGGATCTTAAATACAAAAGTGAATGCAAGGTGGGGCCTTTGTAAAACTACAAAGTTCAATGGAGTCAAAGAGATAAGAATCCAGAGAGCCATAATTCAAACTAGTAGCTGACCATAAAAGCTAGCATCATTCAGAGGGTGCAGAGATGACTACTGGATGTTCCCCTGCCTATTAGAAAACAATAATAGGAGGCAGAATTGTGGCATAGTCTGTAAAATCACCCCCTGCAATGCTGGCTTCCCATATGGGCACTGGTTTAAGTTCAGCCGTTGCACTTCTGATCCAGCTCTCTATTAATGGCCATGGAAAAGCAGTATAAAATGACTCAAGTACTTGGACCCCTTCACACATGGAAAGCCTAGATGTTGCTAGCTCCTGGCTTTGGTGTAGCCCAGGCCCTACTGTTGGGCCATCTGAGGAGTGAACCAACACATGAAAGAGCTCTTTCTCATCTCAATTCTCTCTTATTCTCTCTCTGTAATTCTGACTTTCAATAAATAAAACTACATTTTTTAAATAAATAAAATTTTAACATAAATAAAACCAATACCATTGATATCTTTATTATCGCTAAGTGCTTCTGATTTAAGCGGATCTGGTTAGCAGCCCTTAATAATGGCCTTCCCCAAATCCTAGTTAAAACATAAATCCACAGAAAAATATAAAACACATATCAAAAACATTAAAAAGTATAAGCTACAGGGATGGATATTTTGACATATGTCAAGACACCCACATGGCATGATGAAGTGCCTGGGATCAATACTCATCTCTACCTCCTAACTCCAGCTTCCTGCTAATACACATCATGGGAAGCAGCAGTGATGACTCAACCAATTGGGTCCAGATCACTCACGTGAGATGCCTGAGTTAAGTTTCCAGATCCCAGCTTCAGTCTGGCCTGTTCTCAGCTGTTGGGGGATACATAGGGGGTGAACCCAGTAGATAGAAATTCTTTCTGCCTCTTAATCAAATTGGAGTTACAACCAACTTGTTACTAGCCTGAGAAATATTTCAGCTAAATACATGACTAATAATTATGGATTAATCTTATGCTTGCTGGGCCTCAGACACCCTCCTCTACCTACTGACTCACTCTCCTACCACTTCCTTTAACCCAGTCATCTTTCTCTACTGCTATAGATTGAAACTCAGACAGAAAATAGTAGAGCAAGACCTAGAGAGTGCTGGGGCTCAAAGGATACCCCAAAACATGACACTTTGGGACCCGGCGGCGTGGCCTAGCGGCCAAAGTCCTCACCTTGAACACGCCAGGATCCCATATGGGCTCCGGTTCTAATCCCTAGCTGCTCCACTTCCCATCCAGCTCCCTGCTTGTGGCCTGGGAAGGCAGTCGAGGACGGCCCAAAGCTTTGGGTCCCTGCACCCATGTGGGAGACCCGGAAGAGGTTCCAGGTTCCCAGCTCTGGATCGGCGCAGCACCGGCCACTGCGGCTCACTTGGGGAGTGAATCATCGGACGGAAGATCTTCCTCTCTGTCTCTCCTCTCTGTATATCTGACTTTGTAATAAAAATAAATAATCTTTAAAAAAAGTATGGCACTTTGGTACACTGAGTTTTTGAACCAAAGGGGATTGAAAAGGTCTCAGAAGCCAAGTCCTTCTGATCTCCTTCTGTTTCACAGTCCCCTACCCCTCTCCCTTCTTTTTCACTGAAGCAAGTCTTAAAACTATAATTTCCCTCTCCCAAGGCAGATCATAGAAACTATAGTTTCTCTTCCCCAAAGCAATCCATAAAATTTAGAAATTCTGCTTAACTTTTCCTTACCTGTCTATGTAGCCGTTAACCATAAAGAAATTCCCAAATCTACCTAGTCAGATTATATATCATCAAACTGTCATCCATTCATGTCTGGAAGAAAACAGTGCTAAGAGATACCAAGAAGAATCTCAAAAGAGAGTCCTTACTGGATTCCCTCTATTACCATGATACTGTCTTTTTGAACCTAACCACATTCCTATAAAGGTATCCATTCTTTAATGAACATAATCTCAAAAACAGTTATGCTTCAGTCTTTGGATCTCCATTTCCGAACATTCCTATGTCCCAGTATAACTTTTATTAAATAAACATGCCATGTTTCCTCTTGTTATATGCTGTCCTTTGTTGTAGGGAGTACCCACCTTGACCCTTATGATAAGTGAGAAAAAGTCTTATAACTTTTAAGGCACATCAACAGTAAATAATACTTTATTTCCTTCTCCATTTCTGAACACTACAAGAAAATATGCTTGTTTCACCCAAGGAGAAGTTCTTTATTTGGAAGAATAGAAGAAATTCTTAGAAATATAATTCAGCAACCTCAACTAAATACTGTCCAAAGGGAGATAGCCTCTGTGACATTAAAGGATGAAAACACTGGGAAAGAAGATTCATCAGCAAGATGACTTTTAAACACAATAAACTACGTACCAATGAAGTTGGGTGAAACAAGGAAGAATTTCAAAAAAACCAAAATCAGAATAACAGACTGGAATTCACATTAAAGAGCACAAATAGTAACATTCAAACTGCAGAAAATCAAATCAGAAAGAGGGTAAGGGAAAATGTGATTACTGAGTTCTCCATGAACACCAGATAATTAGGCAAGACACATAAACTAATATGATTAGCACAGTTCATTATGACGATGTACTCAGATGTATAGAGATAAGCAAATTCAGTGACAGGAAGGGTGGCTTTTCTTTTGCAAGAAAATTCTTCAAATGGATCAAGGGTTCAATTACACAGCAAAGAGATTGGAACGAAGTCAACTTTAGCAACTGTAGTATTACCAACTAGAAACAGGACAAGTATCGCCTCTCAATGTCTGAATTCTTCTGTCTTCTTTGATGTCAACTACAACACAGAAATAGTGTTTCCTAGTGAGTAAGCACAAAGACAATGTCAGGGATGGAATCCTTAACCCATCACTTTGTGACCTTGATCAGCCATTTCTTTTTACCTAAAAATTAGACTGTTAATGACATTGTAAGACGAGAACAATCATGGTTCCTTTGTCACAGGGCTGCAGCGAGGACTATAAGAGATGCTCAGGGCACTTAATGTGGTACACAGCACATGCACAGGAAGTCAGTCACTGTTACTTGTGATTATTCTTGATGTTGTTATTCACATCAAAGTAAAGAATTATATACCTGGTCCTAGAGATGAAGAAAAAATTCACTAAAATAACTTAGACACATGCACACTCTCAACAAGCAGTTCTGAAATTAGCAGTAACATTCAGAGGGTTGCAAGATCTGACCTACTCAAATGGAAAAGAAGAATGACAGCTTAAACTAAAAAGCACCAAAGTCACCCAGAAGCAATGGACTAGGAGTGCCCTTTTGTAATAACAAGAGTGCCAACACCATGGACCCAGCAAAATCTAGTCAAAAATTTCTAGCCAATTGGCATCTTCAGCTAACTGTTGGGACACCTACTTCTTCCTGAATAAGAAATCCACTGTGTGCAAGAATAACTCCAATTTGCTTGAAATTCTAACCTCAATTTATTTTGGATAATAAAATTTATGTGCTATCTATCTTCCTGCGATGGAAACATTTCTGCTAAATATGGAAGTAATAAAATAAATCAAACATGCATTACTAACACTTATATTTAGAAATGGGATTCTAATCATACAGAAATATTTATGTGTGTAGTATATTAACAAGTCCAATGCTTAGGAGCCCGTGGCATATTGGCAAATATGACCGATTAGACTTGAGATTCCAATTTAAACATGTAATTGAGTAATGGATTTTAGACTTACCTTTTAGTAGAAAGATTTAGAGGATTTAATCAAGTTTAAAAGTATTGGAATGGTTAAGAGAACATGTGATTCGTTATTTAATTTATTAGATTTACTGGAGTTGTTAAGGTTTGGCTGGTAGTTCAGGTATTTAAAAAGCTTAAAAAGAAAACTGAATGTATTAAATTTATAAATGGAGTTTAAATACTTAAGGGGATTTTATTAACTAAGTTATAAAGGGACTTGCTTGGGAGTTAAATTGATCAAACATTATTCAAAGGCTCCCTTGAAAGCAATAGTTAACATTGACTAGATTCATAAATCAAATAATAAAAATGTATAAAGTGAACTTAAGGTTTGCAAAAAGCTGGAGTTTAAAAAAACTGTTCCTCAATAAATGGATATTAAATTAAAACCTTGAATTACAGCAAAGGCTTTTTCTCTGCACAAAAGCAGCTCACAGACATAAAATATATATATTCACAGTTGACATGCAGATCCCATCTAAGAATCATCAATGTCTCCAAAAAAGAAACCTGTACAAGTGAAACAGGGGCAACACTATGAAAATTACTTTCCAAAGCTGAAGAAAAAACAATTTGAATATGCAGACTAAGTAGGCTTACTATGTTCCTTGTAACATTTAAAAATAAGATTACATGCTGGGGCTCGGCAGTGTGGCCTAGTGGCTAAGGTCCTCGCCTTGATCCCATATGGCCGCTGGTTCTAATCCCAGCAGCTCCACTTCCTCTCTATCTCTCCTCCTCTCAGTATGTCTGACTTTGTGATAAAAATAAAATAAATTTTTTAAAAAAAAGATTACATGCTAACAGAAAATATTGAACTGCATGGATCAAGGGAAATCACATAAGGAAAGAGAAGGAGGCAGAAAGAATGAGTGTGTGTGTGTGTGTGTGTGTGTGTGTGTGTGTGACAGAAAGAGACAAAGAGAGAGAAAGAGAGAGAGAATCTTCCATCCCGCTGGTTGGACACAGCCCTAGTGTCCAGAGCTGGACAGGTCTGAAACCAGGTGCCAAGAACCTCTTCCAAGTCTCCCATGTGGGTGCAGAGGTCCAAGGACTTGGGTCATCTTCTTGTGCTTTCCCAGGCACATTAGCAGGAAGCTGGATCAAAAGAATTGGTGCCACATGTGGTATCACTGTTGCAGGCAGCAACTTAACTCCATACACCACAGCACTAGCCCGACTTCTCTTTTATACAAAAAAGGATAGGAGACAACAGATCAATAGTGACCAGATGTTAAGGCAATAATTACACCCTGAAGCCATCTCTCTGAAGCCAAGAAAAAGACATTTTCAGACATACAATAAACCTAAAAGTAAACTTTAAGATACATTCCCATGAACGGAGATGAATTATGAACAGGAAGAAAAAGTTCCATAGTAAAAGAAGTCAGTCATGTGTAAGAAGTTGAGGGTAACTATTACATGAGATAAATAGTTAAGCTTAAATCATTGCAAATATTTTCTCTTTTCAGATCAAATGACCTAAAGGAAAGCCATTATTTTCTCAATTTTCCAATAAATAAAGTGGTGCTCTTGCAAGCTCTGGAAAGGAAGGATGACATGAACATGGCAAAACTTTGAAAGTTTTCTCATCACTGGAGATAAAGCCAGACTGAGAGACGCCCTAGAATGTGTTCGGCTCACGCGGGCCTCCCCTAAGAAAAAGCTGGAAACGCAGGATCAAACTGAAGGAAATTCTAGCTGCCCCTCATTAACATTTCTAAACTGGAGACTTGAGTTAGAAGGAGGACTACTGGCCATTTGTTTCCCTTTTCACCCCTGATGATCATTAACAGTGGAAAGAATATGTCTCCAGGATTTGCTTTGCAGCCTCCTAAAAAACCTGTGCTGGGAACAAGATGGGCGGTACAACAGAGGGAGACTGAAGATCAGACACAAAAAACAAGCCACAGCCTGACCCAGACACAGTCTGAACAAAAAACAGTTCTGTGATTCAAAGCTTTTACGAAACCCAGGGCAAACGGATCCACCTGGCAATCATTAATTCATTCAACAGACATTCATTGAATGTCAAACAAGCAGTAAGTGCAATTGTCATGATTTTCGTGCTCTGTAGCTTGAGCCTACAGGGAACACAGGAGACATATAAATGGGTGGCATACATGGGAGATAGCAGATGTCCACAGAGGCATCCAGTTCAGACTTAAGCCTCTGGGAAATGTTTGTTAGAGAAAATTAGTTGTGCATAAAAAAACAAGCTGTGAGGCACGGCACGATAGCGTAATGGTTATGGTCCTTGCCTTGAACAAGCCAGGATCCCATATGGGCACCAGTTTCAATTCCTAGCTGTTCCACTTCCCATCCAGCTCCCTGCTTGTGGTCTGGGAAAGCAGTTGAGGATGGCCCAAAGCTTTGGGACCCTGCACCCATGTGGGAGACCTGGATGGAAGTTCCTGGCTCCCGGCTCTGGATCAACGCAGCACCGGCCATTGCGGCCACTTGGGGAGTGAATCATCAGACAGAAGATCTTCCTCTTTCTGTACATCTGCCTTTCCAATAAAATAAATAAATCTTTTAAAAAAAGAGTCAGGGCAGCTCGGTAAGTACACGAGAGAGTACCACGGCAGAGAGATCAGCAGGAGTTAAGGTCAAAATCCAACACAACACAATGCGTTTAAGACCTAAAGCACAAAGGCCATGTCTCAGAGAATCCTGTGAGTTCTGTGAGTTAGGGTGAGTCATGCTGGACTTCACCCTACAAACTCTGTAACCACGCCGGATGGTTTCAGACAGGAGAATAGGATCAATCCCATTTTGAAAGATGGTCCTGCAAATAAAAAATGCACTGTGAAGACAATAAAACAAATGTCAGTGTGATAGAGTGGAATGAAACTAACAGGAATCAGAGTCATGATTTTCCTGAGCAGGATAACAGGCTGTAAACGCGAAAATGATGTCCAATTTGAGACATACTGACTCAAATAACTAATACTTGCAAATTATACATTATGTTGCTTCTACATAGTCAAGTGCCACCAACCTAGTACAAGCATATGCTTGATCTCATAGCTTCTGTGGGTCAGGAATCTGAGCACGATCCAGGTGGATCTTCTGTACCGTAACCCCATAGACAGAAACCAAAGTGTTGGCCATGGCTTGGGTCGCATCTGAAGGCTCAATTGGAGAAAGACGTGTTTCACCAAAGTTCACACGACTTTTGAGCAGATTCAGCTTTTTTTCAGCAATTGAACTTAGAGCCTTAAGGCATTTTCAACACAGCAGCTGTCTAACAAGCTAACTTCTGCTAGGAAGGCAGAAGGCACAAACTGTGCAACTTAATCATAGAGTGGCATGCCCAGGACACCTTTTGGTTACAGCCAAGTTTCCAAGTCAAACTAGACTCCATGGAAAAGGTCACGTAACAAGAGGATCAGGGCTCAGTGCTGAAGTCCTCACCCTGCGTGTACCGGGATCCCATATCGGCACCAGTTCCTACCCTAGCTGCTCCACTTCCCATGCAGCTTACTGCTTGCAGCCTGGGAAAGCATTGTAGGAAGGTCCACAAACCCTTGGGACCCTGCACCCGTGTGGGAGACCCAGAAGAAGTTCTTAGTCCTGGCTTCAGATTGGGATCACTAGGATTATAGGTTTTTATGTCCTCTACTTCATGTACCCATATTCAAAATAACAAGATACTCATATCTCCTTTAACTTCCCATTCTATTACTGGGACATGAAAAATGCAAAGCTTCACACTGGCCTTTCTATTGGATATCTGAACACGTTAAACGAAGTTTAATAAGATCCAGTTCACCTAGCTATATCTGAAGGCAACCGTCCCAGCTCCTCTACTGAGACCCACACAAGTTATGACCTCATAAAACTAGGATATTCAGTGAAAAATCCTGGTTGGCAGAGATCTTCAAACTCCAAGAAAATACAAAACCTAGTCAAATTCACTTTCAGAGCAAAAAGATCATGATAAGCACACCTATTAGGTAACAGCTGGCTTTGTCCTGATGAGTGTCAACTCATTATTACAGGAACCCTTGTGGCCATAACTGGCACTCACATAAGCTTTGCTGACATAAAACTACAGTCCAAGATCCATCAAACAATTCTCAAACTGCTCCCTAAGCCTTTGGAGTGCAACTTAGTTAGTAAACATATAAGACATTCAGATAAACTTCAATTTCAAACAACAGCAATATTCTTTTTGCAGAAGTAGGTTCCCCAAAATACTTCAGAAAAAAAATACTTTACTAAAAAATCAATCATTACCTGGAATTCTATTCTAGTGGAGTATTCTGTATTTTACACAGCATCCCTATTTCCTAAAGTCCTTGAGTCTCACCTTTAACTCTTTTCCCTAAAAGTTTTCAGTCTAAACTGCTGCCATGAATTAAAGTTTTCCAAACTCTTCATCCAAATTCTGTGAGTTTTTTACTTCCTCCATTTTGTGGTCACAAAACGTTGGAATTGGAGAAAAGAAAGAAAATAGGAAATATTTATATTATTTCTTCCTTAAAGTAATTTGTCCCTTAAGCTACTCCACACTCACAATATAGTAATAATGCTGCCAGTAATTCCTAGTGTTGAGCCTACTGTAAAATAATGCTGTTGTTACTTTCTAACATATCTGACAGAACAAGCAACACCAAATAAGTCCTTGCTAGGTTATGTGAGGGCCAAGGCACAGAAATGCTACTGTCATGGCCATGTCCTATCCATATATCATACGTGCATGCACATCCTTGCAAAAGGCCTGCCTCAAGGGAAGAAGCAGACCATGCATCACCTTTCAACATCTAAACTTTATATTTAAAGCTACCCTTGCAGTGTCAGGTCTGGGAGGTCCTTGTATTCAACACAAATCATAAAATATTTGAAGAATGAACATGAAAATCTTAACTCTTCCTTCAACTCAATGCTTCTACTGTCACTTTTCTTTGAGAAGTTTTGTTAGTTTTTGTTGGAGGCAGGGAGTATTAAGGAGTTAAAGTGACTGTATTTGGTCAAGAAAAATAATTCCAGTATGGAGGGACAGAAGCATTGTTTCATTGCCTTCAACAAATAGTTTAAAAAAAAAAAAAAAAAACCTCCAGGTCATATCTTTTAGGTTGGCCCATGTCCAGTTTTTGAGCTCCCAATTTGCAATTCCAAAGGTAGATAAATTAAGGATATTAGTTATGAAGGAATTTCATACTTATGCTACCTTTCCTGTGCTTGATGGGGGACATTTCCTGTTTCTGTGCAATCAAAGAGTTGGTGAGGAACATTTCTTCTATATAGGAAAATTTCCACTTAAAAATACCTAAGGGATAACAGAACTACAAAATCAAAAATCACCATTTGCAAGCCCTAAAATGTAATAATGGATCTAGACAGCAATCATCAAAGGAACCGAAGCTTTGTAAGAAATGGGACGAGACTGATACCCCTGAACCCAGGCATCAATCTTAGCATCACAAAATGGAACAAGCCGGCTTTAGAGTCTCCTGATGCGAAGCAACAGGACATGCAAAACACCTCGAAGAAATGTAGTCTTGCCTAAATTTTGAACTTGAATGCCACTGAATCTCAAATCACTATATCTTCCTCTGCACTTCTGTGTATGTTTGTAATATTTTATTTAAAAAGAACAAGTTTCAAAAGAGAGAATCTTCTTGAACACTGTGTTTTAGTTCCCATGTTAAATCCTTCTAAGAGGTATTATTAGTTTCCTTCCCAACCTAACTGCATTCACCATCCTGAACACAACTAGGGTCATCATTCCAGACTTCTTATAATAAACTTTAAATAGAAGTTTCCATAGCTACTGATTGAAACCCTGTAAATGAGACTGAACTGACTCACCACTAACCCCAGCACACTCACTCGCTGATCATAAATAGTTGTGGGGCTTTTCCATGTACTAACTATTGTCACCATATATTTGCTTGATATTTGAGCACTTTCTGGAAAAAAAAATACATACATATATTTATATATTACATATATAATATATATTATATATATCTTGAATGTGTATAATATTTAAACCCACAACGGGGGTGAGAATTGAGACTACTGAAACAGTGTGACTGATCTTAGAAGGCTTCCCACTTACACCAAAGAACCTATGGCAGAGAATAGGGGGATCCATTTTTGGCTGCTGCTCCTTCTTTCTAATCTGGCTCTGAGGATCTTGACTGTAACATGTAATAAGACTTCATGAAGACAACAAGAGCAATGGGAACAACAAAACTTCATTCACATCCAAATAAGAAGGGATGAGAGCTGAGTTCTAAAAGAAGACCCTTATTTGTTCTCATGCAATTATTATTAAAAACCCTTACATGGGCTAGGTATAGACTTCTGATATAAATTGCCCTCCCTTCTCCACCTTCAGCATCCTAATTTATTCTGTGACATTGCAGTAATGCTGGCTCTTCTGCATTCTTCCCAGTGCCCTTTATTGACTCTCTTCAAATGCACACTGGAGCTCAGTCAGCATCTTTAGGATCACTCACTGCTGAGGATACTCTGTGTCTCTCCAGACTCTTCCATGCCATGCAACACTGCCTCTGCTCTGTGAGCTCCTTGCATGCACTGCTTGTCATTGCATTCATGATGCCTAGACAGCAACCATCCTCCCTGTGTTCTGTCTGAACCCTCACAGACAAGCTCTGCATTTTCCAGCTACCTGTGGCAAAGCGAAGAAGAGGGAATTTCTTCCCTCTACTGATCCACATCTCAAGCCATGGGAAGCAAGAAATTCTGCAGAAACTAGACACATCACGCTCTTCTGGATGACAAAAAAAAAAAAAAGGAAGCTAAAGATAGAAAAGAGCTCAGCTCGGGATTGAACAGTGAAAGCAGAGTGAACTAACCAGCGTTCATAATTGAATGAGACAGAAGCTAGATAAGAGGTTGCTGCCTGAAGAAAGGATAAATCTATGCCGCTGCTGGAGCAGCAGCGATGGGCTTTCATGTTCCCAACTTGAGCAGGGTGAGCTGAATTAAGGCGTCTGTTTCTGTGGGAGGCCTCCAGGCCGTCTCACTCCGGGAATCTTCAGTTCTGCACCTGAGCTGTCAGGGTTTGCTAGGCTATGTGATGCTGCAAGTAGGAGAGTTCCACCAGGATGGAGGGACAGGCGAAAGGGAATTCAGGCAGCTCAGTTCTGAAGGACAAAAACTGTCTTTCCACCTTGTCAAAGAGAAAGATTCTCAGGTTATTCACTGCTACAATCTATTTAAATCAAGAACTACAACCACTATTCCTTTAACAAGGAGTTACTGATTTAATTCCACATTCAATGAATTTACAAATTATCAACCAAAAGAAAATAATTGAGAAGGTTGACATAGAAGGATATAGGGCAAAAGAGGAATTCGTTTCCAAGTTGGAATATTAGTTGCCTGGATTACAGTGTTGGATTGCTGGCTATCATTTGATCTAGATACAGATTCTGTTCATCCATGTATATATCCAATTTTCAACAAATAAGCATGCCAAACATGTACTCTCTGCCAAGACTTGTACCAGATGGTGAGAACAGAAACATGGCAGACATGATGCCCAACAATGAATACTTCTGCCTAATAAGAGAAGAAGTGGGAAAACATGACAGCAACCAAAGTACAAATCAGGTAGATGCCCAAGGTACCAAGCTAGCCCAGGGAAGAGAATACTTTACCCCCAACTGGTATGTTGGATTGAGGCATTCCAGTCAGAGGGAATAGCATGTGACACAGAGGCAATGACAAGCCAAATATTATGGTGTTTTCATGGAAGGAGAGAGTTTCCCTTGAGTGGAGCTGAGGCTGTGTGGGAGAAAATGCTCCAGTGCCTGAGAGGAGAGCTCCTCTACACTTTAATTCTTTGCCAGGAGAATGTTCCATGCCTTACAGGAGGTTTAGCAGCACCCTGGCCTCTATTCACTGGGTGCTAGTAATGTGCCTTTGCATATGCTGTACAGTGTTAATTGAAAATACATACAAACACTGTTAACATTCCTTGAAGACAGAAATTGTACCTGACAGAGAACTCCTGCTTAGAAATGGAGAAATGGATCATTTACAAATGGTTTTGCATAAGGTTTGGATTTTATGTCCTAAGCAAAGGCAGTCATGGAAAGAATTAGGATGGTCAGCTATGTCCTTCAAATACTGTTTTTCAAAGGAGAGTCTGTTGAGGGACAAAGCTGAAGTAAAGAAACTAGACTATACTTGTACAGTTCAGGCAATAATGTAAATCTGAACTGGGGCAATGACACTGGAGCAGAGATAGGAGAAGAGGTGAGAAAAAGACGTCATGTCCTACCAAAGCAATAACCAAAGGGCAAGCAAACGAAAATCCTAAAATGATTATCATTGGTAAACAGATTTACAATGTGATGATAGAAAAATGAATACTTCATGAAGCTTTTCTGAGAAAACATTATTGCTTTGTCAAAAATGATTTCACATTAAAATTAATACATTCATTTATTTAATAACACTATTAACTTCTAGGGATACCAGAAAATGGAAGAAACTACGTGTAAACATATATAGGATTACATGCATAAAATGAAACCATGAGGATTTCTGGGTTGATGACCTATGAAATCTAAACAGACCTCAATCTTACTGCTGCAAAAAGCACTCTATTTCAAGAATGGGGTGGGGGAAATGTATGCAAGCAACACTGCCTGTTTCAAGGATAGACTTTTCCTTGTATACAGCCGGGCAAGCACATTCTGTTCTTGAGCTTATATAGAACCATTTGTCCAACGATCTGAAAGTGTCAAGGCTTTACAGAAGCCAATTAATCGTGCTTCCCTCTGAGAGCACCTTTACGTGAGAAAATTAAAATGCTCTTGCTGGGCTGACTGTCAGATGGTGACTCGCAGCTACCCCACATCCCAGTTACCTCCATTCCTGCTGAGACCTGCAAGAGCCAGATCAGAATGAGCTCCAGTCGCAGCAACACCACCACACACCTACACACTGGGCCACCCAATCAGAAGCACAGCTGCTTGTCATCACAACATTACTGCCAGACACCTCCCCGGCATCATGTCTAATCTCATGTTCCTCCTCCTCCCTAGATCAGCTCTGCAGGACCAAAACACAACCCCATGTTCACGGAGCCATCATGCCAACTGAAATCACCATAAAACCACAAACAGCGTGTCTTCCAAGCTTGAATATTATACTGGTAGGAGAAGCATTGAATTGGCTAAATTAAACATTTTCATTTTTCCTTCAATGTCTGCTTTATTCCCCTACATTTTCCATTTCATTTTCAACACTCAGGTAACTGACTTATTAACCAATTTATCCAGAGACTGCTAGTCTTTCCAAGGAGACTGTTATAGAAAAAGCTTATTCTGCCCAAACTTACTATTACTGGAACACCTCAGGAGACATAGCATTTATAAACTTCCTGTCATCCAATGTGCTGTTCAGAAGCCATTCATTCTAACTTAATTTGCAGGACTGAAAGTTTCAAGCTAACCTGCTATAAAGAAGTGACTTTTTTTTTAGCTATTACCTATTATCATTTTGCCTCCTGCCAATGGTATCAAGTTAAAGAATGTCACAGAGCTTAAAGTCCTTCATTTGTAGTTAAACAATGAGCTCCAAGACAGCTCTTACCTAAAGGAAACCTGTCCTAGACCCAAATAACACTTTGGAGAAAGGAATTTTTATTTTTCCTGCCAACTTGTCTTCATTTCTTTCTTCTATTATTCAGCGGGGTTTACTTACTTATGTGCAGAAAACAAAAAACTGTTACCCCTAGAAAATGCTCAGCTGTCTTTATAAGAAATTATGTACCAGGTAGGAGATGTGACACAGTGGGTAAGCCAATATTTGGGACACTCATATGTCATATCAGACTGCTAAAGTTTAAGCTTTGTCTCTACTTTCAATTTATCTTCTTGCTAATAAACAGCCTGGGAGGCAGCAGGTGAGGGTTCAAGTGCTTGGGTCCTTGCCAACCATTTTGGATATCAAATCAGCTTCCTGGGTTAGCTTTGACCTGATCTACCTCCAAACGTTCCCAGGCATCCGAACAATCAGCAGACAGAAGGCATGTATGTGTCCATGTGTGTATGTCACTCTGTCCTCCCAATAGATAAAACAGACATTCATAACAGAAATTATGTACCTCTCTGCCATTGTCCATGCCCACAATGATGGACATACGATTGTGTATGAAGAACCACTCAGTAAGGGGAGAGGGAATTGGGGAGGGAATAAGGGAAATCCCACAATCTACAGAACTGTATCATGAAATGATAATAATAAAAAGAAGTAAATTTTTTTAAAAAGAAAAGAACCATATTGAAAAACTTGATCCAGTTCATTTCTGACCTGAGGTCATTAACTCCTACCTAAGAACTGAAGCAACAATTAATGCTTCGTTGGAACTTTTGTGTGAAAAATCAACGGAGTGACATCACTATTGCACTAAGGATGATTTATTCATATTCTAGGGTGTCTCAAAGTTCTTGGGAAAATTAAATTAAAAGATGTTTAGCATCTAACATTGAGGCATAGTGGGCTACTAAGTTGGAGCTGGCTATCCCAGCATCCCAAGTCAGACAATTGGCTCCAGTCCCTATTGCTTTGCTTCTCACACAGTCCCGGCTAATGTGCCTGGGAAAGCAGTAGATGGCCCAAACCCTTGTAGAATTGTGGGCTCCTGATTCCGGCTGGCCCCGGCCTGACTGTGCAGCCCTTTGGGGAGTAAACCAGTGGAAAGAAAGCTCTGCTTTTTCTCCCTCTCTCTGTCACACTCCCTTTCAGACAAATAAACAACAACAAAAAAAATAACTTACTTTTTTAAAACATGAGCTTATTTTCTCACTAAAAAAATTGAAATTTGTATGTTTTTTTGCATAATACATATTTTCAACCATCTTTTAAAGATCTACTACATGGGTTTCAAATGACTTTTGCACTAAAATAAATCTCTATTTAATTCTATTTTACCCCACAAAGTTTTAAAAGAATTCCTCTCTACTAAGTTTGAAGCATGGAGTAACAGAATCACATCATTTGGATATCTATGTTGCTACCCAGTCTGTAGATCCCTCAAAAAACTACTTTTGGCAAGATCAGCAATGACTCTGTTTTTGCTAAATCCATCCATTGGGCATTTTTAACTCCTCTCCTCAATTGACCTTTATATTTTCTGCTTTTCTCCTTGCTCATGGAGCTACTTTCAGATTTCCTCAACTTCTTCTACCTTCTTATTCTAGTGAATGTTATATTTGAGCTGTCTTCCCTATAATTCCTCCCCTTGTTCTATGTATGTTTTACTTTCAAGCATTTTTTTCTCCACTAATGGAAGCTATTGCTTCAAGTATCTTCCTAAATCTGAGAACAGCAGAGTTGTCATTGCTTTTACTTTATTTTTGGTTCCCTAGGTTCTCTTTTTCTTCAGGGGTCAGTTCTTTATGACTCTTGCTCACTGCATGGTCTATACTGTTAATTTCCTCAGATAAACAGGCTGAACGAGGACCAGAATTTGTCGACTCCCAGGCTTTCCTGTAGGGGAACAACTGAGGAGCTGAAAGCTAGCTTTATGATGGCTTGTCTGAATCGACACAATGTGAAGGTTCTTCCTCTCGGGAGATAACACCGACACTAGCAACCCAAATTCTTCTCAGATAGTTACTACAACTTCTTTAGAAAGGAGCACTCTGGATTTTTGCTATGTTGCTGCTGATGCTTTTGCCTAAAGCAAAATATTTAGTTACCAGACTTCCTGAAGAAGAAAGTAGACCATGAATACTTATAAAAACAAGTATCCTACATGTGTGATTGTCTAAGCACTGATATCAGAAAATGCTTTTCTGTTACTGTTACATATTCTTAAAGGCATGTATGAATATTCTGATCAAAAAAAATTTCCCTTAAAAGTTCATTATTACCTAATGCTTCATTTCATACAGATTACCATACGTGATTTGATTGAGCTTTCCACAAAAACTTCCTGGAGTATTCATGATTTTACACTATGTTTTTACATATATATGTAAACTATATACTTTCTATATATGAACTTTATATATATAAACTTATATATACGTTTACATATCAAAAATTTACATATATGTATATATTAAAAACATTTACCTGTATTTGTTATCAACATTTACATATATATATATATATCTCTCTCTCAAACATCCATTTTGCCAGGATGTATCTGAAAGCAGGTCTTAAACACTATTTCGTAAAAGAATTAAATGGAATCCAATACTGACTCAAATTTGTTTCCATTTGGGAAAGTTTTCTTCTTTATTTCTTTAATTATTACTTTGATACTATTTTGGTTAACATCATCTTCAGAAACTGTGTTCATCTCATTATTCTTCTCTGGCTTTCACATGAATTAAATTTGTTATTATCATGTTTATCTGTGTGATCGCTTCTTTTGCATTTTAAAAGAACCTACCAACTTCTTCTTGCAACTGATGCAATCTTCTGCAGTTATTGTTGTGTCCTATCATCCTTACAAAGATTTTAAAAACATTCCTGCCTACTTTCATAGGTCATTTTCCAGTTACATTCTATCTGTGTCTTCAAGGCAACATTCCCTTTCTGAGGTTGCAGAACATTTCCAAAGGACCCACAGTTGCTTTTATTTATTGTCTCATTTATAACAGTTTCATTCAGGTCCTATCTACTGATAGATATTACAAAAATACTGTTAACCCATTCCACCCCACTCCTGTCCTCTCCCCACTTCTCAATAACACATTGTATATTTCTTGTCACCTGCATGGGAACAGAATTTTCCTTTCTGAACTTAGCATGTAGAAAAGGGTGATTACCTACATATGAGAGTCCTCAAAAGGACAAGAATTAACAGACAAGCTTATTTAGTATAAAGCGTGTTAAATCATGCATCAGTTATTCACAATACACATTTTCCATGACCTTTTTGAAGATCTCTCATATATGCTTGTCACAGGTTTTGATTTATGTTCCAAGATGACCGTGACCACATTAACTCTCCCTTCTTTTGCAATGTAATCCTGTTGTTTGCCTACCAAGAGGAGAGGCTAACATCTCCCTTGAATGTGGGTTGACTGTGGCTACTCAAGTATGTCAAAAAAAAAACACAGTGAAAGAAATCGCTTTAGGATTCTGAAATTAGACTGTGTGAACTATGTTATGTTTATTCCTCCTGCTTCATCTCTAGATACTCCTCTTGGAATTTAGCTTTAGTGTTGGAGAGGTCCCATGTGGATATTCTGAGGAACATTTCCCATGGATCCTAGCATTCCCCAAGTGCCAAACTAGAGTAAGGAATCATCCTGCTCTCAAGCATCTGGAGGCCCCTTCATGGTGTAGGAGCGATTAGTGGTTCAGATTCCTGACTCAGAAAATTAAGACGATGATAATTCAGTGGTGGTGGCCTGTACAGAAACAGAATGGGCTTCAAATTCACACTTCTTGTATGTCCCAGCCATTTATACAATCTAATTGTGGCAGGCTGAAAAAGAACCAACTCTTAGTCCTAACGTTTGGTGTACTATTAGCATAATTTATTTTTGGACATATTTCACTGGAAGCTGAGAGTTTAAGGAACATGAGCAGCCTTGCCTTTACATCCTCTTATCTCTACTTCTTATACAAAGTTGAATAATCTGTCTACTTAAACCCTCAATCCTTTGCTTAACAATGGAGGCACGGAAAGGAGAAAAGGCCATGCCCAACCCCAAAAAGGATTCCCGAGTGGCACAAAGGAGTATTCATAGGGCTTTCCCCACTGGAATGGGCCACAGAGGGTACACAATGGCATCTGCTGAAGTCTCCTCCTGTATTTACTTCCCCTTTTCTGGCCGTGCTCATCTGTTCAAAAGTTACATAATGCAAGAGCCCCTAGGGTTGTTTCAGATCTGACCCTGCCTCACTGTGTTAACAAAACAGCCAACCCAAACAACTTAAAAACCATGCTACTTCTAGGAAGGGTTGTTTTCTTAAAGCAAAATACTCATACAGGGTGCTGTAACCATTACTTAAAAAATGTCAAGGCATGTGAGTGAATGAATTTTCCCCCTTCAGGACAAACGTGCTGTTCTACTAGGTCACCTGCAGAGCACATACAATTAAGCATTTTATCTCTAACATGGGACAATCCAAACACAAAATGCGAGAGAAGGATCAATGTAAAATATAATTCACTTTCTAAAATTATGGTGCTTCTACCACTCATAAATTATATTCTCCCTGAAATTTGATTGTCAATTTAAACCATATCTGGGGAGGGTCTTGTTCCACAAGCTTTTGCTTCACCCTGTAAACTGCTGTTTCTCTATTTTTCGTAAATTCCTCCTCTTTCAGGCTTCAAAGAATCCTCCCTGCCCATTCTTGTACTTTGGAATTTGGTGAACACAAACACACGGGTGCCTCTTGTGGCTTTGTTGTCTTTGATCATCTCCCCATGCAGCCTTCATCTCTGTGCACTGGAAGTCTTAATCTTCTTAGTTTGACCTCATGTTTTAGCCCACATATTCCCTCAATTTTTTCATCTGCCCCTCACTGGCCTTTTTAAGAATCGTATTTCTTTGTTAAGGGGTACTAACCACATGCACTATTTCAAGAGCAGGTGTTTCCAGCCTTATCTTTAACTCTCTCCAGTGGGCTATTCAATCAGGCATGCTTATATGTTCTCAGAAGGTGGGGGCAAACAGAAAGGGAGAGATATTTCTAAGTCAATGTCAGGGCAGAGTGTAGAAATATTTTTGCTGCCCAAAAGATGTAACAAGAAATTACTCCCTGGACTACCTTAGTATCTATTCAGACTTGACTGGCATGATTTTCAAAGCACATGGGAGCTACAACAGTAGGCAGTATAGGAAAACAAGTAGCTTATTTTTTTGATACTCAGTGTTTGGGGGTTGGGGGAGGAGACTGAAAAAACAACCCTGAATTTTGTACATAGGGAAAAAATTGAAACAGGATGGCAGTTTCATTTTGATATTTTGGTTCTCAGAAGCTGTTGTTTTTGTAGGAATGGGAAAAAATAAACAAGTGGAACAGAAGGTGTTATACACAGGAGGAATATAAACACAGACTTGCGGTATGTTACTGTTGAAAGCAGAATGCCAAAGTTCCTTCTCAGTAGGGGTTCCCCAAAACCAGTCTATAGACCAAAGATAGAAGGCTACTGTGGGATCCACAGAAGGAGCTTGTTAGCAAAATCCCCAGGGAACCTACTCCTACTCCTGGAAATACCCAATCCAGAATTCAATAGGAACGTCTAGGAAATTTGCGTTCTGATGGTTTTCCTTTTTCCATTTTTTCAGGGTAATTTCACATAAAACTAGGCTTGTGGTACATCTACTTAGATCAGTAGTTTCTAAGCTCATTATTACTTAGTTTTTCATTGCTTTTTGTTTTAATAGCAGAGCCTTTCTTTACAATAAAATTGTACACAGATCCTAACTTAGAAAATCAGCACTGATTTTTTTTTCCCCCAATTAAACTGGGGCTAACAAGGCAGAGTCCTCATACTGTAGTTTGGATATGGTTTATGCACTCTAAATTCCTTAGACAGATGCTTGGTCCTCTATGTAATGAATGATATTAAGAGATGGCAAAATTTTAAGGCTCTTAGGAATTAATGTCATGGGAGTGAGTTAGGTGTTATAGGACTAGATTGGCTATGGTAACAAGAGGGAATTGTTACAAAGGTGAAGTTATTCCATGTGCTTGGTCTCTTCTCTGCAAGATCCACGACTTCCCTTGTGCACACTTCTGCCATGGGATGCCACCTGTACAGAGCCCTCACCAAAGGCTGCTGCTTGGGCACTGCTCTTGGACCTCTAGAGCTGCAAGCTATACTCAGCCTCAGGGGTTAATTATCATAATACAAGTATTCCTTTTTCCAATGGCACCCCTTCCTCCTTCTCTAAATAGTGCAAAAGGATCACCAAGGAATTCTCAAAGGACCACTGGCACACCTGAAGTCAACTGCTCCTATTGAAGAGACTAGGGACCCAAGCACATATTGTCTACCCAGCGGGCATAGCAAAAAAGATGGTAACACAAGGCTAGTGTGAAGAACACACAACCCACGGCTTTGTGCAGATGCTGCCAAGGATAGCAGGGTCAGCACAATGCCCGGGGTAAGCTCCCTCACCAGCACTGCGCCAGTCATTTCTCCCCTGCTAGTGCCTGTTCGCCTTCCTGAAAGACACTGCTGGACTCTCACCCTCTGACTACCATTCAACAAATCCAAGAATCCTGCACTGCTTCTTAAGAAACCCAACCCAGGGAGCTGCTGCTAAAACCAAGAAAGCAAGGCTCTCCAGTTATGAACAGCTTATTTGCATATCCAGTTTGTGCAATATCCTCTCAATGCTAAGATAGCATTTCCAAAAGCTGTTTTTATGGGCCCCCTCCCCATAGTAATTCTTGGTGTCTCCTAACTTTTCTGGCCACTTGGTTATCTTTCTTTTCCATTTATGAGCAGATTTGCCACACAAAGTCTATTATTTGGTTTTGAGCTTTAAAGAGCGGCATCACACTGTGCTTCCTCTTTGGCCCCACCTGTTACATTCATGACTCTGACATTCATCCGTGCTGATGTGTGTGGCTGTAATTCACTCGCTCCCTGCTGTCAGGTGTCCCACATAAAGAGATTACTTAGACTAGGCATTGTTCCAGGTGCTGGGATGCAGCTGTGGATGAAACAGACGTCTCTCTCCTTACAGTGCGCAAATGCCACGGTCAGCATACACTGCACAACTGTTTCGTCCTCTCCCTTGTCACAGCTTGCTTGAGCTCCATGTTTCTTCCCGCAGCGTTTTTGCCCTTCTGAGCAGCTCTGCACCAGATGTGCTGCAGTATTTTGTGCTCATGTGTTGAAGTTTCTCTAGGGCAGTAGATCTCCACGCTGAGGGCCCATTAGAACCACCTGGGGAGCTAATCTATCAGGGTTACTAATGATAACAGATTAGGAGCTTAGAACCCTCAAAATGCAACTTACAACACAGCCACTTAGGCAAAAATCACCTCGGGAGCTCACGTGCTTTCTAGCTTCACTGGAGGCTAATAACTTTTCAAGACTTCAGAAAGCTAATTATCAATCATTTTACTCCTACAAAAATGAAAGGCAGCCTGGTGTAGTAAAAAGATGAGGAGCTTAGAAATCAGGAGAGCTCATTTAGCTTTCTGACACTGCACAAATAAACAAACTATCCTTTTGGGGCTACATTTCGCAAGACTCTGAAATGAGAGTACTTATAAGCCCCAGCTTGTAGTTTATGGTAATAATTGGAGAACACCTTGTCAGTGATAGTTACTGTTCACTGTGTTTATTGCACACCAGGAAGAAGCCTCTTGAAGCATCATTTCACTAGCTCTTACAGGAAAATCGCTATCTCCACTGTAAAGTTAAATGGCATGCTTCACCAACAACTGGAAGGGACAGAACAGAATTAATGCCTGTATCAAGCTGTCTCCAAACTTTTGACAATCCTAGAAAAGTGGCTAAAATAAGCTCCTTTCTCTTAAGAGCCTGATCTCACTCCTCCATAAAATGCATATATTCATAATAACCAAAACATTGCATCATCGCAAATATGAAATGACATAATAGATGGTCAGCACTCAGCACACAGCCTGAAAGAAACTAAGGGTTCAGAACATTTTTACACCCCTTGCACTACCACCACTGAGCGTCTTTTGCTTCACTTTTTTAAAAAAAATGTATACAGAATTTAATGATACACATTTAGAAGCACAGGAGCTCCTCCCCCAGTTCCCCTCCTCTTCCCTGTTTCTCCCTTTATTTCTTCCCACATAATTATGACATATTCGTTTGCTTCATAGTAACAAGCTTAATATTCTGATAGATTTAAATATCATGACATAGCAGGTAGAGAAAAAAAATGGAAATCCTGTTATTACTCAGAAGTAGAGATGCAGACTGTAAACGGCAATTAATTCCCAGTATTCCAATCTCACAAAAATTACGCTCCTTGTGTTCTGTTTTTTAGTTCTCACACATCAGAGAGAACATGCATTTCTCTTTTCGGAACTGGCTTATTTCACTAAGCACAGTGATTTCCAGCTAGGTCCATTTTATTGCAAAATATAAGATGTTATTATTTTCTATGGATGAGTAGTATTCCATGGTGTACATGTACCACATTTTCTTTATCCAGTCATCAGTGGATGGGCATCTGCATTTGTTTTATATCACAGCTATTGTGAATTTCACTGCAGTAAACAAGGAGTTACAGGTTATTCTCTCATACACAGATTTCATTTCGTTTGGATATAGTCCCAGGAGTGAAGATGGCTGAATCATATCATATGGCAGACCTATTTTCAGAAATCTGAGTAATCTCCGCACTGCATTCCATAACAGTTGAACTAATTTTCATTCCCACCGATAGTGGATAATGGTACCGTTCCCCACACATCCTTGCCAAAATTTACTGTTTTATTTTGTTTTGTTTTGTGTCTGTATGATAGGAATTCTCATTGGGGTGAGGTGGAACTTTATTCTGGCTTTTAAGAGCATCTCCCTGACAGCCAGAGAACCTGAGCATTCCTTCATATGTCTCTTAGCCAACACCTGCTTCTCTCCTTTGCTATTTCTTAACTGGTCTATTTATTCTGCTATTTTTTAATTTCTGCAATTCCTTGCATATTAGTTCTCTGTTGTGGAGTTGGCAAATATTTTTCCTCATTCTGTTAGCTGCCTCTTCACTTTACTTCCTTTGTAGTGTTGCTGGAGACAAAGTACTGACCAGGCAGCAGCTGAGGGAGAGTAGGTAAGACATGCCCAGCTCTCATCCTTGGTAGGATGGCAACCACTGTGAGCCAGGTTGTCCATAACACACAACTTGGGACCTTCAACTTGCCAGGAGAAACTGTACTTGGGCTAAGAGGTCAAGGCATTTTGTTGACTGTATCTGGTGGGAAAAAGAAATTCTTCTAGATAAACCATATCCTCCCTCAAAGGAAAGAATATTACCAAAGTGGAGAAACGTTTCTCCTTCACACCCAACTCTTCAAAGCCCCCTAAAACCTACTTTCCTTTTTGCTTTTGCCTGTTCTCAATGGACTCAGTCTAGTAGTGCTGTTCCACTCCTCCTCTATCTCCCTAAAGAAGACATCTCTATCCTGGCCTCAGGGCTTCTCTCAAATCATGGGGCTTCCTTTTAGGAAGATTCCTCTTCAACGTCACATTTGTTTCACCTGTAGAATCATGCTCAGCAGTTTCCAGAACTGAAACTTCTCACTTCTGAGCCCCTGGCAGCCTTGTGATGAGCAATGTCTTGTTTCAGGCTCTCCAACACACTCTTTCCTAAGCCTTTGTATACTCCAGCCAAACTAGCAGCTCCATGGCATGGCCTTCTGTAGCAGAAAGTCATGCCTCGGATGTTTCATTTCCAGGTGCTGCCTCTCCATCCCATTCATGAAGCCCTAGTACACTTCATAACTGATTTAATCTCTTAAATTGGTCCTCTATGTCCCCAGTACAGTAATAGTAATACTGTTTGTTGGAACTGAATGTCTCTTTTGCATGTACTGTCTCTGCTTTCAAGCCTAGGCATCTGTTTTTTTAACATGCCCTTCTAATGGCCTTATTGGCTCTACCATAGTGAGAGTGAAAAACATTGAGTTCATGAACTCTGAGTCTACAGGAGGATTAAAACATACTATATCTCCTTTCAGTATGCTTAAGAATCCTTGGAGCATTGTTCCTTTTTCTTCATGGTCTTTTTATCTCCTATCTGTCCAAAGCACATGTAGTCAGCCGGTAATAGCTGTCAAAGTTCTTGAGTGAGAGGGGCAGGTACGGTCCTCTACTGCTTTTTGGATGGACTCTGCAACTTTAAGAGAGTGCTTCTTGGTGCTTTTCTCAGCACTGGTGCTGCTGGTAGTAGTCATTCTAGTAAACTCTTAGATCTCACTTCCCTTTTCCAGAGTTCCCTGAGCTCCAATCACTGTTTTTGATCTAATAATAACTAAAATAACTCTAAACTCCATCTTTCCAGTTGCTGAGGACAAAATTCTCGGTATCATTTCTGACTCCTCTTCTTTCACAAAGTGTTAAGTGTTAATGGCTCTACCTTTCAAACAGCCCTGGAAGCTGACCAATCTCCACAACATTTTCTGGTCAGAGCCACCTTCAGTCCTTTCCTGGAATCCCTCAGCCACTGCCCATCCCCCTGCACGGTAGCTGAAGCAATCCTGTTACTACACGAGTCAGAAGCCACTTCTGTGTTGACAAACCTTCACTGCATCCCATGTCACTCAGAGGAAGCAACAGAGTCCTTTCAATGTCCTTGAAAAAGATGTACCACAAGGCTCCTGCTGCATCCTTGATGCTATTCTTGCTCTTCTCCCCGTGCTGCCTCTGCTCCCATTTGCCTGACATTTCTGCTCTTCTTCACACAAACCAAAGCACTGCTGCCCTGGGGCCTTGCACTGGCAGTTCCTGGGACTCACAATGCTATTCTTTCATTAAAGATACTCACCACCTCACCCCGCGCAGTTGTCTAGCATCCAAAGTCCTCACCTTGCACACACCGGGATCCCATGCAGAAGCCAGTTCTAATTCCGGCGTCCCTACTTCCCACCCTGCTCCCTGCTTGTGATCTGGGAAAGCAATTGAGGACGGCTCAAAGCCTTGGGACCCTGTACCTGTGTGGGAGACCCAGAAGAGGCTCCTGGCTCCTGGCTTCAGATCGGTGCAGCTCCAGCCACTGAGGCCACTTGGGGAGTGAATCATTGGACGAAAGATCTTCCTCTCTGTCTCTTTTCCTCTCTGTATATCTGACTTTCCAATAACAATAAATAAATCTTTAAAAAAATAATATTCACATCATTTCAATCAAGTCTTAAATAAAACCTCTCAAAACCAATTTGACAACAGTCATCCCCCAATACCCCTCTACCTTGATGTAATTTTTGTAACTCATTTCCTAACATACTGTGTAATACATTTCTAACTTACACATTGTATCTGCTCTACATGCTAAAACCTAACATCAACAGAGATAGAATGTTTTTAAATATTTATATTATATAACACATGGACTTTTCATTTTTTGAAATTTTAAATTATTCATTTTTTTTCTTTATTTGAAAGACAGAGAGCTAGTGAGCATACAGTTGCTGGCTCACTCCCTAAATGCCTGCAACAGCTTGGGACTAGTCTAAGCCAAAACCAGGTGGCCAGAATTCAACACAGGTTCCCCCCACATGAGTGACAGTAACTGAGTTACCACTCAGTGCCCTGGGCTGTACATTCATAGGTAGGTAAAATCAGAAGGAGAGCTGGAACTCACATTCAGGCACTCTGATACAGGATACAGATATTCCAAGCAGTGCATTAACTATCAAGCCAAACATCCACCCTCTAAGAATATCTTTTTATCTTTCCAATTCTGTTCCCCAAGATTAGTGCCTGGCACCTAAGAAGCACTCAGACATGCAATGGATGGTTTCTGAATGAAATCGCTCCCTGTTAATAGTACCTCCTTTAGGAATAAGTAGATCTGAGTGAAGTTTAAATCTGTATCTGTCTACCACCCCCACCAAGTCTTGAGTAATATATTACTGTTCTGAAGCATATCTTGCAAGTCACTTCAGCTCCAGCTTATGTTCACAAGCAAACCTAACTGACAGTCACAGGTACAAGTCAGACACAGGCCTCTTAAGTCACCCTCCTTGTCTTCCAATCTGCAAAAACTTCACTGAACTTTTCTGTTACAACATGAGAATAAGGCATCCTTTCTCTACAGTAAAGGTCCCTTTTTCCTTTCGTGATTTTTAACAAAACTAGCACCACTTTATGAGTAAAGCCTGGGATGGAGTCCAAGGAGTCCTAATAAGGCCAGAACTTGCCCGGTCAACAACCAAGATCCAAACTGAGACCACACAGAAGGCCTGATCCTTAGGAGCACAGGGTCAGAAGAGTCAAATTCCAGAGCTTAGCACCACCCCACCTTTCCCACTCAACATGAAGATCACCACTAAAAGAACCATTACCTGGAGCACTTCATTTCTTCTACTGCTCACAAACTAAAGAAAGCCTGGGGATAGGCTGTGCTGGGAACCTTGGATAGCTTCCAGAAGTTCCAAGTCACTTATGAGCATCTGGTTGAGTTACAGGAAGATTCATTCCAAGAAGGGAAGGAGGCTGAGTCAGGTACGCCCAAGTTCTCTCCAGAACTCACCACCACGTAGGTCTCCTACAGGGAGGAGCCGGTGAAGGGGCAGTAGAGACGAGCTGGAAGAGTTCATAGGTGCCTCTCCAAACACCAAGAACGGTGTGTTTGCACCTATCTTATATGAACGTAGATGGCCAGTTAGTGAGGTTCACATCTGACTGTTGGATGTCACTCTGAACCCTGAGTTCCCTCTCTCATTCTCCATTGTACAATGCCCTTTTATTAAGTGTTATCACATTACACAGAATCATTAGCAACATGATGGTAGAGACTGAGTTATTACCATAAGTCCAGAGCCCACCACAATGCCTAGTACTTAAAGACCACTTCATCACTATTTGTTAAATGAATGGTTCATATCACATACATTTGATGCCAACAGAAAAAAAATCAATTTTTCCCTAACATATTTGGATGATAGAGGTTGTACTAACTTTTAGGGCTGTTATTTTATTATTTGAAGGCTTGAATTGGCCCAGTGTTTGTTGTGGGGTCCCCCTCATTTTGTATCTGGAGATGGCTACATAGGCCATGAAATGGCAAGTATGGAAGTTACTAAAAAAAAAAATCACTGAATCCAATGAGATATCTCCCGGTGTTTTTCCTCATACATGACTGTATTGTTTTCATATTTTCCTAACTAACCAGAAACTATATTAACAATTGTCCTAATACACCACCATGGTATTCTAACTATTTCTCCAAGATGAAAGTTCTGCTTCTTGGGCCCACTGCAATAGCCTAATAGCTAAATCCTCAGCTTGCCAGGATTCCATATGGGCGTCAATTCCTGTCCCAGCTGCTCCACTTCCCTTCCAGCTCCCTGCTTGTGGCCTGGAAAAGCAGCTGAGGACAGCCCAAAGCCTTGGGACCCTGCACCCACGCGCGGTAGACCTGGAAGAGGCTCCTGGCTCCTGGCTTACGGAAGGGCTCAGCTGCAGCTGTTGTGACCACTTGGGGAACAAACCAGTGGGCAAACGATATTTCTGTCTCTCCTTCTCTATGTAAATCTGGCTTTCCAGTAAAATAAATAAATCTTTAAAAAACAGGAAAAATTCTGTTCCTTTTCCCTGTGAAACTTCTTGGATCACATATATTCTGTCACTGCTTGGTACTTGACGGTGGTTACAAGTTTGAGTTAGGGGATAAATCACATGCTTTAACATGAAATTTAAGTGACAGCTCATTAGGAGTTATGAGACCAAGTACACAGAACTGAGCAAAGAGTTGAGGTTGCCAGAGAGCTGCTCACCTGGATTGAATAAGATCTATTTTAGAAAATGCAAGGGTTCCACACATTGATGAAAACTTCATGAAAATGTCAAACATATGGATTCTTCACTTAACCTTTCAGTCATCCCATCTCACCTGTAGGGATCTTTCAGACAGTTGGCTGGGCAGCAGTTTAGGACTTGCTTTAGAGGGAATTCTACCATCCCTTTCTTCGAAGTGTGAAACACATGAATTCTTGAATGTTCTCCCTCTACTGAATTGTCACTGCTTATCAAGTTCTTACGCACTGGAAGGCGAGGCGCCTAGGTACTGCCTCTCCACCCGCCATCCTCATCTTTCTCTTGTCCCTAAATTCCATGTAAATGTGGTCTGAACTCACTTTCCATCCATCTGCACATCTGTCCCCTCCTGAGATTTGATTAATGTTAATAAATCATAGTCTGTCAAGTGCAATGGAAAATGCCCTGTACAGACGTCCTCAGTTCCTAAATGCTCTGAATTTGATCCTACATGTTCTGGAAACTCCCTCCTTATTCCTCAGCAGCTAACCTCTCACTGTGGTCCTTCTGTCCACCTTGCCTTTCTTTCCAAGGATCCTTACCTGAGCCTGTGATCCTTGCATCCTTTGCTTTGGTTTTCTCGCTTTACGCAATCCTACCTCCTCTCCTAATCATGTCTATCTTTACACCTCCCAAATCTCCACTGCATCAAAATTCGACACTTCTACATGGACACAGGTATCTCAACTTATAACAAGTGCCAACTGTACTCACTGCCATCCTCAAGCCTGTTCTTTCTCTTGGATTTCCTGTTTCCAGAGCCAGAAGCCTGACTTCTCCAGGTGTAACATCAGGCCTAAGTTTCCTAAATGTGCCAAATTCATGGTTTATATTTGAGTGGCAGACAAACAGAGGGAGTGGTAGCAGGGAGAAAGAGAGAGACAGCAAAATGGAAAGGTCCCCTCCCTTCACTCCCCAAATGCCCACAATAGCCAGGGCTGGGTCACGCTCTAGCCAGGAGCCCAGCACTAAGCCAGGTTCACCACACTGGAACAGTCACCTGCTGCCTTCCTGCCGTGTGCGTAAGCAGCACTGAGACTTGAACCCAGGCACTCCGATAAGCAAAGCAGGCATCCCAGGAGCAT
The DNA here is from genome assembly GCF_030435755.1 of Ochotona princeps. Taxonomy (NCBI): domain Eukaryota; kingdom Metazoa; phylum Chordata; class Mammalia; order Lagomorpha; family Ochotonidae; genus Ochotona; species Ochotona princeps. The sequence continues at coordinate 46,385,634 of NC_080846.1, read as the reverse complement.
CTCTGACCACTGCTTCAAATCTTTGCCTCTATTGCTGCTGCTTTATCACTGCTGTCAACACCTGCATTTGCATCCATGTTCTGTCCCTTCAGCCTTTTTAACTGATCATATATTTCCCCTCTCTGATCTTGACAATTTTACATCTATTCTCTGGCTGCTAACAAAGTTATTAAAGATCTAAATCAGATTATGTCACCTCTGTGTAACAATCCTCTGGCTCCCCAGCATCCAGAGAGCAAAGGCTGAGGGCATTAGAATGGTATTTAAGGTCTCTCTTGATGTGCTCTGTGCCCACCTTTGCACCAATGCTGACCACCTAGCCCCACCTCAGAATCTATCTCTCAGCAATTTGTAGCTGCTTATGGGTCCCTAAGCACATATAACCAGGAAGGATTTACTTCATGATACACTTGAGGAATACCACATTTCTTTATTTTTCTAATTCAAATTAAAACTGCCTGAGTCTTTCTCAGAGTTGGTGAGAAATCAAAAACTCCCAGGGATTGTCATTGGTCACCTCTCTTTACGGAGTTCTCAAAGACCCCTAGGCCCTACATAATCAGAAGAAAGTCTGCACAGTGACTGTGTCTTCTTACACCGTGCCTCTGTCAAGGCTCTCCAGAGGCCTTGAGTGGGAACACTAATAGGAATGCTGGCATATTCTTACAGAGCCTTATCCTTCACAAGCCACTGTTCAGAGAAGTTTACGTCTATTAATTTACTTATTCTTTACAGCAACCTTATAAGGTAGAGACTTCAAAGGTAACAGAATAGATTTCCCCCAAATATGCCACTTTGAATTACTTTGAGCTGAAGGCAACTAAGAAGCAGACACAACAAAAACACATACACACACACAAAAAGACCCAACTATTTTATTGGCCTAAAAGCAAGACATGCTTTAAACAAAGTTATTGGAAAGTCAGATTTACAGAGGGAAAGACAGACAAAGATCTTCCATCTGTAGGTTCATTTTCCAAGTAGACACAAGGGCCACAGCTGAGCCTAACTGAAGCCAGGAGCCAGGAGCTTCTTCTGGGTCTCCCACATGCATGCAGGTTCCCAAGGCTTTGGGCTATCCTCAACTGCTTTTTCTAGGCTACAAACAGGGTACTGGAAGGGAAGCGGAGCTGCCGGGATATGAACCAGCACCCGTATGGGTTCCCAGGCATGTAACCGAGGACTTTAGCCTCTACACTATTGTGCCAGGCCCAAGATATGCATTTAAAGGTGCTCCTTCTTCCATTTGTGTCAGGAAGGACAAAAGTTAATCCTGAGACCCTCAGGACCCCAGACTCATCAATCTGGGGAGGTGGTATCCGTAGCATTAGCATAACAAACTTCATTAACATTTATCTACCGTTAATTTCCAAGTATTCGCCTTTCTGCAATTTGCTGCTCCTAGAGACTCAAGGTCCTCTTCCTTTGCCTTCTGATTTCCCTAAGAATGCATCATTCTTTGTTGAAACAATGATAAACGTTGGATTTCTAAGCCTCTTTTTGAATTTCTCATGTCTAGAAGCCCTTTCAAATGCAATGCTCATATCAATAAATGTCCATCCTTTATTATAGGAGCCCTATCTAAGAATTCCAAAGGTAGAGGGGAAATCCGTTTTCCTAACCCATATTCAACTTGATCCTGCTGTATTTTGAAGTTGGAGAAGCTGACGCACAAAGATTAAGTAACTTGACTGTGGGAGATCATCCCTGGATTTCTGCTTCCTTGGCCTATGTGGGAGGTCATAGGGACACAGCACACTGTTCTGGGAGAGTACCCTGACAATGATCTTGGCTCACCACAACCTCAACCTAGCCTGATCACCAGCCATACAGGTGAGAGTGGTGGGCTGTACCCCAGTGTCTTTCCTCTATCCTTGGACTAGCTATGCTAGGACTTTCTAGATAAGCAACTCTGAGAAGTCAAGTGCAACCCACAGCCTACCTGCCAGCCACATGTGGTGAACGTGACCTAGGGCATACCTGCCAGCCTATGTGTTGAACGTGACCTGTGGCATACCTGCCAGCCATGCATGCTATATGTGACCTATGCCTTGATTGTTGGGTCCAGAGATAGATGTACCTTCTAGACAATTACAGCATTGTTGGGCGGGGGAGCTGTTGGCATATGCCCTTCTGCCTCCCCCTTTTTTAGTCTGTATAAGTTTGTGCTTGCTTGATAATAAACAGACATGCTCAATCAGACAGTCTTCAGTGGTTCTTGCTGCTGTTGCTGCTGCTGTTGCTGCTGCAAACCTTCAGCTTACTCCCTCAGTGGTTTCGAGGGTTTCCTGGCCAGGAAACTCCCAAGACTTGCCAAGGATGGGTGAGAAAGCTGGGATTCTCCTACCAGCCTGGGTCCACAGCCCCTGCCCTTCACCACCATTCTCTACAGCAGTCTCTCACAGTGCTGCTCTCCATGTTCTGCAGGATTAGCCATCGAGGATCTTACCCATTGCTCCCCAGACATCTGAGCCTGCCATGACTGCCATATTAGCATCCAAATGGCCTTTCTCCACCACTGGCTGCCTTTATACTCTGTACGCAAGGAAATCGTCAAATCCCTAACTCTTTCTCAAGCTGTAAGAAGCTACCTTGCCTGTCTTGGTCACTTCCCTTTTCATTTATTCTCCCTTGGCTGAGGGGGAAAAAAAAAACTCTAGATGAATCCCTGATGGCTCCAAACCCCTTCCCATAGCTATGAGGAATCCTCTCTACTGGCTCTTTACCTTGGCAAGAAAAGGTACCTAGCCTCCTTGTATTCCTTAATTCACACAGCAAACTTACACTTGAGGGTCTTTGTACTTGCTGTTCCTTCTGCTTTGAACTCTTCCCCCAAGACAGACCACAAAGGCCTGTTGGACTATATGAGGCTACTTGGGGCACAGGATGGGGAACTGGGAACTTTTCCTTTGATGCTTTGTATCTACTATATCATCAAAAGTAAATAGAAATGAACAACACAACGGCTTGCACTTCTCTACAAATTTTGCTGTTGCCTCTACCTAGGCCTTAAAGCTCTTGTTCCTTATTTAAAATATAGCTCCTCAAAGAATCCCTTTCTGCCTGCCTTTCATTTTTTGCATCAATTCCTATACTTTGGATGGTTTCTGACACATGCTTGCTACAATGCATACATACAAACATACATACATACATATGAGTGTATATGCATATATTGAATTTGTATATATATATATTTTTTTTCTTCTAAAAGACTGAGCAATTCAGAATTAGGAACTAACTTTTACAAAGTTAGTTAGTTAGTTAGTTTTTTCCGCTAGCCAGGTCCCTAAAATTATAAATATCCCAAATTAAGTGATATCAGACTGAATTAGCACAACAGCCTTACCTTAGCACCTCTCCATCTTTATTGCCACCCACCTGGAGTGGGACTCAAGGCATTCTGCACCTGGATTAGTGCCAAGATCTTCTTGCTGACCACATTCCTTCAACCCTCTTTTCCTCAGATTTATTTTTCAGTCCAACAGCCAGGAAAATCCTCTTAGAATATTATCACTCAAAACCTTTCAGCAGTTCCCACCTCAATAAGAAAGGCTGCATGGTATGCACCCCTGCCCACAGTCATGAGCTGTTACCTCCTACTACTTTACTCATCATTCATTGCCCATTGGCCTCCTATTGCTCAAACACCGGACCTACCTCAACCCCAGGCTATTACACTTCTCATTCCCTCAACAGGAACATTCTCCACTTTCCCACAGTACTGCCTCATCTCCTTTCTTCAAATACCATCTTCACACCAGTGCTTTTCTTGAAAACCTTAGCTAAGATGTCTTGCTTTGCTTTTCGCAATGACACTTTTCATTCTGTGCAATACAAAATAATATATAGGACACGCTGCATACTTTTTCCATTTATTCCCATTTATTGATTATTGCCTGTCTCCTCCACAGAGAATAGGAGCAGGAGGATCTGGCATTCACCTGGCACTCAGGGAATCTGTATCAAGTGACTGGTTCTTAGGCCAGAAAGTCCAATGTCTAGTCTCATCTCTACCTCAACTAGTCCAACCTCACTGTATTCAACAGCTTCAGCTCTGACATAAGGTTGAGCCACATGAGGTTAAAAATAAAGTAATAATCATCATCTATTTTAAGGAAAGATGGCAATCAGGATCACAATCTCAAAACATCTGTTGATAACTAGAATTCAGAATTTGGCTCTAAGGAAAAGTTAATGCTCTGTCCCAATGGTAATATGAGTTATCATATGGAAGCACACACACACAATCCCGCATTAAAACATACCATGCGTTTTCTAGTCTGTCTTTTCTCTCTCTCTTTCTCTCTCTTTCTCTCTCACACACACACACACACACACACACACACACACACTCACACACATTCTGCACCAGAACTGTCATCCCCCAACTTCTGAATTTTTGTTAAGTTTCTACAAACATCTATTATCCATGCCCTCCAGGTGAGCTCAACATCAAGTTTATAAATAATTGTACCATACCCAGAAATCTCACTGGATTCCTTGCCCCATTCCCAGGCTTCCTAGGAAAGGCCCCTCTCTGCCCTGCTTGCAATCCCTATCAAGTTTCAGGTACCTCTCAGAGGTTGTACCTGTCCTGCCTCCCATGCTCACTGAGCTCCTACCGCAAGTCCTTTACAGATTTTCCTTCTGGGCTCCACACTGACCAGTGGCAAAGCTCTTCTAATTATGCAAATCTACTACTCAGGATACCAATTTCTCTTTTACATATGCAGGGACCCTGCAAGACCATGGGTGAGATATAATAATGAGTAAGACATTATCCTTGCCCTCTAGGCGTTTACAGGCTAATAATACCCATAGAACTAATTAATTCCTATTGAAGAATGAAAGAATGTCTGCAGTTGTCCTATTTTTACTCACGTTTGGGTTAGACGAAGCCACACCAAGAAGAAACCACTGCCAAATCAATATTTTTTAATTGGAAGTGTTTATGAAACCCAGGAGAGTTCCCTAAATGTATTAATTACTTCCCAAGGAAATATAAAATTCACAATTAAAAAAACATGACAATTAATACAATGACAGTTCTAAAAGATGGCTTTGTAAACTGTTGCTAAATACATGAAAATAAACCAACTGACCTTTTAAAAGTTTTTTTTTTTAAAGCAAGCCAGCACTGAATGATCACCAGAATGATTTATTTGTCTTGAGACTAACCATCTTTTTTTTTTTTTTTTTTTTTTTTTTTAAAGATTTTATTATTATTGGAAAGCCGGATATACAGAGAGGAGGAGAGACAGAGAGGAAGATCTTCCGTCCAATGATTCACTCCCCAAGTGAGCCGCAACGGGCCGGTGCGCGCCAATCCGATGCTGGGAACCAGGAACCTCTTCCGGGTCTCCCACGCGGGTGCAGGGTCCCAAAGCCTTGGGCCGTCCTCTCCTGCTTTCCCAGGCCACAAGCAGAGAGCTGGATGGGAAGTGGAGCTGCCGGGATTAGAACCGGCGCCCATATGGGATCCCGGGGTTTTGAAGGCGAGGACTTTAGCCGCTAGGCCATGCCGCCGGGCCCGAGACTAACCATCTTAGAACTACATTGCAATTCTATTTAATAGAGATTCCATCACTTTACCATTAGTTTTAGAAAAGTTATTTCAACAAAGAAGCAAACTAAAAGGTTAGATGTAAATTACCCTCTCGTTTCTCCTACACCCACAATGTATCAGTACAGGCGAAAACTTGTTAGTTCTGAAATTCAGAAGTTAGCTATAAATTAGAATTCAAAAGATAATCTGAAATGAAAATAGCAATTATTCTAAAGTCCTTTTTAATTTAAAGCTTTCCACTGACTTGTATAGGATTATAGGCTAACAGGCTCATTCTCCATAAAAATATCACACATGCAAAGCCTTAAAAACATTAAGATTTCCCCCTGGAAAGAGATTCTTATTGTGTGGCCATTCACTGCATCAACATTCCCGAGCATTGTCCATGGCTGTTGCAGTGTGGGGCACTAGGAAAGAAAGATAGGAAGATGCAGTCCCCCACCCTTCCCAGGCAGTACGCACTCTCAGGAAGAGTGTGAGAATTTGATGAACTAATGGCATTGTACTTTGGGAAGCTGGGAGCCAAAAGCAAGGGATACTTCGATCTGTTCACTCAGAGGAAAGCAATCCAACTCAGCATCAGACAATGGAGAAGATTTTACCAGGCAAATGCATTCTAACATAAACCAGCACTGGCCAAAAAAAAAAAAAAAAAAAAAAAAAAAGCTTGCATGTAAGTGTGAAGGTAAGAGACAAACATGTGACGAGGAGAGGATCTTACAATATGGAGGCATCAGTGAGACATGAACCTGAATCCACAAGATACCAAAAGCAAAATGGTTAGTTATCGATCACCTATTATCAGACAGAGTGACAGGCATCTAACATGGATTAGTTGATTTAATCTTATCTAAAAGCCATTGAAGTAAGAATAGTCTTGAATAATAAAGATGTTTTGGCCAATCAAATAGACTGCATCTATAACACCAGTCCCATAAGATCAGAATGAAACCAGAACAGGAATACAAAGTTGATGAGGTGGCAAGGGAAAAGGCAACTGCAGGACAGGAAGATCCCCAACCCTAAAAACTCCCTAGGAAGGGTCCACCAAAAACTTTTTGCAGACTGCAAACAAGCTCCTGAACAAGTCTGAAAACATGGACCTCAACACCAAAGATTTTCATCAACAATGATATTCACGGTGCATTACTGGCTTACAAGCAAATGTATGAAGAAAATAAGAGACAAATCAAGCAAACCAACAAGGATATACTTCTTGAAAGAGTGACACTTCTTCATCACAGCCTCCAACAGGTCACTCAGATGATCACAGAAGGTGACAGCTTCATACATGCTACTGTCTTTGAAGATTGTCTCCTGGGACAAGATGTGGATGTGGACGACAAAGGTATGAATGATCCTCTCCCTAGCAGGTATAGACTAATCAGTATGCTTATGTCTTAATTTTTAACAAAAAATAAGCTTAAGTAAAAGAATTTATTTAAAAATAGAAATGAGCTCATAGAATAGGGATATAAGGAAATAAAATAGTTTTTGGGCCCAGCGGCATGGCCTAGTGACTAAAGTCCTCATCTTGAATGCACCAGGATCCCATATGGGCACCGGTTCTAATCCCGGCAGCTCCACTTCCCATCCAGCTCCCTGCTTGTGGCCTGGGAAAGCAGTCGAGGACGGCCCAAAGCTTTGGGACTCTGCACCCATGTGGGAGACCTGGAGGAAGTTCCTGGTTCCTGGCTCCGGATCGGCACAGCTCTGGCTACTGCCATCACTTGGGGAGTGAGTCATTGGATGGAAGATCTTCCTCTCTGTCTCTCCTCCTCTCTATATATCTGACTTTCCAATTTCAAAAAAATAGTTTTGTACAACTATATAATATGTACTTTTAGCTAAACCTTATAAAAGCTAAAGAGTGAAAACTTTTGAACTTTTGGTACCCAATCTTGTGAAAGGATATTTTCCCCATTCCAAGTTATCACAGTATTGGCTTACTGGTCAAGCTCAACTCTTTCTCTTTAGGGTCACCTGCCAGTTATGACTGAAATTCTGCTGTAGCCTCTGACAACTGTGGTGTTCTAGGAACACATTTTTGCCGTGGTTATGGAATAACAGCTCAAAAGCAAAGGATTGGCTTCTTTCTATTCAGTTTGCTTAAACATGCAAAGACAAAGAGCTCATATCCTTTCTGCTTTGATCACTCCTCAAATGCCCAAAAACAGCCAACTGAGCCAGGCCAATACAAGGAGCTGGAAAATCAATCCAGGTCTCCCACAAGGGTGGCAGAAACCTAAATAACTGAGTCATCACCAGTTACCTCTCACGGTACACATTAGAAGAAAGGCTGACCAGAGAAGACCCAGGAATCAAGCCTACACACTCTGATGTGGAATGTAGAGGTCATAACTATTAAACATCTGTTCTCTTTGACTTACTTGCTAACTAATAGTTTTGAATGTTCTATTAACTTTTCAGATTCCTTATAACAGGTATTCTCAGAAATTTGCAATGCTATCAAAGCATTCAAGCAATAGAACTTCATTCTCCCTAGATTCTACCTCAGCCATGGCTCCTGGAAAATCCCCAAAACTATATAGAATAAAGAATTCATCTAAAACTGATCAAAATGACAAATTGCAGAGGATGGATTCATTTTAATTTCCTTGAACTTTCAAATCACTAGAATAAGAAAGCACGATTCTAGTCTTGAGTCCTCTGGAATTTATGAAGCCTTCACCTTTTAATTTCCCCCTAGTCATTTTATAGGCGATTGGTATCCAATTTGGGCACCTAATTATAATGTAGAGATTTTGATTTTGAAGTGTCATAATGCTGTCATTTAATCTCATGGTAGAACCTGGGCAATGTGCCATCATCAGGTATGATGGAATACAGAGCAGAGGTGAAATGAGTTGGAACTGAGTTGCCTTACAGATAGTTCCATTGAGAAGCTTATCTGATCCACTTTAAAGTCTTCTCTCTGAGTAGTTCCAAGATGAGCTTCAAGGAGGAAGTAAAAGCAGGATGGTGAAACCCTGCTGGTGAAAGAGCTGTTCCTCTCTAACTTGAGCACAAGGGTCCTGCCTACTCACTAACTCAGTGGTTAAGACAATGGAGAAGACAAAAAGGGTAGTTAAGTAATGGAAAGTAAATGTGTCTTTCGTACTTTGTCTTCAAGTGAAGAGTAATACATTAGAATGAAAATATGTGACCTGGTTCCTTTATTGGCCTGAATCCTACTGGAGATAGAGCATCACCATTTGAAGGTGGGATCCCAAGCATCAGTATTAAGAGTTATCCAGGTGATTCTTATCTATAGGCAGGACTAAGGACCAATGATCAACATGATTTCTAAGGATACCTACCAACTCTTAAAAAAAAAAAAAAAGAAAGGAAAGAAAACCTAGAATCCTACCAACAATTGGAAGAAACGACTTTGAAGCCCTCAGGGCATCCTTTCTAGAAGCCCTGAGACTCAAACACCTAGTATGCAATCAGCCTTCTAACGGAAAAAACACTTGGGCTTCGTATGTTGGTACCAAGCTTACCTCTTAGATCTCCCCTGCTGGGTCACTGCTACACAATCAATGGTAGAACTAGTCTTTACTGTAACTCAAGAGGGAAATAATCAGGAACAATCCAACTACCCCACAGCCTAATCACAAGGACTGATATTTCTAGCACTCTGTTAATCAAGCCTTCCTGTAGACAGACCCTTAAGGTCAGACAGATTCTAGACTGATTTCTGCCTCCACTGTTGGAATCCTCTATAAACTAAAATTGTCCATTCAATCTTCCCTCTCACCTAAGTGCAAAATCCCTCCTAATGGTAGCATCTGTTGTCTGCAGCAAACAGTTGATTACAGATGCTCTGAAAGGAATTTAGTTCTTTCTCATGCTTCTCAGGGGGTCAAAGAGTGATGGGAAGCAGTAACTCTTCTGATTAAAAAAAAAGAAACCTTTAGCTAAACAGCGAGTGCCATAATAAGGTAAAAGATGTATCGATGCATAAATTATTAATATTTGTTGGATTTTTATCTCTTCCTTCAGCACTAAATGCAGCCAATAACCATACATGCACTGTCTCTTGTAGGTACAGAGCAGGTGTGCAGGTAACTGGTTACTAAGCAACGTATTGGCTGGGGATTAGAGCCCACACTTGCATGGGCATAACTCTGAATAATGCAAACCTTGTTAAGCGATACATTTTTCATTATTCTAGTATCACATCAACTTCCATTCCACTTCCCCCCGCCCCTTTATTCCAGGGAACATATTCCTATTAAGAACCCTGCAGAAATCTTGCCACCAGATATTTATTTTTTATTAAAAAACAATGAAAAGAACAGATTCATTATATCTTATCCATCAAACATGATATCTACCTAAACATCTGTTCAGTTTTTGTTGTCGTGTTTAGAAAGAATAATTATCCAACAGACCTTATAACAGACAAATTCCGACGGAGCAAATGAACTTTACTAATGACTTGCATTTACAGCTCCTCAAGGAAAAAGTTACCTATTCTCATAATCCTGTTTATTCTTTCAAAATGAAAAGGTCTTTGGAAGTTGTTTTAGTTCTTGGAGGGGTTCTTAAAACAAGCACTCAAAAGCCTTCTGATCCTTAATAAATATGATAAAATATATTTTAAATACTTGTAGTACCTCAGTCTCTGAGTGCAGAAAATACCTATTCTTTACCTTTGTATGTTCCTAATTTAAATATTATTCTGCACTAAAAACTCCAAGGAGTCAAAAACAAAATAAAAATGAAAACTTCAAGTAACCAGCAGAAATTTATGTTTGTAAAAACATTCGCTCGCATTTGTGAGTCTTTTTCTTAATTACCTTTAGTGTATATGTAGGGTGAAGTGAATGAGCAGCATAGAAGAAAGAAATAATTAAACACAGTCTTGATTCTCCTTTCCTTGGAAACATGAAACAAGCAGGAAATCTGTTTCTATTATCCTATTACAGGAATATATCTTCTTAAAAAATGAAATGAAAAGGGAATGTGCATTTTCCATGAACTTTTGATGATCTGAAAATATTCCATAGAATATCTTAATCTTCTAAAGCCTTCCTTGTGTTCATCCAATTGAGCTGCCTTATTCCAGAGTGGGGCTTTTGAGTAGAAATGGCATACAAAATGATTTTTTGTGAGGGACAAAGTAAAAACCTCATGCTTAATTTTAAAGTATATATTCTTGTTATTAATTGTATTACACAAATGAAAAAGTACTTCTTTTTTCCTTACATCTGGAAAGAAGCAACTGGCTTTTGTTTTATATGATGAGAAGAACAAGGCATTTGCCCCCAGGGCTTGGTGCTCAAGTCTCAGGCATGAGCATGAAAAGCCCCCTGCACACAGGTTTGGAAGTTCTCTCCAGGCTGGGCTGCAGGCTACCACCCACCTCGGAGAGGGACTGTGGGGACTGCTCTCTGACATAATGGCTTCTTGAAGTTCTAACTGGCCATTTCATAGAATTTCTAAAAGCTCTGTATAACTGTGTCTATTATTTATGATTCATCACCTTCAGATTCTTCCCAGCGCACTGAACTCGAGAACACTAAAAAACGACGAGGTAGATATGGCAAGTTCAAATGTCTTAGAAAGAAGCTATTAAAGTTATTTCTACTTCCCTTCCTTTGTGTGTGCGTGTAGAAGGAAATGCTACATTCTCCATTCTGGGAGTAATGTGAAGAGTCCACACGTAATCTCTGAGGTGAAATGGTTATTTCTTTTTAATTTAGAATGTATATATTTTATACTACAAGTATCTGAAGTCCATCCCTCTCCAAAATCAAAACATGAATTCACTGCTTTAATTTTTCAAAATGTTGCCATAAGCTACAAATATTTCTGTTTTCTTACAATCTTAATATAAAAATATCTTTGGATTCTAAAGTCAGCAAAATTATTTTCAGAGAAGTATGGTTAACTATAGGCTACCAGATATGTTCAGCTTTCATTTTAAGACTTGTTAAAGTGACAAATGTTTCAGTCACTCTAGCCTCACTATCCAGGTATTTTGAACACAGTCTTCTTACAACACTTTTTTTTCACTATGGTAATTTCCTCAGCATCCTTTCAACTAATTCCATGCTTAAAGCATACTCATTTCAAGGAAATATAAGTTATTATCAGAGAAATTTATGTTGGCTCAAAATGGTTGGCTTGTACTGCTAAACCTCAGAATTCTTAAGCGTATAAATTAGCCACTATTATCTAGTCTGTTGTTATTAGGAGGGGCCTCGTGGGTTTGTTTTCATTGAAAACATCAGCATTTTAGACTTACAATGAAAAATCAGTAATAAACCCATTTTACATCAATTTAAAAACAACCCAGAAAACCCACAATGCTTGATGAATGATGGAGGAATGACACCATACGCCAGGCCATTTTATCTTGTGAATCACCTTTCGTTCGTGTGCCCCTGCAGCGGACCCACGGCCATGCAAGTATGTCGGCGTTGTTCAGCAAAGAAATTGCTCAGTTGTGTCTTGAAGCCTGAATTTATTAAAAGTACAGGGCTGTGAACTCCAAACACTGTTATCAATACTTCCCCCATCCAAATGCTTAAATGCAATGTAGACACTGCTCTCAGGGTAGACACCTAAATAATTATATTTTCACTTTATTGCATTTTCTTATTCTGCTTGGATCCTTTTTCAAAAATAGGGTAAGATAAAAATTATATTGCTGAGGGAAAATTTATTAGACTGTCTGCAGCATCCGGATTTAAAACATCCATCTCGTGACTGATTACCTTTTGTCATTCTCCCACGCACTTGACCATGGTCATTAACCAAGTCTTACTTAACAACATGTGCCAGGAGTAGGGAGAGGAGGAGGAAGAACCCAGTCTTTCAGTTAGGGCTGAAGATGGGTGCTTTGATAAGTTCACAGGACTAAAGCCCACCTGAGACGTGAATACACCTCAATATTCTAACCCCCCAAAAACATGGAGGGCTTCCCTGTCATCTGAATGCCTGACTACCAAGAACACAGGCCTCGTCTACTGAGGAGGAGATTAAAAGATGCCACTCTCGGCCCGGCGGCATGGCCTAGCGGCTAAAAGTCCTCGTCTTGAAAGCCCCGGGATCCCATATGGGCACCGGTTCTAATCCCGGCAGCTCCACTTCCCATCCAGCTCCCTGCTTGTGGCCTGGGAAAGCAGTCGAGGACGGCCCAAAGCTTTGGGACCCTGCACCCGCGTGGGAGACCCGGAAGAGGTTCCTGGTTCCTGGCTTCAGATTGGCGTGCATCGGCCCGTTGCGGCTCACCTGGGGAGTGAGTCATTGGATGGAAGATCTTCCTCTCTGTCTCTCCTCCTCTCTGTATATCTGACTTTGTAATAAAAAAAAAAAAAAAAGTTGCTCTGGGATTAAAATCTAGGTGGAATTTCACAACCCCTGTGAAATCCTGCTCCAATGTCACGAGGGTTGGTCAGATAAAGATTTCCTCACAAACTGAGGAAACTGAATTTGGCATTGAACAGCATCATCCAGCTCTTATCTCCAGAAATAGTTTTGGCAGCTCCTCAAGTGACTGATTTGTATTTTGCATTTGTTTGATAACATTTGCAATGTTTAGGTACACTAAAATGTTGCTGACTTGCTGACATTTAAAGTGTGCATGTCTTTCCTTCTGTTAATTTCAGGTCATCACACTTCAGAATCAGAGTCATGATGATGAAAAAGTAGCTTCTCCCTATAAAAATATGACTGTGAATCAAGGAAGAATCAAGGAAGAAAGTTGTGAAACTTCCTGCTTCTCTAGATAGGGTCCAGCAAACACCAGAAACCAGCAGCACTTCAGAATCCCCTGGGAGCTGGCTCAGCTACAGAATCTTGAACTCTGTGCCAAAGATACTGATCATGGGATCCTATTTTCTACACTACAGCTCAGTAATTGCTACTGCAGACAATATACTGTGAAACAAGTTGTACTACAGCAACCTATAGCAGTATGGAAGCTTTCATATCCCAAGAGTTCAAAGGCCACCTCCACTCCTAGATCTGAAGTGGTAACACACAACATGAACAAAACTTTATTTGTGCATAATCATTAACTATTTCCTGGGGGAAAATTTGCATCAGGTATATTAAAACTTGGAAAATCAGAGTAATCCACCTGTACTTTTACAACAACCCAGCAAATTAGTACTAATATAAAAATTAAGTGGAGCACCTGGGTCTCAGGCAAATGCCAAATGGGATATGTTGTCAACTCCTGCTAGCTGAATATTAAGTTGGAAGTGTCCACTTGGGCATAACAGTCACACTAAAGAAATCAGAAAAACGAAATGGATGAAAATGGCTTCCTGGTTCAATTCATCCCTGATATCAGAGGTGATAAGTTTCCTTTTTCCATAAGCAAACCTGAGTTAGATTTTCTTTAACTTGCAATCAAGGCCCTCTATTAATATAGGCAGGAAGAGTTCTTTTCAAAGAGCAGTCTGATTTGAGTGGAATTAGGAAATGAAAGAGAAAAATAAGGGATGAGACTGAAAAGTTGAATCTGGAGCACAGAATCCTTTAGCAGTTAGGGGGAGAATCAGGGAATTTACAAAAGCCGACTTAGCTGATACGCAAAGAGGTGAAGTAATTTGCCTAACCTCACAAAGCCTAGGTAGCAAAATTAGGATTCAATGTCACGTTTTTCATTCTAGACCTGCGCCATCTAACATGACAGTAAGTAGCCACATGAGTACTTAAATTTAAACTACATAAAATTTAAACTTCAATTTCACAGTTACAATCAACATAATTCAAGTACTCAGTGAATATATTTAGCCACTGGCTATTAATTAGACACTGTTGGTAAAAAGCATTTCTGTTACCAAAGATGAAATCTTACCTAGATTTCTAGATTTTTCTAGATTTGGGGAGAATTTTTTTCTTTTTTGTGTCATATTCATGAAACAGGAGCCTCCATTACCACTCATGTGAATTACTGAAGTGAATCTGAGCAGGAATCTCGACTTAGAAACCCAATTTCAAATTGGAATATCTAATGAAAAAACAAAACCATAACTTTGTAACCTGATCCTTTCCCTGAGGGAAACCTTATGAAAGCCCATAAACCTCCACAGAACTGTTATACAAATAAAAATAAACTTGGTTAATATCTTACAAAGAAAATAAAATTTTAAAAGATTTTTGAAAAGGCTTCGTAGTCTCACAATTATAGAATGATCCTAGGACTTTCACATATAAAAGGATCAGTGAAAGCCAAATGTTTCTTTCTGTCAGGCTCTGCTGTCTTAGGAAAATATGGTGTAAGAGATTCTCAAAACTTCATGTTGTAAAAAAAAGATGTTTAAAAAACTTCCCGTTGCAGCAAGAGTTTCATCTGGGAACGATGCTGCTTGAGACACCCCGCCTCCAGCATCAGCATGCCTGAGCCTGTTACCTGGCTTGAACTCCTAGTTCCTCCTTCTTGCTAATGCAGAACCTGGGATGCAGCAGCAAAGGCTCAAGGGATTGGGTGTCGGCCACTGACCTGGGAGCCCAGGCTTCAGCAACCCAACGACTGCACTGGGATGCTGAGTCAATGAACAAATGCTTTTTCTGTCCCTCTGCCTGTCAAGTGAATAAATTATTTTTTAAAGTTCATGAAATCTTACGAAAAAAACTACAGATTTTTTTAAATCCCCCCAAATAAACATCTTGTAATTTCTTTTTCCAAGAATATTTTGAAGGAACATGTATTTGCTCTGTGCCTACCGCTGTCTGACTCCACTCTAAAGGTGGTTCAGCTTTCCCCAAATTTTCCTATCCAGGAATTTCCAAGTAAACTTTAGTGGACCTCATCTCACTC
This sequence comes from Ochotona princeps, assembly GCF_030435755.1. Taxonomy (NCBI): domain Eukaryota; kingdom Metazoa; phylum Chordata; class Mammalia; order Lagomorpha; family Ochotonidae; genus Ochotona; species Ochotona princeps. The sequence continues at coordinate 46,370,281 of NC_080846.1, read as the reverse complement.
TCATGAGACAAACACATTTATGCAAATGAATCAATACATCAGGCAGCATGAGGTACTTAACAAGGCGGCATGAATAAAAGACACAGTAAGGCTATGCCTTTGTAATGATATAGCCAATAAGGGCGTGGGTTGGAGGGTAGGGGTAGAGAAATCCCAAAGCCTATGGAACTCTATCATAAAATAATTAAATAAATTTTTTTTTAAAAAAAGGCACAGTAAGGACACAGATGCTGAAAATATTCTTGGTAATGAAGACAGAGACCTCTTTTTAGCAAATAATCTCCTGTGCACTATTTTTAATCTATTTATGTTTCTAGAATAATTCAGGACTCTGTCCTCTAATCTTCACCCAGCTCAGCAGGGCTGCCTCAGTCCTTTCTCAAGCCTACATGGCATAGTTTTAGAGAAAAACCCCTAGAGCTTTGTTGAAAAGGCGCAAAGTGATGCCCAAAGTATGCAAAGTGTTAGCTCATTCTACCTCCACCAGCACGAAATGAACACGATTTGCTTAGTGTTCACTTCTTTGGTGGAGAGTACATTAATTTACAGTTTTGTTCTGCTCTGAGTTTTAACAAGAGCAGATTTTCAAATAATTGGCTGTAAGGTTATTCAGGACTAACCTGTTTTGTTGTATTCCCTATACTCCTGCCCCCGTAATATGGGTAATGAAAGCTGATCACTGCACATACTGTCATGCCCTGGATAAACAGACTTGCAACTGGTAGGTTCCAACAGATTTCTTTTATGTTCTCTTCGCCCTCCACCCAAATGCAAGTCTGATTTAATGATTGCTTAGTTTGTTTTAGTATCATCTGAATGTCAAAGTGTAACACAGGGCAACCTTCAGGTGAGAGAAGGAAAAGGCACCACCTGAGAGGATATTATTGTGTACTTCTTCCTTCTCCAAAAACTACTGCTGGGCCCAAGAGGGCCTTCTGACCTACAAGAGAGACATTCTAGAGTCCCTTTACTGTGACAGCTAATGAGCCTCATCTCCAGCAGACAGACACAGCAAGCTTCTTCAGAATGAAGATGTTCTACTCTTATCCTGATGCAATACTCAGCAGAAGAAAAACAATGTTGCAAAAAGAACACAGTCAGGTGATGCTAGGCCATCTGTGACCAATGAACGGTCACATGCCACCCACTCACCAGCCAGGATCTGCAGTCAGTGAAAAAGTTTTTAAAGATGATCTTTGCCACTTGCTCATCTTCAGTCGTGTCCCCACTTATCTGTGTGTGCCAGCCACCTGTTCTCTGTAGCTAGCAGAAGTCCCATTCTGCTAGCCTTGTTTCCTCATTTTTTTCTTTTTGGAACAGACAATAATCCGTCTTCCTTCCCATTCTGTCCAGGCCCTGAAATGACAGGTTCACTCACTGAGCCAGGACTCCGATGGCTAATAATTGCTCCTTGAGCTCCTGCTTCCTAAGATGCCTGTCAGTTTTAAAAAGGGCCTCTCCAATGTCTTTACCCAAAGAAGTCAGTAATGTGGAAATTCCAGATAACCCAGCATAAAGTACTTGACAGAAGAGAGAGAAGAGCCTCTGTTCATCTCTCCAATCATAACCTGGATAGCGGTCAAATCATTCCTTCCACCCTTGCACTTTACAAGGGGAGTAGAGCACTGGAGTATCACTGTCTGTTTCAACAAGATGAAACTCATTTATTTATTCACCACTAAGATTCTAGAAGCCTTCCTAAAGGCAGGCAGACTGTGAACTGCTCAGAAGCACAAACAAAACTGATGGTAGCTGCTAACATGCCACACAGCCTGCATGTGGCCCATTAAGTTCAATTAAGTGATACGACTTGTACCAGACTTCCCTAGAAATTGTCACATAACAGAAATATCACAATTACTACCTGTGTGAGTTCAGTCAGGCAAACATCAGATCTGAGCCTCAACATCCCAGAAACTAGATGTAACAATACCCTACCATTCCCAGCTGTTGCGAAGACTGAATAAGATAATACTTGTGAAAACAGCAATCAGAGGAGCAATCCAACAAATGCTTCTCGTCTCTACCCTTAACTTCAAGGCTGGCTACTCATAACAGGCTAGATTTTTTTTTTATTATTTTCTATAGTAACCTCTAATCCTCCTCACACTGTTTGGCTTGTGTTTTAAGAATATTAACCCAACTTCCTCCAAGAGACCCCATACTCAGTAGTTGATTTTAGACAATCAAGAAAAAGCTAGACCTTCAAGAAGAAAGGGTTTATTTTGAGTCTATTGATGGACACCGATGAACACACAGTGTCATAAGAAGGTCTTCGGATGGCATTTGGCACAGTGCAATAAGCCACTGACTGGGATGTCTGCACTCTGTATTGGAGTGCCTGGTTTGAGCCCTGGATACTCCAGTCAGAATCCAGCTTCCTGCAAATGCACACCCTGGGTGCCAGCAGAAGGTACATCAAGTTCTTGGATCCTTATCAATCATGTGGGACAACTGGATGCAGTTCCAGGCTCCTGGTTTCCCCCTGGCCCAGTCTCAATTTGTGCATGAGGAGAGTGAGTCAGTGCATGGAAGACAGATCTCTCGTTTTGCCTTTCAAAATAAAATAAAATCTTTTTTTTAACATACATAGCTTAAGAAGGCCTTAAAATCTAAGCAGAAAAGAATAGGAATGTCACCGTGAACAACAGGGAACATCCATAAATACTTGAGTAGAAACGATTTGAGAAACATAGTGTTCTAGAAAAACTTGTCTAACAGAAGGAAAAAAAATATGGAAGACAGAAGAATAATCCAGGTGTGAGGCCAGGAGGGGGTAAGTTTTAATTTGCTAAACGGTACAAATGGGAAGGATGGTATCTAAGAGCCAAAACACAAGAGGAAAAATAGCAATCCAGTGGTGGCTGAGTGGCTTCCATGTGCCTGGAATGATGTACAGGACTGAGGACAAAACAATTTAAGACATAATCTTCGGTGTCTATTCCCAGAAACATGAAAACAAAGAGAGGGGCTTGCTAAGATGGAGCACAGGTATTGGGATGCAAGTGCTGTCACAGCATTCCTAAGATCAGAAAGTGGGACACCAATCCCACAGGTTTAAGTTGATGGAGGCACCCCTCATATTTTTTTTCCTGGAGAGATAAGTCACTCCAAGAAAGGAGTCACAGTACTCCTATTTTTTTAAATACCTCAGATCATAGCAGAAATAGATCATATAAAGGACACTTACGCTTAATGAACTCAATGTCTTTTCTTGCTAAAGTTGTTACAGTAGCCCAGTCTCTCCATATTCTTTCATTGTTATTTTGCAGTCCCTCCCACCTTCTCCCCATCCCTCTACAGTCACCTTTCTCCTACTCGCACGTTTCCTGCTGCTCCCACAATCTGGCACACGGTTCTTGAGCCTCAGAGACTCTGCCAAGTCAGAAATAACATTTTTCATACCTTCAAAAATTACCATGGATAAACAACTGGATGTTAAAACCGAGCAGCACTTAAGAAACACTAGTAATCAATGTTAGGAAACTCACATTATCTTGACATCAAAGCTTGGGAAGTGCAAGGGCTCAAATTCCATGATGGACTTTGTATCCTATGTCTACACTGTCCCTTCGTGGGTGTCCAAATGGTCCTATCTCTAAGCAGAAAACCCTCTTCTCTGCCAGCCTGTCACAAAGCAGTGACTCTGAACTCTATCAAGCACAGGCTCAGCATGGTGTTGGATTAGTGGGGAAAAAAAGGATAAATAGAAAGTAACTCTCTAGCATATAATCTCATAGGTGGTTAAAATTCAACAAAGGAAAACAGGTGCTATTAAATCAATGGGCTTCCTACTGAATAATAATCTACAGATACATGGTGGGGGATAAGATATTAGTTAAATGACCACTGGAGTTCCTCAGAACATCACTGCCTACTGCAATGACCCTAGAAACAAAAGAAACACAAACTGCAACAACTCCTGAATGGATGAGAGATGGGATTCAGTGGTGTCACAAACTCTGCTACAAACCAACTGGCTCAGTTCCTGCATTAAGAATGTGGACTGCTTCTGGGCTTTCTGAAATCCAGTGCTGTAACTGATGAGTGATCCCAAGTACAGGGAAGGGAGAGGTGACATCACGATGTGTACAGCTAGGTTGGGCTAGTCGTGTTCAAACCACCAAAACATTGAATTCCCTTATAAATGTATGGATTATTCTCAGATAAACAAGATAAAGTAGGAATGATCATTTTTTAAACAATTGATATATCTGACATTCGGAGATCTTAATTCCCTTTTCCCTTCTTTCAAATCATGCTGTTTTCATCTCTCCCAAATGCCACATTTGAGAGATGCAAGTAACATTTGCAGTAGCTAGTAGATGACTGACTACTGATCAGGGCTGATTGTGTTAATAGAGAAAGGGATTAATACAGCGTGTTAACATTTCTTTATTGGAAAATATTACAAACAGGGATGGACAGAAATAGATCTGCCTACTGCTATTTCAGTTCCTAAATGGCTGCAAAGGCTGCAGCAGGGCCATCTCCATGGGCGGCCAGGCCATCTCCATGGGTGGCATGTCTTCCACTGCCTTTCCAGAGATATTAGCAGGGGGATGGACTGGAAATGGAGCAGCCAAGACTTAAACAGGCATTCATATTGGAATGACAATATCCCAGGCAGCAGTTTAATCTATTGTGCCTCCAGGGCAGCTCCCCAGATTTCAAATTTCATAGATGAGAGATGGGGAGGTAGGAGAAAGATCTCAAGGAAGAAAGAGTTTCTTAGTTTCTGATATTTTGATCTTGAGGTGCTTATGGGTTATCTAAGTAAAGCTACCCAGTTTGATAGGTAAATCTGAAGCTTGGGAGAAAAATCTGGGCCCAAGAGGAGATTCAGGAGTAACAGCTCTATTGACGATATCTGACAGGAGAATGGATTAGAGCAACCAGGAGAAAGAACATAGGGAATTAGAAAGAAAAGCATAAAACACCAGAACTTAACTGGGATACAGGAGGAGGTCCCATGAACAAAGAAAAAAAAAAAAGGAAGAAACAGTCGGTGAAGTGCCAGGCAACCAAGAAAGCCCATGGAATGGCAATCTTAATAAAATAGTGACTAATAGCAGATTAATTCACAAAGGGGCAGAAAAAAGTCCCATGTTTTTGGTGATGAAAAGAGACTGGAGCTGTTAGCAAGAACCATTTTGGTAGAATAGTATAAGTTCTTGCAAACTGAATAGAAGAAAGTGCTATTTTACTTCTGTTTGCAGGAGCAAGAAGTATTGTGTAAATAGAGCCTAAAAGACAGAGCCAGAAAAGTTAATAGTAAACGCGATTATGTCTAAGTACTTGCTCTTTCCCATTGCTGCAACTGGATAAAGGTGTGCTATTTTTTATTTACTGGCATGAATCTACCAAAGGTTGATTTCAACAGCCTCAGTGCTGAGAGAACTGACAGATTGCTCTAAGAAGAAAATAACTTAGCATCTTAGCATCTCAGGAAGGGGGAGCCTTCTAAATCCCATTCCCTTGTCTACCGTGATACATCTGTCAGGTTTTAAAACATTCATTCAGGCTCTTTGTTGATCCATTTCCTTAGCTGTAGAATGGAAAAATAATTCCCTTTTAATTGGATCCTGAAGTGCTAACGGCTTTTCAGTCAGCCCAGGACTCTGCTGTGTTTAGAGACAATATCCTAGCTAAGAAATTTCCCAGCTACTTTGTCCTACAACTGAGAAAGCCACTTCTCGTTTCCCATAAAACCCACAACCCAAATGCTCAAGACGTGAATTGCTTTGGCGAGGGGGGGTGGTTATTTGGCTTGGGAACCTGAACTGTTTCCCTGTGTCTACAATATGCAAGTGCAGAACTGAACGAGTGATCCAGAGAATTCAGCTATCAGTTCAACATTTGCCTTGGTCTGTTCATCCAGTCAACCAGAAAACTTCATAAAACTAAATTCCTGCTGCACAGGCTAGAGTTTTGTTAACTGGATCTGTGCAGGATCATCTGAATGCGCTGTTTCTTTCCTCCTGAATTTCAAGCCTCTCCCAATTTTGTGTCCCGCAGGAGCCGTCATTAGCAGCCATATACCCTCTCTTGTAAATAAAACCCACTGTCTGCTGGAAATTTCCACTTGTATATTCAGCCATCTCACCAAATGCATCATGCCTAAAGTCAAGTTCATCAGTCTCTCCTCAAAAACTGGCTTCTTCCCAGACCCTGCTTTCATCGTTTGACATCATCCTCCCCATCACCCCAGCTCAGGTCTTCAACCTCACCTCTGTGCCCTCACTCTCCCTGCTCTTCCATATCCATTCCTCAATTCTTAGAATTTTTCCATTGAAATGCTTGTACCATCTGCCCCTTCTGATAGCTACTGCACACCTCTTACATGCCTGACACCATGCCAGGTGCTCAGAAACCTCATCTCAAATAATCCTCCTGACAATCCTTTAAGGAAGCAGAGAGAACTTTCCCCATTCTGCAAATGAAAACATTGCACTTTCAGGGACTTGGGGGAATGTTATGGGCTGAATATTGACATCTCCCCCAAGTTCATACACTGAAATCTCAGAACTATATTTGAAGATGAGGCTGTGAGAAAGTGACACAGGATAATAAAGTCATAATGATGGGTCCCTAATCCAATAAAGCTAGTGCACATACAAAAGAAACACAAATACACGCTCCTCCCCCTTTCTAGGTATGTATATGTGTCTTTCTGAATCTCTCTCTCTCTTTGTATGACATAAAGACATGGAGGGAAGTCAGCCAGCAGAAAACCAAAACAAGATCCAGTTCCAGGACTGAAATCAGCTGCCTCTCTCATTCAGGTCCCCAGCAACTCACATGGAAAACTGAGTAACCTTAGCTGACAACTTGGTTTCAAAGCTTTCTTGGCCTCCTCCAGTTAACCTATGTGCATCTGATTTGCTTTCCTCAATCATCACTAGAATCAGATCATTTTCTTTTTTTTTTTTTAAAGATTTATTCATTTTTATTACAGTCAGATATACACAGAGGAGGAAAGACAGAGAGGAAGATCTTCCGTCCGATGATTCACTCCCCAAGTGAGCCGCAACGGGCCAGTGCGCGCCGATCCGATGCCGGGAACCTGGAAACTCTTCCGGGTCTACCGCGCGTGGGTGCAGTGTCCCAAAGCTTTGGGCCATCCTCAACTGCTTTCCCAGGCCACAAGCAGGGAGCTGGATGGGAAGTGGAGCTGCCAGGATTAGAACCGGTGCCCATATGGGATCCCGGGGCTTTCAAGACGAGGACTTTTAGCCGCTAGGCCATGCCGCCGGGCCCCAGATCATTTTCTGATCAAAGTTTTCAGACCTGCTGGCAGCAAGACTGGTTTGAATCTCTTCAACCAGGAATCCGAGTTCTTTGTAATCTGGCACTTTTCTCCCTATCCAGTCCTAATTCCCCTCACTGCCAGTTCCGACAGTACACTAACATGCTTATCAAAGGGCAGGGGTTATCAGTTCCATTTCTGCACGACCAGTATTCAGCACACAGTAGGTGTTCAATTCACAGCTGTTCAATGTGTAGCTAAAGGAATGGGTGCACAACCTTTACCCAATTCATATATAACATGAGTCAATCCTTCCATTTGCAATAAATTCAGACTTTCTTCTATCACCTCTACATCCATTCTAGTAACTACCATGAATTTACTTTTTAAAAAAATATTTATTTTTATTGGAAAGTCAGATATACAGAGAGGAGGAGAGATAGACAGGAAGATCTTCCATCCCATGATTCACTCCCCAAGGGGCCGCAACGGCTGGAGCTGAACCAATCCGAAGCCAGGAGCCTCTTCCAGGTCTCCCATGTGGGTGCAGGGTCCCAAATCCTTAGGCCATCTTCAACTGCTTTCCCAGGCCACACGCAGAGAGCTGGATGGGAAGTGGGGCTGCCAGGATTAGAACTGTGCCCATTTGGAATCCTGGTGTGTGCAAGGTGAGGACTTTAGATGCTGGGCTGCGGCACTGAGCCCCATGAATTTACTTTTATCTACAGTCCTCCTCAAGGATTTTCTGGTAAGTCATTGAGACACCCCTATGTGGCATGTACTGACATTTATCCACTTTCATGAATGTTTCTTTTGGCATTGTCATATCAAAAATTAGTAATAATCTATGGCAGATACTGCCAGTTTTCCTCCCAATGTCTTCTCTCCTTCCTTAAGAAACACTCTGGTGTTTACTGGATTGTCACACAGCCAGATACCTTTTTTCTTTTCTTTCTGTCTGTCTCGTGTGTAACACCTGGGAAGCACTCCCAAGGAACAGCTGCATCCTCCGCACCCTTAGTCCCTCTGCCTGGAACTCAAATGGATCTCACTCTCTAACAGTCGTTAGATCTTGAGAAGACAGCCAAGACAGGGCCAGGAGCTAGGTATCTGCCAGCACCCTGTGCTGCTGTCTCTCACCTTGCTCATTTGAAATAAACCAACAGAGTGGAACACTGTAACCTGGTGTTTTTCTCTAGTGAAGCTGACACATATATCCATTGATAAATAAGTTAGTCATTGAAATAAGCCATATTGATAGGAAGGGAGTGAAACAAAAAGAATTAGATAAGTCTAACTCTGTTTATCAACTTGCAAAAAAACCAAGACACCTGTGCATAATGTTTATAAGTAGAATATATTCATGTCTTATATATGTATTAAATGATAAACATTTTAATAAAAAAAACTGATCTTTATTTCTAATGTGTGCATACCCTGCCTTCTCAAAAACTTTTCAAACTTTCGAGGGAAAGAGATAAGAGGTTTTGATTTTGCGTTTTTTTTTCATTCCTATCAATCTTCCTAGCATAAATATATCTAACATTTGACTGCTAAAACCAATGAGAATTTGTCTAGCACCGACTCTGTGTACAGAAACACCAGGGGTAAATGGCGAAGTGGTAGTGAGGAGTTCACAAAATGAGATCCCTTATGCCTAACACCTTTACAATATTTTCTAATTAAACAGATAATTCATTTTCTATTAACAGTCTTGATTAATACAGAAGATTTTATGCACAATTAAATGTCAGCATGTTTGACTTATCACATATTCCCTTATTCTTTACTGCATTCCAAATTTAATTCACTTTCAATGTTAAAAAATTAACTATTTTGAATTCTAACTGGCTTGTGGTAAGTTCAATGTTAAGAGAGACTAAAGGAGGCCAAACGAAAACATAAAAAGGAATAAAATTGTGTTTTTAGATGATACATAGTTTGAGAGAGAAAAATCAATACTCATGGATACATTTTACCAGGTTAAAACTCAGCTCTTACCCTAGACATTTAGTCGTGATCTCCCAGAAGACATGATTTCTGCCAATTAGCTGTGGAGATCCATCCTGATCTTAAACTCTTCAGCAGAAGACTTTGTTGGGAGTCCCTGGAGAGGTAACAGAGCAAAACATAGAAATGTATTGGAAAGACCAGCTCCTGTTTATTTCATAATTATACACTTGACATTTGGAAACTCCTGCTTGTTACTAATTGCTTAATTAGGCACCCCAAAGTTCATAAAAAATCATAGGTTTAACTTCAATTTCAAAGATCCTTTCCTTCCTCTTGCTCTGAAATTCAATCCTATCTACTGTACATGCATTTACAGCCCTGATAAATGATTGCTGATGATAACAGACCTCACTTAAAGAGAAGAAATCTGAACACACAATGACCTAATTTTTTTTTAAATCTGTGTGTCCACACAAAGACGTTGTGGAACAAATAAATCAATCATGGGGGAGGGGAATCCTAATTGTTGATTTTAGATTCAGTGAATCATTCAATAAAGCTTGTGTTTATGGAGATTTGCATAAATAGTTTGAATGGTGGGCAACCTACAGGAAAATTGCTATTAACACACAAAGGCATTTGCATCTCTCTTCCAAGAGGTTTGACGAGGATAATGCTCTTGGCTGCTATCTTCATTATTCTAAGTTGCATTACTATCAACAGGAATTTTCTAAATCTACACTTATCTTTTAGCAAGGCACAAACTAAATTTACAAATTTTGGAAGCTTACAAACACAGAGACATAAAATATCCAAAAGAATGATGCAAGCCAGAAAATACTCTTTTTCCTTTTCTTATGAGCTGTCAATAATATTTGATGAAAAAATAAATATAATTTTAATTATACAGGTATTTTTGATAAGCATGGGTATCACAGAAAGGAAGAATATTATCCCAATTTCTATTTCCCCAAAATGAGTTAACTAAAAATTCTGGTTTGTCACTATTTCATTGCACAGAATTCTGTGGTCAAAAGAACGGAAAATATGAGGCTCACTACCACCACAATGAGAGTCACATTAGCTTACTGCACTGTAACAGCCTACTCAGGGCTCTCAAAAGCCTACTAGTAAAGCAACCTATGTAACATTGAAACCATATCTTTCTACTCCAAGTCACTTGCATTGCTTTTCCCATATTTGAACACCATGCCCTAACTTACCAATCTAGGGTTACATTTCCACTTTCTCACATAATCCTCAACTAAATCCTATCTATCCTGAAGGATGTTTACTGAAGACTTTCCATAATTAAAGTCCTCTAGTTAATGGAGGCAGATCAAGCAGAACATCTGTCTTGCACACCCCAAACTAAGACACACAAACTTGTTAGTGATGCATGTAGGCAAAAACCACAGGAAAGGTTTCAAACCTGTGGATTTCATTTGGAAGTATGAGGTGCAAAGAAGAAAGGCAGAAAACACAAGATGTTCTGGGGATGATGAATTTACTTCTTGGCTAGGGGAGAGATATTTCGGGGAGGGATTCAGGGCCTACATGCCATAAAGTTCATCAGAAATTTCAAGTGGAAGTCCTGTAAGAATACGGGGTTTGGATGAGGGCTTCTAAGTGGCCTCTGCCCAGATGGCAACAGCAGTTCCAGGGACAGACACTCGATAAAACTGAGGAACTGGGACCACACCAAGGCCCTAGAGAAGGCACTGAGGATTGGAGCAGTGAGGGACCTGAGAAGGAGCAGGAGGCAACTGGGGCATGCCAAGGTGGGTTTACTCATAACAGCCCACAAACCAAGATCCTAAACAAGAAGAGACAGAGCTGGCACAGTGGAGAAATCCAAAGATACAGCTGCTGATATCCAGAATCAGATTTGGGCTCTGGGCTCCATTTGCCAGCTCCATCATTACAGTGGGGACATGCACAGGGAGGCAGCCACAGTACTGGGGTAACAGCCCCCTCTATCCCTCAGACACAGAACATGCAGAGTTGTTGAAAAGGGTAATGGCTGGATCAGGCTTGCCTGTACCTGGGGTTCCTGCTTGGGCCTAGTAGACACTGGATGTTCTGTGGGAAGACACGGTACAGAAATCCCTCCAAGCTCAGGTGTCCCCTGCCTGGAAGTAAACCCAATGAGAGCTACTTGATCTCCCCACGTTCTAGGCCAGAACCATCTCTGTTTACAATGTCTCTTCCCCATTTCCCTTTCCACATCAAGGCAAATCAGACTTCTCAGAGGTCTACTTCATTCCGTTCCACACATATGCAGATATCAACCCAAGCCCTACTGATCTTAGCATATATTACTCTGTGGAAAATAAAGCACCATACATGCATACATACACACACACTCTCACACAAGTACAAGGGTACCTAAATACAAGACCAAGGCAGGTAGACGTTAGTGGATAGGCAATGAAGAGCATAGCATATTAAGGGCAATTATGATTAAAGCTCTATGCAAAATGGCTTGCAATATTGCCCTCAATAAACAAGTTGAATGACCAGTTTTCTCATCCTCTGCTTGGGTCACAGCAATATACAATTTAAGATTTTGAACAAATTCATGCTGCAAAAGTTCAGCAAGCTGCTCATTTTATCAGAATGCTCACAGACAAGCTATGAGACTAGAAAATTATGGTTTGGAATAACAGAGAAGGGTGATAAATTTCAGTGGCCTTTCATAAATCCAACATGATGGCAACACAAACGAGTAAAGCTGAAATATCACCTTGTGCTCTCCCACTGTAACATGGGGAGGTAACTGTGGAATGGTCCAGCAAAGCTGATGAAACCAATTTTGCCACTGCAACTTTTATTGCTTATGAGAGAGCACCTTTATCCCTCAAAAGCCACACAATACTAAAAAAAAGAAAACCTCCATATAGCAGAAGCATTTTAGATAATTATATGTGAAATACAAGCAAATGAACAGACTAGCAATTCTAAATACTTGAAAATAAAAAATAAAAAATAAACATGTTGGTTTTTGAAATCCAATGATCATGTACTTTAGAAAATACTTTGACTAAAATTGCCTTTTCTTTTATTGGAGTCATTTGGGTGGCAAGAAATTTTAACTGCTCTTAATAGAAAGATGGAAAAGGTTGCAATGAAACATGGAACACTTTTAGAAATAATCATAACAAAAGACAGGTAGTGTCCCTGGTATCCAGGATGGCCCTCTTCTACACGGGATATTGCATCAGCTGTTGAGGCAGTCTTGCACTTGAAGCATTCAACAGACCTTGAAGACAACTGTTCACAGTTTTGATTAAGTAGGAGAATTGGTATAAACACAGATTGTTTATTTCTACCAATCTCTTCTGCTAAAAAAAAAAAGTTCCTGAAATGAGTCAATCTGTATTTTTGGCCTGAGTGGGTGCTTTATCCAGATCAGTGATTCCAAAACATCAAACTGGTGCCAGATTGGTTTTCACTGAATCATGGGACAGCCTCCTGAAAATGGAAATTTCTGGCCTGCTTTTACACTCTCCCCTACCCTCACACCCAGTCTGGTTTCGTATGGGTCTTGGTGGAGTTTAGCAGATTTTTAAAAATGACTCAAGTTTTAAAAACCACTAATCTAGATGGCAATAGGTAGTTCACAATCATGGAAGAAACATACAATCTCATGAAGAACTATTAACAGGGACAGAGCTAGAGACAGGTAGACACCAAGCTGTGTTTCTTTGTCTTCCTCAAGCACAGAGCTTACCTGCATCTCTCAGCCACCCTTCCCGTTAGCTGAGGCTGTATGACTGAGTCCTGGCCTTGCAGCGGAGGGAGAAGAGCTACGCGCCCCCCAGTCAGTCTTCCAGGGTGGCTGCCTTCCTCTGCCAGTGAGCTTCTTGGCCTCAGCAGATAACTGTGGAATGCTAGAGGAATATCCACAGCACATGATGGAAACAGTCCAGGTAGCTGAGTGAGCATATGCAACAGAGCTGCAACTACCACCAACCTACCACTGGACTGCCAGGTGGATGGCAGTCAATTCTGATCAGGTTAACTCACTGAGACACAGCGATTCTATCTCAGCCATTTGCTTATTCTCAGTAACACAACTACCTTAACATTTTGAGGGGACTTTGTGGTTGATTTAGCAATTCAAAGTCAGAAGAAAATAAACTCATATTTAGCTAAAAGAGATAGGACGACAGGTCATGGTTAACCTTTCAAAGAAATTCTGACATGAGCTTATTTTTTTGTGGTTTTCTTCTTCCTTCTCAAAGTAGAATGCAAGGAAGGGAGAAAGAAAAAGCAAAAACATCTGGCTAATTGAGAGCTCTAGCTAATAAAATTTTAACTTAATAAGTTTGTATAACAGTTACAGGAATAAAGATGAAATGTAGCAACTAAGCAACCTGAATTGCTGTAAAAGTCCAAATGAATACAAAGTCAGTCTGTGAAAATTTAAGGCTTAGTAGAATCACACAATTCATAAAGTATTTAAAAGGTCATGATATTTATTTATTGATATAAAAAAATCTGTAGGAGGAAATTCTCCCACTGAGTTCATCATTGTCATTACTGTGGGGGAGGAGCTAGAGCATGACATTCAGAGGACGAGGTCGGGAATCAAATTCAGGTCCAGCCCCCACCTCTCTGCTGACTAGGAGGAAAGTCTTCCTCTTCCGCATCGGCACAATGGTGATGTCCCTGCCTACTGCATTGCGTAAGGACAAGGTCTAGGTAGGCTCCAGGGCCATCTCTGAGGGGACTTCAAAAGGTTTATGGGAGGGACAAGAATTGGGCCTTAAGAGACCTGTAACCCACGTTAGGGTGCCTAGACTCAACACCCAGCTCCTGACGCCAGCTTCCTGCTAGTGCAAACCTCAGAACCCACAGCGAGCAGTTCCTGGTTACCCATGTGGCAAACTGGGACTTTGTTTCCTGGCTTTGGGGCATCTGGGAAATGCCCTGTGGATGAGTGTGCTTACTTGCTTGCTTGCTCTCTCTCTCCTACCTCCCCTCTTCTCCCTCTCCAACAGGTGAATACATTTTTTCAAAAATGTTCATGAAAAAATGATATTGAAAGACAAGTTTAGTTTGATGCAGAAAACTGTAAATCCGGGCACAGTTTTTCAGAACATACACTGTCCATATATGTTGGATCACATCTATCACACTAGAAATGTTTAATAATTGTGCATCAATACTAACATGGTCATACCAATATCATCATCCTTTTTTAGGACAAGTGATTATCCCACCGAAAAGCAAGATCTTGACAGCTCAACGGCCATGACTACTATGGTTTTGAGCTGTTTGTTTGATCACAAACAGAAGCTCCAGGGAGCTGGTGGCCACCGTGCATGGGCTTCTCTGGACGTGAACCCTGTGCTTTGACAGAACAACTAGCCTGATATTGTCTGTGTCTCTGAAACCTGTCTCTGCCAACCATGAAGATCAGTAAATGCCCGGCAAGGATCAGCGGTGCTAATAGCTCCTCTCAAATTGGGAATACCCTCCCTTCCCCTGCCCTCCCCACCCCCAGTCCTGAGCCACTGGTCTCAGCCATTTGGAGGTACTGGAGCCCTTCCCACTGGAACCTACCTCAGAAACGTGTTGTTCCTGGGAGTGATCAATGCCAGCCTGTCAGGGAGTGTCTGCCTGCCTGTACCTGGCTGCCCCAAGACAGCAGCGTGAGCCTGCCACCTCACTTCTTTTGATAAGCTACTGAGGAGACACAATGTCTTCCCCAATTTTCTAAGTTTTAGTTTGAAAATTGAATTCGGGAACTTGTCAATGCTGACAGCCAAGCTTTAAAATTCAGTTCAAAGACAATCTGCTTGTACTTTATAAAATCCATCTTCTGACTTCAGAGCAAGGGGAGTTTTTCAAGATCTCTACTATGTAGGGAGTGAAAAACTTGAGTTTTTCCTTCTTTCCAATTAAAGTTGGGTTCTTACAAAAAAAACCACATTGTTTTTTTCTCTTCCTACACCAATTCTTCTCCCCTAAACCACCTCTTTCGGCAAACCAGAATTCAATCCCACATTTCCAAAAGTAAGACTGGGATTTTTGTGCTGTAAGGCAGCACCTCCCCCATCAGCAAACACCAAGGATAAAAATAGCTAACACGGCATTAATCACCAAGAACCGACACTGTTCAAGTGACAGGATGCATGACACTTGAGGCTTCAAAAATAATAATCAGCAAGGCCTATGAAAGAAATCACTCCATTCTCTAAAGTTACGAAAGTCACCGCTGGCAGCAGGGCCCTCCATCAGAGGCTATATTGAGAGGTAAAATTACCAGGATTCAAAGGGATAGGTCAAAACCCTAAACATGGCAGGAAACCAAAGGTAAAGCCACGCTCCAATGACAGATGGCAAAGGCCTGTCAATGCCTGGGAAATTACACCGTGAAATTCGTTTCTGACATTTCCTTCACACAAGAATAACAGGACCCTGAAGTTAAACAATGACATTCTGAAAGGAAACACCTCGGCGGGTGACACTTCTTGCATAGTTCAGCCTCCAGGGCATACACCCAAACCAGAATTTCATATCGCTCAGGTGTGTGTGGGAGGAGGTGGCTGGGAGGACGGGAGCGGGGGAGGAAAGCAGAGAGTGCCAAGCAAGTCAGAAAGCCAGGGAGAGAGCTTATGGCTAAGCAGGAGGAGGGGTGACAGTTTACTTCTGCTCCTTCCCCAAGGACTCGAGCCTTCACTTCATAGATTTTTTTCCCCTAAAAGTGACATTTGAAAGGTGCCACAACCACCCATCCAGTTGGGTGCTGCTTGGCCTTTCAACGTAGTATTGCAGCTGAGAGTTCATGCTGGGATGGAGGGCGCTGAGATGTTTTCATGAACAGGAAGGTAGCCAGGCAGCTCCCACTGTCCGAAGACCCAGCTGAAAGCAGGAAGCACTAAACTTAGCACTAAAATGCTACTTCTACCGCTCAGGCTCAGGGGAGCACAGGCCCGACTGTAGCCTTCCAGACAGTTCCATTTCATCTGAGCAGGAAGGCAGGAAAAGGAGATGCAACCTTGTGATTCCAGAACAATCCAATGTACATTTGGGGCACACTGGGGGCACGGGAGTTACATTGAATTACATTGTTTCCATTTTATCAGCATTGAAAATAATAGAAAAAAATTTTTTTTAGTAATTAGGAACTCAAGAAAAATACAGCCCCATCAAATTCCAAAGGCAAGCTCTCAGTCTCAGTTGCTAGTAATTTGTCGCTTTAGTTTCCTTTGAGTAGTGATCACTATTATTTTTATTGAGATTTAAAGTCCGAAAATGGCTTTAATAACAGATTTTAATTGAGGACCACTGTATACTAGAAATAAATCTCCAAAATATAAAGTTTTATCAGATTTTCTATCTCATTACAGCACAATACAGCACATACACACTTTACCTCCCAACACTCCAATTGGTTCTTTTTTCTTTAATAAACACAACTGCTTGCAATTCCAGGTGATACTGAATGGCGCATGTGCCCCCCTCCCTGACTCCCTCATACTCAAAACTGTTCCAAAACGGTGACTGCAGACAATATCTTATTTCCTGATGTTCCCTCCCATCTGAAGCATCAGACAGCAGAGACTGAGTTCCCCCCGTGAGGCTCAGAAACACAAAACAGGATGTTTAATTTGTTTTAAGTTTCCAATGCAATTTACCGGAGACAAAAATAAAATACCATGGCATTTTGCTGGCATCCTAAAAAAGAAAAGAAAAGAAAGCCTCTCTTGGAAGTACAATGAACCTCATGAGATCACAAACACGAATCTTCTATTTGTATGCTCACATATTTTTTTATGATTTTGTTCACCGAAGAATAGTTTAACATATTCCAACCCATGCACTCAGCAAACGAGAAGCTTCCAACAGAACAGGTCTTTCAGGAGGCAGCCCCCAGGGTCTCCAACCACTAAACAGACTCAACCAACTGCCCTCATCCCCCCTTTCCAGCCTCAGGAATGAGAGCAGCCTGTTCACAGGCTCATCCTCATTTGAAAAAGTTTCTCCTGTTTAATGGAATAGAGCACCAAGCTTGGCATCAGCCCCGAGTTTAAAAATCCTTAAAGAAAACTTCCATGCCTGTGTGTAAGTACTGCCAACTATGCTCTCATTATTTTTAAATGAAGCTTGAAATTAGGATGATGTTTTTAAAGAAAAAAAAAAAGCAATGTTATCTTCAGCCCCTAGTTTAGGCAATTTTTCTTTTCTGCATGATAGCCCAAGGAGGTCAAAGACAGGCCAGTGTTTGGGACACTGTAGGTCATGCTTTACTATTTTTAATCACACTCTGTAGGTTTTGCACTTAATCTGTTGTTGCTGACAACCTATCATTCTGGAAAACTTTATTTCCCCACTTAGAGCAAGCTCCCATGCAATCTGGTTGACCTACTGGTTTTCCCTGATAACAGTGGCTTGGTCAGGACAGGGTACCCCCAAAAGTGTGGAATTCTTTCTCTCTTCTGTGGCTTCTGCTGCTCTATCTTGACCCTCAACCACAGGCTACCTATTCAACAACTGTATCTAGGACGTATATGGTACTACTCATTTATAGGATGCCATTTGACATATTCACTAGTGAAACGCCAGCTATTTCACATCAATTTAGAAGTCCTTGCAAGAAGAGAGCATTTCTCTGGATAACTGAAGCAGAAAAGAATCCATCAGAAGGGTATCACAGAGCTGATGGAATAATCCAAAATCCTGGAGCCTCCAGCATAGAGAATAGTGGGAGCCAAGGAAGAGTTGAGGTGTAGTTAACAATAATCTGACAGCTGTAAACAGGCACTGCTAATGAGTTCCCATCATTTTTTAGTTTACTGTTTATATCAATGTCTCAGAAGAAGGATTTAGATCACAGTTTCACAATTTCAACACTAATGGCTTGGACCAGATAATTCTTTGTTGTAGGGGACCTATTCTGTGCATTCAGATATTTAGTGACATCCCTGGCCTATTCAAACTACATACCCCCGGCAACCATTGTATTCTAGACAAAGTGCCAACCCAGACAAGGCTAAAAGTCTCTCTCTGGCAAAACCACCCTTAGTGGAGAACCACTGGCTTAGACTGAATCACAAAACTGCTCACCTCAAAGCTTAGGAAAAGCCATGGCCCTGACAGCAAATCGCAAAAGACAAAGGGGAGGCAAAATGTTTTCCAACAGGAAATTGGGGTACTATTTTCACTGGAAAAAAGAATTAAGGTTTACTCTTTATTTCCATATCAGTGAGCAAAAAGTTGCAAACTGAATTTTCCCGGCCTGAATATTTTGGAAACAAGAAGAAAATGGAGTTTAAGAAATGAAAGCAGATTACAGAAAAAGTAAACTATCAAAATGTTGTATCAGTCCTGGGGAAGCACAGTCTTGGAAAGGTGGATGACCTCTTTTTTTTATTAATAAAATTCATGTTTTCTATCTGTTTTTAAATCCTGCCAGATCCTTTTCCAACTCTTGGTATCTATGGATTTGTGGTAATTGACATGGTTAATTTGAGGGAAACTGATTCCAAATCCCAAAGAACGCCTAACTCATCTCTGTATTAATTAGTTAGCTAACTGTTGGTTCCAACATGGTGCTAATGAGACCAAAGACATGAATTCAACCCTCATGCCATATGGGCTTATTCCACAGCCAGGCTGGAGCCCCACACCACCCAGCTAACTGATAAATGTGTATGGCTTCTGGGGTGGAGGGGCAGGTGGGAGAGTATCGATGCGTCCAGACAAATCCATCCCAATCCCACAGCCACACCTACAGTGCATCTCCCACCCTTCCCGGGGAAAGATGCTGTTCTAGCCCCACAGAACTGGGAACACAGCACCTGCCCCACACAGTACCTCCTACCCTCTGACATGTGATATCCTGTTTTCTCTATGACCCATTCTGGCTCAGGTCTGCTCACATTCTTATTAGATTCCTTTGCTGCTTCCTTTTCTTCCTTCTCATTAACATTTCGTAAAAAGCGCAGCGCAAAGCTTCATCTCCAATCTGCGTTGATTCTAAACTCCCTGATCCTGTATTTGCAGCAAGGCTGGGCCTGTCTCTTCTTCCATTATTACTTCTGACAGCCGCAAAGAAATCACTTAATATTCATTTCAGTCTCCTTTTTCAGACAGTCTTAAAAATCAATTTCAAAATTTTTCTTCTTGATCCTGTCATTTAGCACTGCAATGGCCCAAACTGATTACAAGGGACATTAGCGTTCCTGCCTTCTCCCTACAGGACGTCAGCTTCACTTTGCAAGTCTGTTCTGGTCTGATTTAAGCTGCTTTTCATTTCAGGGTTGTTGTTTTTCACTGAGAAACATGATTTTTTTTTTCAGCTATATTTGTAGAACAACTTTCAATTATCCTTTTTTTGTAAAGAAAAAAAACAGTAGAGAATAGGCAAAACACTCTGGCTAAGAGAAAAATCAGAATCCACGGGTGAAAAAAGAAAGATTTCAGATTGCAATTACTCAAAAATCTTCAAGAGGGCCACTTGAAAGTCTGTACTTTCCACACAGTAAATTAGCAACAGTAATATCATACTATTTATTAATACAAAAGAGAGAAGTTAAAATAGCCATTCATAAGACATTGAAAGTTGCAAGAAACCAAGAACAGGAAAAAAAAGATCTGAAAGGAAAGAAAAGATAAGGGCAGCTTTCATCAAAAACAGAAAAACCTTCTTTGTCTTGACTGCCATTCTGCAAAAGCTCTGAAGAGTTTGCTTCATTGTTCTTGTCAGACCCCTTCTCCTTTGCTATTGTTCTGCTGTGGGGGGGCTGTCTTTATTTCTCCAAGTAACATCATTAGAGAACTGGAAAGGTAGAAAACCTTCAGGAGGACCGAGCAGTGGGCGGAGAGGGGTGCGGGCGAGAGGATCTGACTAAATAAAACATGTCCAAATCATTGCATTCCTGAGCCGGTGTTTTGCAGGCCAGCAGAAGATAGTGTTCAAACTAAGGAATGCCACGGACATGACATGAAAAGAGGGCTCTGGACCATGCAAAGCACTCACACAGCTTTAAGATCATAACTAAATCTTGCTGTAAAAAAACCCAAAAAACCACTCCAGTAGATATGCAATTCCACCAGCTTGCTATTTACATTACTACAATGTCCTGAGAGGCCTCTGCCACCTTGTTCTGCTTGCTGGAGAAAGACAGTAATCTGCTAAAACCATGAGGCCATTGGCTTGAACTCTGAGAACAGCTGGATTGTTCACATAGGCTCAAAGAGTCAAAAATTCATTCTTCCTGCGACTGTGGAAAATCACACATTGGAACTTAAGGAGTGTCACCTCAGCAATTCCTGAACACCAGGGTGTGCAACCAGCCCCAAGCCACTTTCTGAGACTGGAGGAAAATGGTAGGAACCTGTCCACACCACAGCAAATGCAATCAGACTTTGAACGGCCACACTGTGACCTGGGGATGGTGTGTTCTGTGCCTATGCAGCCAGTGAACCTGTGGCCTTTCTGAACAGAGCAAGTGTCCTTCTAGCGCCACCAGGAGGCCGCTTACATCAAACACGGGCATACTGTCCTGGCTTTCACTTTCTGATGCCATGAAAGCTGAGGACCGTATTGAACAATGTCACTGAACATAACCAATAGCGAGTCACACTGCTGGATACTGGTGACTGTTGTTTGGACATTTATGGATCCTCAATAATGTATTACATTCCATTTGCGATACAGAATGAGGTGTTGCCCCTGACCTAGGATTCATTAATCTACCTAGATATACAGGCAACCAGCTGGATGTTTTGTCAAGAAGGGAGAAACAAGAATTGTCTAGACTATTAGAATCTTTCTTAATGAATGAATCATCTTTAGAGACTATGATGGTAGCTTGGACAACTGTGAAGACATGACTCTGAATGACTACATCCCATGTTGGAGATTGAATCCGGGCTCTGCTTCTGATCCAGCTTCCTGCTAAAGCACTCCCTGGGAGGCAGCGGATGCTGGTTCAAGTACGTAGGTCTCTGCCATCCAGAGAGATGCAAGGAGTTTCTGGCTCCCAGCTTCAGTCTGACCCAGCCCTGGCTGTCTGCAAGCATTTGGAGGGTGAACCAAAATGTTTAAGAAAAAAAAAAATCTTTAATCTAGACCTCCAGTCCAACAACGAGACCACAGGATTCCTGCCTGCTTCCATCTGAATTCTTCCAAAGCTTTTATCAGCTGTCAAGCAAAGCTGAGAGAAGAACATTCAGACTTTTCAAAATCAGGTTACAATCAACTTTACCCAAAGTTCCATTTATTTTACTAAAGAACTTACTTCTAAATTCTTGCAAATAACATTAGCTCTCTGCATGCATTTCTAATTGGATTAGAATTATAAACACTGTAAACTAGACTCATGTGCCAGAAACAGAAAATTTGAACTAGCCATGTAATCAACACTTGTCCCTAGGCTAACAGCACAGAACAAGAAATGTGACCCTGAACAGGAATGACACATCCCTCATCTAAGGATGTCACACTTTAGCTTATTGGTCTTCACCTCCTATTTTCCTTTTGATGCTTGTCATGCATAAAACTGTCTTTGATTTAATAAAATGCATGTAATGCAAGCTCAGTACATTCTCGTTGTCAGGAGACTTTCAAGGCTATCTAGTAAAAGCTTTCTGCAGAGGCACCATGGACCCATCCCTAACGGCTTGTGCTTAACCTTCTACTCGGCAGGGCTGACGATGTCTCAGAGCTCTTGTGTGTCATTCAGCTTCAGTGGTACAAGATCTCATATAGAGCTGTTAATATTTACAGATCATTAAGGGAAGGGAAATTCCACAATCTACACATACAGGAAAGAGTGAAGGAGGGAGCCTTCTTCCATTTGCTTATCTTTGCTCGGTCAAAGTAGTTGGATTCCCTAACCCTACCATTTCGATTGTTCTGCGTAACCTCATCTTGAATTGAATCCTTTCCATGACACTAGCCTCTGATGTATTCTATAATCCATAAGAATGACAGCACCAAAACCCACAAGTGCTTATAACTCTCTTGTAAGTCCCCTATCAGATGACGGCTGTACATTCATTCACCTCAGGAAATGAATGCCTTAGGCTTCCCATAGATATGATGGAGAAAGCACTTTCGAATTCACAAATGCTTTAAAATTTCAAAAGTCAGCCATGTTCTAGTTTAAAATGGGAAGTGGTCAGCAATTCCAGAGCCCAATGAGTCACTGACAACCTTTTGTGCAAGATCATCTTTCTCTAACATGATAACAAATAGAGAAAAACAAATACACTAATACATAAGACTTGGTTCTCAGGCATCAGAGATCTCCCATTTCCCTAAGGAAACAAGACTAATACACATAGCCAAGAAATAAATCACTGAGCTAACATTCGCTGGTTTGAATTGAAATAGAAGGAGGATAAATCCATGGATTTGCTAATTACACTTCTCTCTCATGCACATTAGCTCAAAATAGTTCATGCACAGCTTGACTTGACTTCAGGGGTATTTTCTGAAGCCTCTATTTTTCCACATGCTTAACTAATACCACTTCCTAAGCATGGTTTCCTTCATAATTAAAAAAAAGTATTAAAAATGGGTACCACACATCTGCTGATACAGGACAGACAAGGTTAGGCTAGGCTGGAGCCAGGGGGCCAGGAACTCAATTCCGGTCTCTCGTGGTGCCTGGAACTCAAGCACTTGCACTGTCTCCTGCAACCTCTGGAGGTCAGCATCCAAGGGAAGGAAGGAGCAGGAGCTGCCGTCAGGATGTGGGAGGTGGGCGTCTTCACCACCTCCAGGCAGTTTCTTTCTGGAACATACTCTGTTTGGGTGGTAAGCTTGGGCTCTTTCCCATTTCATAAGACACACACATTAAACACTTTTAACACCTATCCTGAATTAGTTCCCAACATGTTCCATGCCAACATGGAAATGAGCTTTCAAAACCTAAAAAGTGTTTGCTCCTAAAGAGATGCAAAACAGTTTTAAATAACTACCTTTCGCTCTCTGTTCTCAGTTTCTTTGTATTTTAAAACATAAACACAGGAAAAAAAGACAGGCCAAAGTGCACAGCACGTAAAAGGTAAGGAAAACACAGGAAGGAAATTTACAGAAATCACTTCGTGGATCTCTAGTTTTCCCTTTTCTTAGATTTTTAGCCTTACATGATTCAATCTCACACCAAACACAAAAGACACGGCTGAGACAACAGAGGGAAAAAGTGAACTCTTAAACATACATTCTAGAAGAAAAGAATGCCAATCTTCTCTAGGCAAATACATGTCGACTTCCCCTCCCTGCAAATACAAGCATTTTCAAATAAAATCACCATAAATTCTGATGCTGCAAACATAAATCCTTTGATGTTTTGTGTGGCTTCAAGAGAAACGAGCTTCCAAATCATTTGCTCTGAATGCACTACCATATGCTGCAGTGATATCTTGGGTCCTAAACCCAGAACACAATTCCATTGAAGACACAGCACACTTATATTTTCTCAGAGACTGGGCCTACCTTGCAATCTTTGGTAACACAAATTCAGGCAAATACATTTTTAATGTATTTTTTTTTAAACCAAACACTGTTCTTGACTCTTTGTTGCCACTTAAGGGTGAAGAAGAGCAGAGATTTTTTTTTAAGGCAGGGTCAAATTAACAACATTGTGATGAGTTCTTAAATTTTTTAAAGAAGTTGAAATTTTATGCTAAGTGGAAAGTAATGGACTCCCACTATATGAGGTTCAGATCCCAGAAATCTGAAGCTTCACAGAGTCCCTTGCTCAAAAACGTGGGCAAAACAAAGGTACTAAAAAAAAGTTTGGTTTTTTTTTTGAGACAGCTGTGCCCTCTGGAGGTGGCACTTGGGAACTGACTAACTTCTTCCCTAGACCCCTAACAGTAACTTGCCTTCAAGAAAGGAACTGGCACTTGGAAATGCAAAGAAGGCTTACAAGGTTTCATTCGTGTTCCCTTCTTTGTGCCAAGCCAGATTTCAATGAATAATAATTGCAAAGTTCAATTTAGGAGTGTTCAAATTGGACACAAAACATTGTGGTGGAAGGGATGAAAAGCTTGTGCTCAATATCTGGAATACAATGATTAGGAACAGGCTGAATATTATGAAAGGAATGGTGGTTCCAAGCCAGGGACCCCCTCACCTCCCTCGCCCAGCAGCCTGGCACGTCCTTCGGTCCTCTTGGAGGGGTGACTCACCGCCTTCCCTGTGTTTTCCTTTCTACATGTGAATCCTCCCAAACGGAGCGGAAATGTCCCCAAACTGGGGAATGTAATCTTTCAGTGAGAAAAGTCAGAATATGTTTTTGTGGTTGGCGCTTTAGAGACAGAAACACATACACGTTATCTGTGTATGTCTGGAATTTCAATAGGCCAGTAAGAGAGGGTGGATGGGGAAAATACTAATACTAGGGGAGCAGGAAGCGAATGACCGAAGACACTCTGGCTGGACATGAAAAGCACTTCAAAAACAGCCCTCAGACACCTTGACTGTCGGTTACTCCTGAGTACAGGTGTTTGTTGTTGCTTTGGAACAGAGAAGAACTGAGAGAATTAAGTGCAACTGGGGCTTGGGGATGGAGACCAATGAGCTACTGTAGGGTGTCGGAATTAGACTCAACCCACGGCAGGTGGCAGGGACGCGACGCCCTTCAGGAAACGGGGTTCACAGACGCCCCCAGCTCCCTCTGGAGCAAAACAGTGCCTTTTCTGCTTCCAGGTACCTGCACCCCAAGTTCTGGTCGTCAGCCCAACTCGCCTTCCTCTCCTCTCCTCAGGAAGGAGGCCCGGAGCTGCCAGAGAGAACCTCCTCTAGTCAGCTTCCAGCTGCCTTAACTCAAACTCTCCGGCCTTCACCCCGCCTTCCCAAAGTGCGGCACAACACTCTGCTCTTCCTCAAGGGAACGAAAACCTCAAGGATAACACCCCAGAAACTCACGCGGAGACAGCCGAGTCCCGCCGAGGGAACGCGCACAGCACCCTGAAACGCGGAGAGCGAACACTCCAGAAGCCTGCGGCCTAGCCGCACCGCCTCCAGCTGGACCTCGCGCATGCGCCCGCAGCCACTCCCCTGCGAGGCCGAGCGGGCCGCCGAGCCGACAGAGGGCGCTCGCGGCGGCCTCACCGCCCCCAGGGGCATTGCCTCTGCTGTGCAAAACCATGCACTTGTTCAACGTTCGGGTGCCAGATAGGAGCTCCGGAGACCGCAGCGTGAGCTAATACAAGGGGAAAACAGGTATTCCTGGATCCAGGGTCTGAGTATCTGGCTCGCAAGGGGTTGGCTAGGGGTCATCCCCGCTCATTGGGGGAGCTCCACTAGGGAAAGGCTCATTCAGAGCTCCCTCTGGGTATTGGCAGAATGTATGTCCTTGTGGCTGACTGGGACCCTGACATGCTAGCTGTTGACCCAGCATCACGTGCGGTTCCTAGAGGCCACTCCCAGAGGCTACCCCTTGCTAGTTGATTCCTCCCAGAAACCGTCTCATTCCATCAACCTCTTTTTAAAAACAACTCAAATAGGGCCCAGCACAATGGCCTAGCGGCTTAAAGTCCTTGCCTTGAACATGCCGGAATCCCATAAGCGTGCCGGTTCTGGTCCCAGCAGCCCCACCTCCCATCCAGCTCCCTGCTTGTGACCTGGGAAAGCAGTCGAGAACAGCCCAAAGCCTTGGGACCCTGCACCCGTGTGTGAGAGACTCAGAGGAGCTCAGGGCTTCTGGCTTCGGATGGGTGCAGCTCTGGCCCTTGCGGTCGCTTAGGGATGGGGGGAGAATCATCAGATGGAAGCTCTTCCTCTCAGTCTCTGTATATATCTGACTTTGCAATGAAAAAATAAATAAATCTTTTAAAAAAAAAAACTCAAATAGACCAAATCCACCCAGCTCATCTAATTTTTAATTTACTGAAAGTCCTATACTTGGAATTCCAGGCACAGTCAGGGCAAAGAGATTAACAAGGTGTCTTGATTCCGATTTCTATAACCTATACCACAATTTAGGTGGGTTTAAACAGCCACAACAC
Organism: Ochotona princeps; assembly: GCF_030435755.1. Lineage (NCBI taxonomy): Eukaryota > Metazoa > Chordata > Mammalia > Lagomorpha > Ochotonidae > Ochotona > Ochotona princeps. The sequence continues at coordinate 46,344,099 of NC_080846.1, read as the reverse complement.
TTATTTCTCAAAGTTCTGGAAGACTCAGGAGTTCAAGACCAAGGTGCCAGTTAATTAGAGCTTCAACATACACATTTTGCAGGAGGGGTGGGTACAAACTTTCAGTCTGTGGCAACATGGAATAGAGGTTTGCAAGTCATCTTTTGAAGCCTGCCTACCACGGAGGAAGGAGGAAGAAAATGAAGCGAGAGCACAGAGAACTCAAAGAACTGCTACTTCGGAGACGTCCGATTCCCACCTAGAATAACGAATGTTGAAAGGCCAGGATGCCTGTGGAGCTGCAGGATCCGTGTTTCGATCTGACCTCAAACCTGTGCCCTCTCTACTGCTTCCTTCCCATCCTCCTCACCTCGCGGTGAAGGGCAGTAAGAGCCATCTGGGACTCAGAGGATAAAAGAGTTGCTGAGAGCCAGTGGGAACAAGAGCCACTGGCACCATCCTGAGATGCACCGGACATGGAAAGAAGGCAGCAATTAGAGGGCAGGATCAGAAAGTCACACCTGGTTTGAGGGCCCAGCTCTGCTACTTTCTCACCTTGTGCAACCTTTCATGTGGGTCTAGTTCCTGGGTCTTCATTTCTGCATCTGGAAGATGAAAACTTTAAGATCTCTGTCAGGGTTTTCCTAAGCATGAAATCATGACCATTGTTAACACAGCGTCTCAACAGGAAGAGCAAAAGAATGGCAAAAATAAAACGCACTCAAGGAAGCTATTTAGAGTCCAGCTGTTATCTCTCACCACATGTACTGAATGTCCAGCATGGTCCAGGGAGTGGTGCAGTTTACTGATGTCCATTGACTGTGGCATCAGACCTTAAGACACATATGGTGGAGTTGCAAAGATCAGGCAGCTTGCCTTGCAAACACCTGAACAGAGGTGTGGATCATGTGCACGTGAGTGTTCTCTCAGGAAGGCCTTTGCTTTCACCAGGTGGTCCATTGGGGGGCTTTAGAAACCTGCTCCCCCGCCCCCCGCAGCTCACCTTGCCATGACCAAGACCCCCACAGTGATCAGATCTAAGGACCCTGAAGCATCACACCAAGAGAGAGACTGACCCATGGGACCCCCAGAGAATGACAGCCAGCAGGCAGGAAATGCTCAGCCTCCAGTCGGGAGATGGCTCCATTTGATCCTGCTGGGTAAGAGTCAAGATCAAATCAGACTGCTTCAGAGAGCCTGGGGAGACCAGAGACGGCTAATCGCACTGTACTATTTTCTTGCATTGCTCTAACAAATTGCCACAAGCCAGCGGCTTAAAACAACACAGCTTTGTTACCTTAGAGCTGTGGAGGACAGTGTTCTGAAATCAGTTTCACTGGGCTGAAATCAAGGTGTCAGCAGGTACTGGCATATATGGGGACCCCTAGGCTTGCCTTTGCTTGTATCCTAAGGCTGCTTGTGCTATGTGGCACAGACTTGAGCCACTCTGACCTCTGTTGCCTTCTTTGCAAACCCCCTGCCCCCAGCCCCTTCCAATCTTGATGTCCCGGACTCCTTAAAAATTTACACAGGTCATGCCTGGATAGTCAGTTTACTGGCCCCCTCATCCTGTCCACAAGATCCTTAACTTAATCACATTTACGAAGTCCTTTTGGCCAGGGATGGTAGCCTAATTACAGGTTTCAGGAATTAGAATATGACATTCCAGGGTCCCATTATTTGCACTCTGCAGGTTGCTGTTTTCCTGAGTCAGACTTCTGAACATATCCTCCACTTCTACCTCCGTGGTTTAGAAAAACAACAACCCTCCTCTCCTGTAGCCATTTCTCTGAGTTACACTAGAAACAACTTGGAGATTAAACACAATTTTCATAGAAAGTCTGTTTTTTGAAGATTTCTTAAGAAAAGATGCCTTGCGGTAGACATCACAGGAGAGCTAATTATTGGAAAACTTGCTTCTGAATGCCAGTGTTTGGGGGCTGTTAAATAGGATTTGAAGACAGACCCATCCTTAAATAGTGTTCTGGGGTGCTGTGCTTCAATGTTTGCAAACAATTAGGATCATTGCTTACACCTATGTTTCCCTACCCTGCTTTCTAACTGTTCTCTAAATTGACTTCATATTTCCTTTTTTTTTTTTTTTGACAGTTCAATGACAGGCACAAATTATTTCTCTGTTACCATGGCAACTAAGGCATCTCAAAACAGAACTAAAATTAAAATAAAAAGAGGATGGGATAATCCAAATTGGCGTGCATGAGTCATGGTCTAAGATCATGAGGTGCCTACTGATCAGTCTTTGGGAATTATTCTGGTGGGGATCCCCCTGTGGGCCCATCAGATGAGGGAGCACCCCACCCCCCAACCCTGCCATGAGTAGGAGCATTCATCTCCTGTGAGAAGTAGTTCAAAGTCCACAGAACATTCTGGTTCCCCTCACTTTGCATCTCTCTTTTATTTGGATCCTCTCCTTTGTTTTTCATCTTCTCCTGCTCTTCCCCTTCTGAACACATTAGTTACTATGGAAACATTGGTGTGAATGTCAGAAGGCTCAGCTCAGAAATGCTTCATAAAGTCAATTTATAGAATGGCCTGACATTTATCACAGGCTTGGGAAATTTAAAGAATTTGTGATATTCATGACCACGGACGGGGTGGGTGGTAAACAGTGCTATATATGGATTTTAAATTTTGTTTTATATACACTGGGAAGACATCAGGTTTTGTCTTTTAGGGAAAGAATAGCAACCAAAATAGGAGTCTGGCTTGGGATTCGAAATTGCATTCATTTTTCCATCAGTTCAGGAAGGATTTCCACTTTCTAACTTTGTAAAGCTGACTAGAATCTCTTGTGTCAAAATAAATGCTTTTTGAAAAAATTATGGTTGGCTTATTTTTCCTCACTTTAACCCGACAGTAAGATAAACGATACTGTTCATAATAATGTACACAAGGCAGCAGGACATAGGAAATCTTACTGCCCCTAGTGTGTTTTTTGAAGGTGAATTTCAGCGTTAGTGTTACCCTGAGGAATATTACGATGGGTAAAGATTTTGCCCAATTACTGTGTGTCAGGCTCTGAAAGTCTTTGCATATATTAATTCCTGTGACCTTCAGGGCAAAGTGGTGTGGTAGATGTTCTCACTGTATTCTTTTTACAGAAAGTGAGAAGCAGAGAGGTTAAATAACGCGTCCAAGTAAATGGTGGAAGAGCCAAGCCAAGGCATTACGTTGCTCCAAGTCTTATGTTGCAAACCATCATCCAGGACTGCTTGTGTATGGATAAAATAATAATAGTGACAGTTTTGAACAATCAGTTCTGGAACAAAAAGACAACATAGGCATGAACTTAAAGAATCACCTCTCTGAAGATATCAACCAAAGCCTTGAAGGCTTGCCACACTGTAGCTGAAGATGCTATGGGTCTCTAACAATTATAATGTGATCATTAGTACAGTTTAGATTTTAATTTGTTTTAGACTTACAAGCTTTTATTAAAGAGAGTAAAAAGTTTGTAGGAAATGGAAAACTGCAAGAACTTTTTAAAAATTTGTGCCAAAATAAATCTATTTTGTATTTCCATTGTGCGCTTTTTGAAGTGCCCTCATATTTTGTTAGGTATACCAGTAAAGGGGTGTGTAGTCCAACCACTAAGGTGCCTAAGTCCCATATTGCAGTTCCTGGGTTCAAGTCCTGGCTTGGGCTCCCCATGTTTGGCTTTGTGCTAATGCAGATTCTGGGGAGGCAGGGCGAGGGGATAGTGCATTACTGAGGCACTGGGCATCAAATGATCGCTATAACAGTCGCATCCCTGCCAAAGATCTAGGAGAGCTGGACTGAGTTCGGAGCTCCTGGCTTCCATCTGGTCCAGCCTCAGGGGCAGGCAATTGGGAAGTAAACCAGTGTGTGGGTACTCTCTCTGTTTCTGTTTCCCAAACAAAGAATGAAGGCATTTTAATCATCAATCAGCAGGAAGGCTAGAAAGAGCTGAAAATAGATTATGATTAATCGTACTGATTGGCACCAGACAATTTTAATTAAACAAAACAAACCCAGGGTCGATCTATATGGTCACATTCAGTGTTTCCATTTCCTGTGGCAACAGCTGCAAGTCTCTGAGAAGCTACATGAGTTCAGTTGAAACTTGTGACACTCGGACCCAAGGACAAATCAGGTGGCCCAGACCTAATCCAGTCAGCACCCCCAAGATGTAACTCAGTCAGCACCAATGAAAAGGAGTTCAAAGAGGAAGAGGGGAGAAAACTTGAATTTGAACTGAGTTGTTGTAGCTATTTTTGCCACTGCAAGAAGATAGCTTAGAACAGAGGCTGCTAGGTGAGAGACTGAGACCCTTGAGACAAAAACACATGAAAGACTAAAAGGAACCTCATTAAATCACATGAGAGCCCTGATTACAACAGAGTCCAGAATCGGTCACTTGTTGAGCCATTGAGTCACTTTTGTTCTTTTAAAAGATGTAAACAAATCAGAGTTGCCTTACAACAGTCAAAGGTAGAAATATGGTCATTTATGAAGCAATGTGTGCTCTTTGGGAGCAAATGTTACTCTCCATTTCACCTCATTTGTAAATCAGAAAAAATCTCTTACCTGAGATTCCAAAGTCCATAAAGCTCAAACCATCAAAGGTCTCTTCCATATGGTGACAAAAGTAGACATGACCTGCATGAACATTAGGCCACTCCACGTCTTTCCTTGTATCAACTAATCTTAACATTTCTATGTTTTGTTATAGAATAAGTAGTGCTGTGACTACAAGATGCTGTACAGACCTCATCAAAAGTGTCATGTGGTATTTAAACCTTTATCGTTATTAAAAAACCCAAAACTAAATTCTGAAGCCCCAAGGGTTTGGGATAAAAGATTATAGACTTCTAGTCACACAACAAAATGAATGAGAAAATTGATTGAATAAATAGTGCTTAATTTCTGAATCGGATGGAATCTGATTCAGCTGTTAATATCACTGTGAACCAAAAGACAAATGCATCCATCAAAACAAAATGGCAGTGAAAGCAAAATGATGTTCACATGGCAGACCACAGACATACATCAACTCATACATCAGTTTTATAGTCACAAGAACAAAATGAAAATCCAAAAGCCAAGCACAAAAGCAAAAGGACTCAAGTGTTATCAAGGAACAGCTTGCGAGAATCTACTCCCTGACTCTGCAGCCAGTGACACCACACTCTCCTGACATAAGCACTAATTCTCAGATGTAAAGAATTACGATGCAGAGCGCATGTGGTTATGGCGTGGACTGCATCTTGAAATCTATATTCCACATCCACAGGGGATTTACTATCAGCCTTGCTCTCAGACTTTTCACATCATATATATATATATTGCTATTTGCTTTGGATTTGGCTCTACAGCCAAGAACTATTATGCTGTGCAGTAACAAAAAGCATGCTGGATATGGATTAAACATTACCTCAAAGCAGCAAAGGTTGGGCTCATGAATTATCTGTGTTTTTCTTTCGGGGCAGTACTGAGAACAGTGGCTTACAGTATGTATTTCAGAAGTACTGATTAATAAATGAGAGGAATGTCACACTGACTCCTCTGTCAGCCAGCAACACTGAGAAGTTGGCAGTGGAACCACTGACATTAATGGGGAAAAAGTAAGAAGATGGCAAAAATCCTGGGGATGGTGACCCCATTCCTATCCCTCATACAGAAAGATCCTCCATGGCTTACCATCTATTAGGAAAACAAATACAAATTACATCAAAGACACCCAAGATGCCTTCCTGTCCTGTGAGTACATGATGTAAGTAAAATCTACAAGGATACAGAGATGTCTACACGACTTACTTACAACTGATCAATAGAGCATGACAGTCGCAGTCACCATAAATTGGGAGAAGGCTATCTTGAAATTTTAAAATGGATAGAAAGACAACTCTAAAGATTCTGCACCAAGTCTCTTTCTGTAAGTAAGAATATATAAGCCTAAAAACCATCCAGCCCCAAATGGCCCACACACTGGTCCGGGATATTGGAAGCCCTGTCTTGCTGTCAGTATAACTTTAGTTTTCCAAACCACTAAGCAGTTACAGCCCAGGCAAGATGATGACCTCCACCCTCCCTGGCCAAACCCAGTAGATGACCAAGTGTTTCTGTCCCTCTAACCTTACTCAAGCCCACCCCACCTTTCCTATGGAAATACATGTTAATGACTTCCCTTTTGAAATTTTTCTACAACTTTCTCTGTATAGAACTGCCACATTTCTTTTCCTGAGAAAAAGCTTTGATCTCCCTGTGGCCTCAAACTCCTCACTCCTTCAGTGACACCCCACTACTTCACTGTGACTATATGGTTCTATTTTTCCTTTCTCACACTACTTCTTCTCCATGCCCAGGACCTAAGCTCTCTCCATGATCTATTCTTTAAAATTTTCAAATTCCTTCAATGTTAGTTATAGCCAACAAAGTGCTAGGGCCCTCAGTCTGTGAATTCTGCCAGTGTTGTGAATGACCATGGAAATCAATTCTTCCCCAGTCAACCCTTGAGAAGAGAATATAGCCCTGGCCCACACTTCTATTGTAGGCAGTCCTGTGAGCCCTCTGAACAAAGAACCCAGTGGAGCCCCTCCAGACTGGTGACCTAGAGAAACGATAATAACCAGAGTTGTTTACAGCTGCTAAGACTTGCTGATTTGTTATGGAGAAATAAAAATTTTAAAAAATAGATACAGACTTTAAGCTAGCTAAGATGTTTTTATTGTTGCTGTCATTTTTTTTTATGTTTTTGACAAAGTGGCTTAAATATCTAACCCTTTAGATGAATAACTGACAGAATACGCTAGTTAGAACAAAATGTAAGTGTTTCTAGCCAACTCCCCAATAATGTAACATGACAAGAGACTGCTTCAACTTGACATGCTCTACCTCATAGTAGGATATGTAACTTCCTTTTTAAAAATTTTTAGTTACTCAGACTCTCATTTTTGCAGATTCTTTGACATTTAATGAACCAGTTCTTACCAGAGGAAGCAGAAAACAATGCAGAAACAGAAGTTTGTGATTCAAAACACAACCATAAACAAATGGAAGAGTGTATTTAGTGCAGAACACACAAGCCAGCATAAAGCAGTTGAAAGCCTGTTCGTACTGCAGTGCACTGCTTGTCTCTGCTACTTGAGTTGTGATCTTCCCATATAAATAACTTTATAATATGGAGTTGATGATCCAGCATCAAGTAAGTCATTGCTATAACTAATATGGCTATTTTATAGATAATAAAAGCAAAGAATTAATTCAAAGCCTATGAGATAATTTAAAAATATTACACTTTCACCATTGTACTGTTCATCTTGATGATAAAATAAACTCATAAGTAGTATAATAAATACATATGGTAAAAAAAAAAATACCTTAACAACAGGCTGGTGTGGTTGCACAGCACGCTAATCCTCCACTCTGTGGCAGTGACATCTCATATTGGAGCTGGCTATTGCCTCAGCAGCTCTTCTTCCAATCCAGCTCTCTGTTTATGGCCTGGGAAAGCAGCGGAGGATGATCAAAGTCCTTACTACCCTGCACTCACATGAGACACACAGAAGAGGTTTCTGGCTCCTGGCTTCAGATTTGCTGAACTTTAGCCAAGGTAGCCATTTGAGGAGTGAACCAGTGGATGGAAGAGCTCTGTATCTCACTTTCCCTATAAAATCTACATTTCAAATAAAACAGGTCTTCAAAACCATCTTTAAAATATACGTATCACATTTAATCTTACCAATATGCTAGACTTAATAATCATTGGATTTAAGATAATTTGTTAAGAAACTAATATGCTCCCTATAACAAAAATCTAGCAAAACTCATTAGAAATCTTTATTGAAATTCTAAAATAGAAAACTAGTAGAGAAAATGTAACCATATATTTATAGACCAATTCTCCCTAATCATGTTAGAATTTATTCCCCAAATTAGATCAAAAGTCAAATATAACAACTCACACCTGCAGGTTAATAAAACAAAACTTGGTAGATGTTGAGAACTATTATTCCTATACATACATTTAATGCAGTAAAATTGTGTGAAAACTACAGGGAGTTTAATTAAAACTAGAGATGTTAATTATTACACATAAAAGAGCCTTCTCAAACCAACAGCTTGTGCACATAATGTTTTGACAGGTAGTTTCTAGATGAATTCCATTTTAAATTCACTGATCAAAGTCAGCTTATTTCACCTGGTAAACTTATTTCCGTTTTATGATGGCTCAGGTCTTCAACAGTCTTACTTGTACTACTGAGCAGTCTCTAACATTGTCATGGTAGTCCTTGGCTTAATTCCTTGCTGGAGTTGGAATTATCTTCCTGAACTTGTCATGTCTCTGCTGGAATTCTTCATAACCCTACTTCCTCTCCAGCACTCAAGAATGTGTGTGATCTGACCCAGCCCATCTCTGCAGCTCATGTACTGCCCTACCTAGCTAGCTCTTGCTGGTCCTGTGTTAAAGGTTTCCGGTCTCCTCTTCCTGGGAGGCTCTTTATCCACTTCTTTCTTTTCACTGCGCCTATCTGTATTACTCTTGAACCCTTATCTCAGAGCTTTTACCTTTTGTGTTTCCTCTAAGAAGTCTTCCTGGATAGCATTCTACCCCTCTGGGCTGCAGCTAATGTGCAAAGCCCGTCTCCACTGCTGACATGACTCCCTGTCCATGGGTCCACTTCTTGTCTTGGAACACACTGATATTCTAGATGTCTTTCCTTCTTAATGGGGATGCTTGTCACGGGGAACCCTAGGGTGTGGCACATGGGAAGTGATGACTGTTCACTGAATAAATAAATCAATGAAGAAGGAAAAATGAAAATCCAGGATGCAAGTTTACATTGTGACTGAAGCATAGACCGAACGGAATCTCCTGTGGATGCTGGTGGAGCTGAAAGGCAGTAGTCAGCATATTTCCTACCACTAATCATAAGCTCCAGCAAGGCAAACATTCTAGATCTAAGATACACTACAGCCCTCCCCAAATCCTGAGGATATGCAAATCCCCTCTGAAGCCTGAAGATCCATGCCTGGTGCACAGCTACATTTATGTAAAAGATGAAGATGGTGATCTCATTTTCTTTGCATACTTTCTCAAGGAAGCTGGGGGCCAAGGCTGTAAGGTGCAAGCCATCATCCTTCTGCTTGTCTGAAGAACTGGAAATTCCTCTACATGACAAAGAAAGCTCTCTGGATCCTCCCAACCTACCTTTCCTGGTGTTTGCTTCCTTTGTTTGGTCCATGTAGCAGAAGTTCTCTAAATTAGACAAGATTGTTCTTTGCCAAAGTCACCAACTGTGTTATTTAGAATTCAATAACTACAGCAATATTTAGACATTCAAGCATTCTTTAGTCTCCTTTAGCAGACAGAAGTTATCATGACAATTATTTTTACTATTATTCAAATGGAGTAGGTGTCTTTTGACATCAGATGTGCTCCAAACACATTTTGAAAAGTTCAGTGTGTCTAAATGCAAAATGAAGCACAATTGATTTTTGACATTTTAATTTTTAAGTGAGCTGGTCGTCAGATTTTACTTGAATAGGACCCACTTAAAAGTACATGTCCTCTATCTTCAACCATTGTTGCTATTTTTCTATATTTATAAGTTTATCCTACTATGTCAAATGCTATTATTTTATGTGTGTAAAGCAACTGTTATCATTAACAACATTTTAGATATATTAAAATATATACCACAGGAATTAATAATAAAAAAATCCTGCAGGTATCAACATAATTCAATGATTGATTAAATCAGATGGTTAGGAGATGATACGAAATCTCTAGATAAGGCAGAGCATCCCATTGTTGACACTGCCCAGAGAAAATTCAGGGACAGCCTCTGTCCAATGAGAGGACAGACACAGAAACAAGAACTATATTAATGGTGGGAAACAAATTTTCGGGTACACCAGAAAGAACGAATACCATTATGTCAAGCTGAAATACTGTAAAAAGTGTGAGATGTACCCTGAATTTTCTAGGTAGAGAAAAGAGATGGCGCTGAACCATAAAAAGCAACAGAACTTTCTGGAAACCTATGTCAGACTATCATGTACAGGATGTGTGGGATAGTGAGAGATACCTGTACAAGGAGGGCCAGGATGCCAGACCGAAAAACCACAGTTTTTTCCTGTCGACAGCCACACTTGCCCTCTGCTGAACAGCACAGAAAGAAAAGCACACAACAGAGAGAGGAGTGGCAGACAGAAAACCTAGACAAGATGCTGTTACAAAAATCTCCGCAAGGCATAACAAAGTTCTCACACACAGCGAAATATATTTACCTACTGGGTGATAGGTGAGCAAAAAATGTTTACCTGCTGGTGCATAATAAATAGCCAAGAAAACCTCATTATATAATAGCAACACTAGGCTGTGTCTGGCCAAGAGCCTTGGTGAAGACATTTCCATGTAATACATTTGTTAACTGTCTCTTGGATCCACTCGCATTCAGAGACTTGAAACATTTCTACTATTCTAACGAACAATAGTAATAACTCAATAACAGTATTCAAGAAGAAAAGCAGCCACAATATAAGCAGAAAATAGAAGCAGCCTGTGGAACAAGAGACTTATCCACAGCATATTCAGCTTTATCCAGAATTACCCAACACGGACTTCTAAAATATCGAGATTAACATTTAAGAAATTAGAAGATTGCAACTATCATAAACTATAACCAAGAGTCCCATGGAAATTCCAAACTGAAAAATAAAACAGGTGACATGAAATATATGCCAGATGAGGTAAACAGCAAGTTAAACCTAGCAACAGTAATGATGAAAGGACACTAAAGAATGACAGACGACAGATATTATAGGAAATATGACATTCCCTTGGCTATCCAGGACATGAAAGAGAAAATGGGTATATATAATGGATAATAAAATGTTCAGCATTTTTATAACATTGATGATACATATCAAGCCACCGATGCAAGAAAAACTAGGAGTCCAAGACAACAACACACACACATAAACATGCAGTTTTTACTAAGACTTCTGAAAACTCAAGGCAAAGGAAAAAATCCTTTTTTTGAGAAAAGATATATTTATTTTTATTTTAAAGGCAGACTTGCAGGGACAAGGAGAGAAAAGATATGCAGCTTCAATTCACTAGTTCACTGCCCAAATGGTCACAGTGGCCAGAGAATAGCTAGGAGCCTGGAACTTCTTTCTGGGTCTCTCACATGGATGAAGAGGCTCAAGGATTCAGGCCATCCACTATTTCCCCAGGCCATAATCAGGGTGCTAGATTGAAACTGTAGCAGCTGTGACATGAGCCAGTGCCCATATGGGATACCCATAGTGATGGACTAGCATACTACACCCATGTGTTGCACCTGCAAAGAGAAAATCCTTAAGGTTGTAGGAATTGAAGCCAATGTTGTGGCTTAGTGTGTTTAGCCTTTGATGCCAGCATCCCATATGGATATTTGATTCTTTCCGTTTCCTAATGATGGCTGGGAAAAGCAGCAGCAGATGACCCAAGTGCCTGGACCAGTCACTGACCTGGGAGACCGAGAAGCTCCCGACTCCTGGCTTTGGCCATTGTGGCCATCTGGAGAGCGAAGCAGCTGATGAAAGAGCTCTCTCTGCTTAACCCTCTTTTTCAAATGAAATTTTTTTAAAGGCCATGGAAATTATTATTTTTGCTTCCTACTTTTCTAAAGATGTATTTATTTTACTTTAAAGTCAATTACAAAGAAAGAGGGAGGAAAGAAGGGAAGGGGAAAGAAGGGAGGCAGAGAGAGATAAAGATTTTTCATCTGTTGGTTCCCCAAATGGCTGCAATAGCCAGAGCTGGGCCAGTCAGAAACTTGAGAAAGGAACAACTTGTGTGTCTTCCATGTGGGTGGATATAGAGCTTGAGGCCTTGGGCCATTCTCTGCTGCTTTCCCAGGCCATTATCAGGGAGCTGGATAAGAGGTGGAGCAGCCTGGACTCTCTTCATAATTTGTAAAATTTGTTTTATGCATTTTAAAGCTGTTATTAGGTACATGACACGTAAGAACTTTTAAAAAGATTTTATTTTTGTTGGAAAGTCAGATATACAGAGAGGAAGGGAGGAAGAGAGGAAGATCTTCCACTGAGTCACCCCCCCGCCCCCGCAAGTGGTCTCAACTGCCACAGCTGCAATGATTCGAAGCCAGGAGCCAGGAGCCTCATTCAGGTCTCCCATGCAGGTACAGGGTCTCAAGGCTTTGGGCTGTCCTCAACTGCTTTCCCAGGCCACAAGCAGGGAGCAAAATGGGAAGCAGGGCCACAGGGATTATAACTGGGACTCATGTGGGATCCTGGTGCATTCAAGACAAGGACTTTAGCCACTAGGCTACCACACCGGGCCTGGACATTAGAATTTTTGTTTTCCTGGTGAAATAAAACCTATGAAATACTGTATCTTTAGTAATGCATTATGCCCTAAAATGTAATTTGCTAGTAATATCAGGGGGTTTTTTTGCTAGTATTTGCATGGTTCTTGTTAATAAAGTCTGGTTTCTAGCCTCTCGTCTAGCAGTTTACTGTCTACCTGTGTTTGTAGCATTACTGGTTCTTACAGAAAAGGAAAATAATACAGGGAGAAGATGGGAACAGGCCATCAACTTTCTCTGAGGGCTGACAAAAAAAGTGCCCTTTCAGTAACTTGACTTTTTAAAGAATTTATAAGAGCTTCCTTAAATCTTGACATCTAAATCTTGGTCATCTAGGTTGCTGGGCTTCGTGATCCATTCTAAAACGAAATCATTCTATTCTGGCAACTCTGTATTAAAACAAGTACTGATCATTTTTGTTCTGAAACTTTCCCCTATCAGAGGCATGGTTACTGGAACTTCAAGTAACTGACCATCTTGATCTGCAAGAAAATAAATGTGGAAACTGAATGTAGTGCAGCCCCAGACAGGGTTTTCTGAACGACCTTATTAACAACATCTTGACAATGGGGAAGAGCTGGATCACACAGATTAATGTGCTGCAGGCTAATTTAATCTGTCCTAGTCTAGAACAGGCAACTGACAAAAGACACCAACAGAAAGACCCTGTCAGGCACAATCTAGGCCAAAGAGCTCCCCACTGAGCACCAACAGTTCTCAGATCATTGTAACAATCGGGCAATGGCACCCAGCTATCATGAGGGTAGATACAAGATACAAATAAAACCACTCATGATCATGTCTGAACACAGAGACAAAAGTTTTTGCTCTGGCAGAAATAGCCAAGCAATTCCCTCTTATAGGTGATACAACTGACTTATTGCTTCTTCACCTCTAACAACACGAGGCCTGCTCTGTCCCTTCTGTCCCCTAGATACCCTGCTGAGCCAACTGACAGCGTATTTCCTGAGAACACAGAACCTGCATCAAACGCTTGGTTTCTTTTTAAAAATAATACAGGTCCCAGCGCGGTAGCCTAGCTCCTGGCTCCCGGTTATGGACTGGCGCAGCTCTGGCTGCTGTGGCGGCTTGGGAAGCAAAGCAGCGGACAAAAGATTTTCCTCTCTCTCTCTCTTCCTCTCTGTATATCTGACTTTCCAATACAAAATAATTTACAAAGTAAAATGTTTATAATTTTTGAGAACTCCTGAGACTTCAAATTTACCTTCTTCATTCTTTTCAAATGTATTTCAACAGCATGAAGTATAATCACACTGTGGTGCAAAAGATCTCTGGAACTGTTCCCATCCTGCAACACTGAAACTCTACTCACGGCACCCAACTTCCTTCTCCAGCCTGCCTCAACCATGCTCACGTACCTTTCTACTTTAAAAAAAATTCTTATTTTCTATTACACAGTTTTGTGGGTACAGGGCTTTCCCCATACCTCTCTACTGTTTCTGATTTTGATTACTATACCTATTTGTGTGAATGATATACAAATTTTTGGTATTTTTGTGATCATCTTATTTCACTTACCATGTCTTTGATGTTCATCCACGTGATGACAGGACACTGAAGAGTATCTCATTGCGTGTATGTACCTGTGTTTGTTTAACCTACTATCTGTTGAAGGACACTTCCAGTTGTTTTCATTTGGGGCGGGGTGTGGAGGGGACGGCAACTGTGAACAGTGATGTAATGAACCTGGTCTAAAAATCTGATTTGGAGGCAGATACACCCAGAAACAAAACTGCTGGATACATACAGTAATTCTATTTCCTAAAACTTTTTATAGACAGAGACACAGATGGACAGAAGAGATATCCCAACCCCTCGCTCGCTTTCCGGATAACTGCAATTGCTGGGGTTGAGCCAAGAAAAATCCAAGCAGCAGGAATTCAGTCTAGGTCCCCCACATGAGTGGCCGGAATCCAATTACTTGAGCCATCACCTGCTGCGTACCAAGGTGTGCATTAGCCAGACGCTAGAACTGGGATCTTAGCTGGGACTTGAACCCAGACTTTACCACTTGGGATGCAGGTATCCCCCTTTATTTGACAGACTAAATGCCTGTTCTGTGTTTTTTCTTTTCACTTATTCAGAAAGCTCCATGCTGCTTTCCAAAATGACTATACCATTTATGTCCCCTCTGACAAATTCACAAGTGAAATCAACTTTTCCAACATTTGTTTTCTATTATTTTGCTAATGACCACCACGATGGACATGATGTATCTCAATGTGGTTTTGAGTATCTTAAACAATGTTAGACATATTTTCATGTGTCCACTGTCCAACTGAACACAGTTGGAGAATTGCCTGTTCAAGTCCATTGTCTATTTTTAAGCTGGCTTATTTGTTGTTGTTGAACAGAAGCTTCTGTGCATGTTGGTAGTCTTTGGTCTCAGAGACCTCCAACTTGGGACCAAGTTCTGTTCAGTGCTTGAACTGGCACAAGACCAAAACCAGTCAGTATGGCAGCTTGTCTAAACCAATTCTGCACATAACTGCTCCTTCTCTTCCCAGAGAGGCGATGGAAGTTGAGAACCCCACCACACCAGGCTGTGAGGGACGGGCTGTGATGAGTTACTACTCATTTCCTCTGGGCTGTCATGTGATTGGCTCCATGATGCCCCGAGTTGAAGGATATCATAACTCATTTCTGATTTCTTGCAGTGGCATTGGTGTTTGCTTGCTATTAAACCTGCTTCATGCATGGAACGGCTGAGGACTTCCTGTTCTGCCGACTTGCTGGCATCACTCCAATTCTTGCTTAAGCTCTCCCCAAATCATCCAGCAGTCAGAATTTTTTGACAAATCTCCTACACTTTTACTGAGATATTCCATGGTTCCTCAAGGTATCTATTCTCCGTAACTTTGCCAATAGCTGTGTTCCTGATGAACATTAATTTCTAGTCTTTTATACTTCATTAAAACTAGGTAAAAAACATTAGCCCACTGACATGGAGGATAGGCCTGTAATCAGATTCTACAACATACAATAACTTGGTTTATTAAAAAAAATTACCTATATCAAAGTAAGAGAGATGGGGAGAGAGGGACAGATAATCTTTCATTTGTTGGCTCGCTCTTCCAGAAGGCTGAATATGGCCAGTACTGAGCCAGGTCAAAGCCAGGAACCTCAACTGGGTCTACCATATGGGTGGTAGGAAACCAAACATTTGGGCAACCCTCCGTTGCTTTTTCCAGGTCATCAGCAGGGAGCTGGATTGAAAAAGCAGCAGCTGGGACATGAACCTGCAACCACTGGACATGTTAAGATATGCAGCAGGATCTGAATCATGCTACTTTCCCTAGCCTACAGCGCATCACTCCAGCACTCTAATATTAGGATGGTGCATGTCTGCTCTCCAAACTGTGATCTGTGCGCAACACAACCCTCATTAAATACTAAATTGCCATTGAAATCCTATACAGAAAAGGTTCCACAAAGGGAATGAAGGTGAATCATTCTTGATGTGTTGGCTGTGTATCTGTATTTCTTTAAAGATCACAAGGAGGACTTGATTTCAATTTTACATTAGCTCTTAACATCAATGCAAAATTTATGTAAAACTGACATGGCAAGTACACAGGGATACATCTATACAAACACCCAATCATGGACTTTTTATCAACTTTTCCTCAAAAACCTTTTAGATTATCATTCCGAGTTCAAACGAAAAACATCTTCCTGAGTACAACAATCAGCATTTTCAGTTAAAATATTAAATCTGACTTCATGTGGAAACTTCATGAAGCAGAATGAAATGCAGCATGATAAAATACTAGGAGTGATACATTATTTTAACTAAACACATATAAGCATCATTTGAAGGATACTGGGAGACAGACAATGTTTGGATTTTATACGAATCTTTGAACCATTCTATATTTCACGCCTTAGTGAAGGCTGTAAGTATGTGGGCTGTGGCTAGAAGGTAAATCTAGCTGCTCTAAGGTTAACACCTCCTCCCACCCTACTATCCAACACTCAGTTTAAAATATGTGTGTGGGTTTTGCCACGTGATGTAGGAATCAGAAAACCCATGCTAATCACAGCACTACAGCCTGTTATAGAAGCATAAATTTGGAAAAGCTCTTTCTTTAAAAGAGTAGAGGTAATTATTTAGCCTTGCAATTAAGACGCTACGTCCCATAACAGAATTGCTGGGTTTGTTTCCTGGCTCCAGTTCATGCTCTGGCCTCCAACTTCTTGCTAACACTGAACTGAAAAACAAACAGCGATAGCTCAGGTGCCTGAAATACTTCTACACAGATGAAAGCCCTGGACTCAGTTCCTGGTTCCTGACTTTAGCCCCAGTCCAGCTCTGGACACTGTGTACATATGGGGAAGATAATTAGCAGACAAGAGCTCTTTTTCCTGTTTTTCAAATAAATAATTTTTAAAAAACAGAACAAAATCTGATTTCTTCATTTCTGGAACTGGATCCCATAGATTGTGATATATAATAGACATGTGAATTTCTATATTCAAATCCATTAATCTAATAATTTGATAGCTCCCCTAGAAAGTTTCTGTTAAAAGATGGAAATGTTTGGGTCCAGTGCAGTAGCCTAGCAGTCAAAGTCCTCACCTTGAACACGCCGAGATCCCGTATGAGTGCCAGTTCTAATCCCTGAAGCCTTGCTTCCCATCCAGCTCCCTGCTTGTGACCTGGGAAAGCAGCCGAGGATGGCCCAAAGCCTTGGGACCCTGCACATGTGTGGGAGACCCAGAAGAAGCTTCTGGCTCCTGGCTCCAGATTTGCTCAGCTCTGGCTATTGCCATCACTTGGGGAGTGAATCACTGGATGGAAGATTTTTCTCTCTGTCTCTCTTCCTCATAGACAGAACTCTGTTTTTCTGACTTTGCAATAAGTAAATCTTTAAAAACAATGGAAATGTTTAACAATATAAATAACATATCAGTAACTGATTTAAATTAATAATGTCACAGGTTCTTAAACTTTTTTTAGCTGCTAATTTCTCATATTAGAATAAACTATGCTTGAAACACAAATGTAAGTCTTGTCAATACTGGTATTTTTTTCTCTTGAAATATTTTATGAATGGTAGTTGTCACAATTTACTGATTGATAGAAATGTAATTATGATTTCCATAAAATCATACTTTTACCTTCCTTTAACAAATGTTATATATTCAATAAATAAGAAAAATAAATGAGTAACAGTACTATTGCTGTTTCTTGTCTTGCCTGACAATGTCAACAAACTACACTTAAATTTTATCTTCCTAGAGGATATACTGCTTGTGACAAACATACTGTATTTGATGACTTAATTTATCTAATGATTTATGCTATTGATCAAAGAAATTTGAATATTTACAAAAATTAACCATCAAAATTTCCTAAGAAAACATAAACTTCATACAGAACTTAATTTTCTACATTCAAATCACTAACTTACCACTAAATGAGTATTTATAAATGCATAGCAGGTATGTTTCAAAGACTAAAGGTTACCAAAAAAACCAGATTATTAGATAAAAATGCTAAGAACAAATTTTAAATTTGATCTAATATACTGTCACAAATTTAGAAACCAGAAAGTAGTTTTTATCGTGATTAAATGCCATGTTGTAGATCACATCCTACTATTTTTTGAATTAACTCTAAAACCAAAGATTTGGGAATGTCCCATGAGTCTGTTTATTTACTCCACATTTTCTGTCACTATAAATACATAATGAGAGGGTTAGCTGACTAACAAAAGTTCAATACTGATGACTCTCCTTTGTTACATTAACATCTAAAGAGCAGGTAAAGTGCTAACCTAACGTATTCTTTTAGCTTTACAGAACCTTCATATTTTCAACAATACAAAGTTTATGAGATAGGAAAAATCATTCAAATAGACTACTAATGTCATAATGGACCTTCTTAAAAAACTGAGGTGTAGGGCCCGGCGGCGTGGCCTAGCAACTAAAGTCCTCACCTTGAACGCCCCAGGATCCCATATGGGCGCCGGTTCTAATCCCGGCAGCTCCACTTCCCATCCAGCTCCTGCTTCTGGCCTGGGAAAGCAGTCGAGGATGGCCCAAAGCTTTGGGACCCTGCACCCGCGGGGGAGACCTGGAAGAGGTTCCTGGTTCCCGGCATCAGATTGGCGCGCACCGACCTGTTGCGGCTCACTTGGGGAGTGAATCATCGGACGGAAGATCTTCCTCTCTGTCTCTCCCCCTCTCTGTATATCCGGCTTTCCAATAATAATAAAATCTTTAAAAAAAAAAAAAACAAAAAAAACTGAGGTGTAACTGACCAACTAAATGCAAAAACTGACAAAATCTGTAGTTGAGAATACCACTGCATACATTTTCAGTATACCATTACTGTATAATCCGCCCTCCCATCCCTATTGTTCCCAAACAGTAACTGCTTTCTGCCACCACAATTAAATTTAAATTTTCTAAAGTTATCTGTCAGTGGAATCACACATTGACCATGCTCCTTATGATCTAGTTTTTTTTTTTTTTGGTTTATGTCTGTATTTATTATGTATACACTTATTATTCCATTCATACAGCTTTGCAGTATTCTGCATACATGGTAATTCCTTTGGTTATTTACCTGTTGCTGTTTGGATTATTTTTAATTTTGGTTATTACAAATGCTGCTGAGATGTTCAGAGTATGATGTGGACAAGGCTCTCATTTCTCCCAAATACTGAAGTGTAACGACTAGAGCATAAAAGAGGTATACATTCAATACGTTAAGAAATTCCCAAAATGTTTCTCCAAATTATTGTGTCATTTATATTCCTAGAAAATGAAAACTCCAGTTGCTTCACATCCTTATCAACAATTGCTGTGGTCAATGCTTTTAGTGGCATTAAACAGATGCTTAGTAATGTCAGTGTGGTTTAGTCTGCATTTCTTTGAAGACCAATGGTTCTTGTACATATATGTACATATACGCCTTCTTCCTTGGTGAAAAAAAAAAGTTGGGATCTTTCTTGTTACTTCATTAATTACTCATGAACCGGTATTCTTTCTGTGACTGCATTAGAGCTTACAATTTACAATCTTATCGCAGTCTGCTCCTAGGTAACATTATACTGCTTTAGTTAGTGTAAGAGCTTTAGAGCAGTATACATACATGACACTCCTCCCAAAACTTTGATGGCACTGTCATATATTTCACTTTACTTTGTTCTTAAATTACACATTCTTTATTAAACAACATTCAAAATAAGAAAAAAATGTCCCTTACATTTGCTCATGCGTTTGTAATTTTCAGTGTTCTTCCTTTCTTCAGATCAGAGGCATTACTTCACACTTCTGGAGTGTGAGGCAGCTTGTGATGAACTTCTTAGGCTTTTCTAGCTCTGAAAAAAATGTTCATGTTTGTTTTTAAAAAGTACTTTCACTGGGTATAAGATTATAAATTGAGTTTTTCCTTCCGGTACATCAAACATGCTGCTCTATTTAGTGCTTCGTTCCAGAATTGATGATGTACCATGGTGTAGCTTTCTTCTTACTTGGAGTTTGGGTTCACTGAGTTTCTTGAATCCTGTATGTTTCCAATGTCACTCTGTTGTGCTAATTTCCAGATCTGACAAGGACCGCACATACATTGTCCTGTTTATTTTTCAGACAGTGAAGTAAGTTCAATTCCTACATTTTGGTTATAGATAAAAGTCCAATTTCAACTTCATTATTTTTCACACATCAAAATTTTATTTTTGTACTTACTCAGCTTTTAAGTACAAGACAAAAATGTTTCATATATACACATAAAAATACTGTTGCACTTATCTTACCTTCTTTGATACACATTATGTATCTTTATAGGAAAGGCAATAAGAAAATATTAAAAGATTTAAATACAGCATATTGGTGAAATTCAATATTTGTGCCTTCTAAACGTGTTGATTGATGTATTTAAAAAAACTTGCTGCAAGTCAAAACGCTTTCTTAATTGCCAGGCAAAGATTACATTAGCACCTCTATATGCTTCAACGCAAATGTGTTCTCTGGGACACACTAGAAACAAAGTAATGTTCCTGATTCAATTTCAAAAGAAATTATTAGGATATTTATGCTTATTAAATGCAGCCTTAAAATTTTCCATTATTTTGGAAAGGCATAAAGTTAGTAAGCTAAACTATTTTATTTACTTATTTATTTTAGCAATTTTTCTCCCAAAAGTCAAGACTGGACTAGAGAGCGATATACAAGGTACAAAGTTCAAATCTTTGGAACAACAGACAATAAGAAAGCAAACAAGTCAGTAGGCGTCTTCAACGCACACCCCTATAATTACAGATCACACCAGACAGACGTTCCCAGCCATCCACTGCCAAAGAGGTATAAGTTCCTCTGATAATTAGTCTTCATAAATAATTTTATGGTAAGGCTAATAAAATAAAAATATGCACAGCATACAAAGCATTAGAGAAAGTTAATGACAGAAACCACAAAACAAAACAATCTACACTTCATAGTTGGGAGAAAAATGATAGTAATACTGTGACATTTAATATATTACATGAAAATTTCACTGATTGAGTCATATTGGTGGGCGTGTTATAGTATAATTTTCCATGTTATGAACTGGTGAGGTACTGAGAGAATACGTTTGTCTTGTTGACCCTTACAAACCCTAGAGACTTAACAGGTAGAGCTAACAGAAGAATACCAACCAGGAATACAGGGTTGTGAGAAGTATCACAAAGCAACACATGTAAAAGACAGAATACAGAATATCACAGTTAGTAAATAACAGTCCTAACTTGACCTCATGAAGTTAATGAAATAATTACTAGCCAACACTGTGCTTTATTAATGGCTTAAAATACCAATTGCCATTTTAAAATTATCATCCCTATAAAAATAGAAGAAATATCAAACTCTTCAAACTTCAACTATGCCCAAAATTTAGAAGGCAATTCGTCAATCAAAAAATACATCTGATACAAAAGAAGTGGTTAAAAAGCATAACCTATTTTTCTGCACAATTTTCTTGTTTTAGGAAAAAGGGCACTTAGTGTATAGTTAAAGCTTTCAGGAAATAAAGATCCTGTTTACTTTCCTTTTAGGTAAATGATTTATTATTGTCCAGCTTTTAATATAAAAATATAAATGTTTTAACAAAGAAATGAAATAGCAGTTGTAGTATAGTCCTATCAACTTTTACTTGGGAAAAAAAATTCCTTCTAGAGGTCATGAAATCAACACTTATTCTGTGTAGTTCTGTGTCAATCAGAACTGCATAAATTATAAAACATTAAGGCATTCAGTGAAATTTCAAAAATGGGCCCGCAGTCTTTTGTTTTCTTCTCGTAGTCTTTCAATTTCAGCCACTAAACCTTCATTCACCGAGTATCTTTCCAGCAAAGAGTGCATTTCATTCTAGAAAAAGGGAAGAATGGGTTTTAAATTATTGGTTATCTCACACTTATTTGGCAAGCTATATTTTACATACTTGCAGGTATCATTTCCCTCATGTTTCATTAACTAGCTGAATGACAGATTTTGTATTTAACCACAGTGATCACTGGTCAAATTAATATTTTTTGGAAAACTTACATTCACACATTTAGGAAGGCTCTTAGTTTTCATATCAGAAAAAAAAAGGCTGTTTAAGTGTATTTTTAATTTTGACAGGCTAAAAAGGAGGCAACCACTTGAAATTGATTTTACTTACTACATTTCTAAAACTCCCTATCCATTTTAGTAGCAAGATACAACTAGGTAAAAATACATTGCCTTTTCCAGATTTTTTTCAGTTTCAAACACTCAGACTGAAATTTTCCATACATACCAACTGCATATGAAACTGCTTAATCATCTCAACTTGCAAATTCACAATGTCCCTATGGCATGCTTCTCTAGGAATGAAAGTAAAATAATTGTTAGAATTGTTAACAGCATCACCAATTCTAGATCACTTTTATTTCAATTACTGGATATTAATAAATACTACAATAATTCACATTTCATTGCACCTATCATTTATTATTTAATGTAGAAGGAAGAATTTCTTATATTTCAAAAGAACTCATTTAATCTTCACAATTAGCTTCAATTATTGCTTTCATTTACTAATGAAGTAACTTATGCAATATCTCACAGTGCAGCTAAGCAAGTTAACCTAGTCTACCTCTAATACTCTCATTATATTTTTTATGTAGAAATGATCATTAAACAAACTTTACAATGAAATACAGAATTTAGGTTAGAAATATCAATGGATTATCAACGTTTTAGCTATTAAAAAATACTGCCGACAGAAGGGCTATTGGGTTGCAAAATGCCTTCATAAATGCAACTGATTCATACCTGTAAAGGAATACAGAGATAATAAAGCAAATACTAAGTCACTGGTCCCACAATCTAGGAGTTCAAACATTACCACTGCACAGAGCTTTCTTTTGGCTTCTGCCTGACATTGTCAATTAACTCATCTGCGAAAAACCCCAAGAAAGAAGTTGTTATTCTTGCAAATGCTGCTGAGAAAAGACATGCTTTTCTTGAAATTACAGACCATGCATGCCACGTGGTCTATAGTCAATGCATTTTCATGACGTTACAAAAAGATATGATACCAGATGCTATCTGGTCTTGAGTACCCTATATTTGAAAACACACATTAGGATTCAGAGACACTTCGTGTATCTGCGTGGTTAGATGTAGTCCTAAATATATTACATTTTCTGTGTATCTCTGGGGTCATTCTTCAAAATCCCCCTTCTGCTTTCAACTCATGACAAATGCTGCTCTCAAAACAAACTGAAGCTATCAGAGAAGTACCCAGCCAACCAGGAAGGGATATGGTCTTGTAAAGTAGGTATGTCCACTAGCTAAGCCTTATATGCACACTTGCCTGTCTCTCTGAAGTACACACCAATTCAAAGAGAAAAAAGAATGGCTAAGCTAAAGCATTTGCCTGGGGCTTGACGCGATTCCACTGGGTGTGGGGTGTTAGAATGTGTTAATGCCAAGGCTGGGAGGTCTCAGGTCCTGAAGAAAGGAGGTGTAGAGCAGCCCCAAACGGGACACTATGGCCTTGAGACAGCTGCTGACTCCCAACAACACTTGGATTATAAGGTAAGAAATCAAGGTTAAAAAAAATCAGCTAAAGATCAGAAAACGCTATTTTGGCACCCTGTAATGTTGGTAAAACAGAAGTTAAAGTTCAGGTAAAAAGGGTGAATACGCCAGACACTGAGCTGACATTTTCGAAGGGTGAAGGAAATCAACTATTCCTAAGAGAATGAAGACCTGGCGACACAGGCCAAGGTGAACTACTTCCCAGAACAAACGTACACCATTTGGATGGGAAGCAAAGATACACAGAAATACACATCTACTCCCAAACAGAAGTAGGACTCCCTATGAAATATTTAAATACACCTTTAAAATATGGCTAAACAAAAAGAAAAGGAAACTTAAAGCATCCTGAAAAACAATATAAATCAACTCCAAGCAATCTTCAAATGTAATCTCTCAAACCTGACCATTTTTAATTCAACTAGAGAGCTGAGAATACAAAGAAATCTAAAAAAAAAAAAAAAAAAAAAACAAAAACTCTAAAAAAAATGGTAAGTCCTTCCTAGCAGAATGAAGTATTACTGCTTTCATAGTCCACAGGGCAGTGGCTAGGAAAAGCCTGCCCTGGATAGCATGAAGGGGCCAAGTGAAGACTGGCATGGAACTAAGAACCCTAAGAAGCAAATCCGCATTCACTCATCACCTTCTTCACTAAGTACTTATGCACACGATCAGGGAGAGCCAGAGGGCTTGAGAGCCCCACCCCCGGGCAAGATGCACAGAGCCTCGTAAGGATTCAGACACGGCAGCAACTCTAAAAAACTCTGGGTCCTCATGGGGAAGACAGCAGTGACCCCCGGTCATTGAGGGAAACAACTGAGAGAAGGTCCTCCAGCACCTTCCTCTGTCTCCATCGACAACAGTAGCCGTACGGGACCAGCAGAAAACTTAGGGCAGAACAACCAACTTAGGTACTTACTTAGTCTTAGGCAGAGGCTTCCAATGGATTGAGAGAGGCAGAACAGCTAAAAAGAGGTCCCTTCCTCACCACACGGCACCTCCAAGCTTAGCCAATCAGAGCTTACTGAAGAGTGAAGGCAGGCCTGTAGGTACAGAAGGCCTCTACCACACAGGGCTTAAACCTCCAAGGCTGGAAGCAGGGCAGACACATCTCCCCAAAGGCACAGAAAGCCAAGACCTGGCCCCCACCTTTGGACTGGCCCAGCTCTGGCTATAGTAGCCATTTGGGAAGTGAACCAGCAGAGAGAAGAATCTCTCTCCCTGTGTGCCCTCTTTCTGTAATTCTCACTTTCTCTCTTTTTTTTAATAATATTTTTTTATAAAGATTTATTCATTTTTATTACAAAGTCAGATATACAGAGAGGAGGAGAGACAGAGAGGAAGATCTTCCGTCCAATGATTCACTCCCCAAGTGACCGCAACGGCCGGTGCTGCACCCATCCAGAGCCGGGAACCAGGAACCTCTTCCGGGTCTCCCACACGGGTGCAGGGACCCAAAGCTTTGGGCCGTCCTCTACTGCTTTCCCAGGCCACAAGCAGGAGCTGGATGGGAAGTGGAGCTGCCGGGACCAGAACTGGCGCCCATATGGGATCCCGGGGCGTTCAAGGTGAGGACTTTAGCTGCTAGGCCACGCCGCCGGGCCGGGTCCAATTCTCACTTTCAAATAAAAATTTTTAAAAAGGGAGTGGTAAATTTGATACTCAAATACCTGCTGAATGAATGGGAAACACAGCAGTATATTCCTCTTGTGCTTAACAACTTTGACGACTCTTTACTGCCAGTCAAGGCCTCCATAGCCACCTTCATGGCCTCATCTCTTGCCATGGTACCTCTACTCCCTAAACATGCCTGCTATCCACAGTCCCAACTCTGCTCATCTGTTACCACTCATTTCAACATAAAACAAAATCGTCAATGATAACCTTCTAAATCTGCCCCGGCTGATTAGTTCCTTTTGTGATACCAGCTTTATTCTGTTCCCATTACAGCCAGTTAGATTCCCCAAAAATCTGCATTATCCCAAGGTCTGTATCCTTAATATTGTGCCTGGCACACAGTGAATGCTGAATGAACATTTTTCTTAACACAAAAAAGATACTCTAGTAACTCAAAATAGCCTCAAAATACTGAGATGACAAGCGAAAACAAAGCAGCATTCTGGAACACACTTTCACAACGCTCAAGATTCAAAGGATGAGAAAGACAAAAAGTAAGTCCAGGAAAAAATGTAGGTCAAATATTACATTTTGACATACTCTATTTGGAAATACTTAACGACTTAGCAATAAATACTGCATTTAAGTACCACATTTCAGCTTATCATAATCCGTTCACATTCTGTTGATAAAAAAAAACAATCCATACTGGCAGCCTGAATGCTAGCTTGCCTTGCCATGTTACCTCACAATTACCCTGAGTAACTGTGCCTTTTCCTGGCTGAGAGTCAGTAAACGCAGAACATCACCAACAAAGCTCACTGTGTTTTCTACAGCTACTAGAACCTAGACAAAAGTAGCAACCACCGTATTACTTACAGCTCTGATTCTACATGCAGCAAAACAAACAAATACATGGGGTCTGTACAGAAACAGCAAGGTCTCAATTACTACCTAAAGTCATCCAGTGTTTCCTGTATCATGTTCTGAATGAAACGGATTTGAACAGATGTCAAAGGTGCATTTGGCCGACTGCTTCCGATGGTATCAGCTATTTTTTCTGAGAGTGAACTGGCAACTCCGGCAGTGACAGCGGAGGCGACTCTTGGATCTCCAATAAAGGACAGAGAAAATATTAATAGTCAACTTGGACTAAGACACATCAAGCATTGCTAAATAAGATTTGCCATGAGAAAACTTGAAAAACTAGCAAAGAACAGTGTTCCTGTGACATTTAGAAAAATTCACTGTCTGGAATACACATCTAAAGAACTTTCTATGACATTATTTCTAATAGTCATTTATCTATATTTATACACTGCCAACCATCTAATGTAATAACATATGACAGAGGGATTAATCTTCAAGAATCTCTGAACCATTTCCTCTTATAAAAGATCAATGTGACAAGCTGCACCACAAACTAGATAAACTAAGACTATTAAAAACAAACAGAAGGAACATAAGAGTAAAGTAGTGCTACGGGTAAAGCTCCAGAGTGTGAGCTAATGCAATCTATCTGCAGCAACCTCAGAGTCAAACGCAGGTACCTAGATAAAAAAGGTGTTTCTGCACAAAGAGCTACTTTGTCTAGAAGACTCTTACAGCTGAACCTAAATATCCCTTTACATGTCTCAGTTTCTTCTAGGTATTGCAGAATAATTCTAAGGATAAGGCATTAACATGAAGAAGGAAAAAAAATCAAGATGGTTTCAGGTAATTAACTACTTCTTTCAAAGGGTCCCACATTAGAATTCTATCTGCACCATATTACATCAAGACACTGATGTTCCCACCAAAAGGGAATCAAATTATTTGGCTCAATTTAACCATTCACAAACATCTCTTTTCTATCATTAACAGTCACACTAGAGAAGTGTCATTAGCTTTACATTTCTTGAACGTTTCAGTCTATGATTAGTCTATCAAGTTAAGTAACTGGAGAACTTTTGAGCTTAACACTTTCAAGTATCACTTAATGTTATGTACTCACTTGGAGTTGAAGATCCATTCACTGGGGGTTCATATATCAACTGGGATTCCATTTCTTTCTCAGGCTTTTCAAATTTCTCCACATTTCTTGTTTGGTTAGATAACGGAGAAGTATTTACACTTCCAGTTTCAGCACCAGGGGAGATCAACTTTGCAAACTTCATATGTAAAATAAACAGTAACTTTAATACATAATTTCTTGTTTTACCACATTAGCCATAATATTATTACCTACTTTTCTTTTTCCATTTTTCACCAGTAGATAGAATCGGGGAAATGAAAGAAGGATAGGAAGGGACAGAGAGGGATAAACAGGACTAGTAGCAAAATAAACTTTCTAATCAAAAAGATCGCAGTGGTAACAGGTTGAGTAGAAACTAAGTTTCTCCTATTTAATATTCAAAATGCAAATCTCTGGGGCAAGCACTTGACCTACCAGCCAAGACACCAGTTAAGAAGCTGGCATTCCACACTAGAGCACCTGGATGCTGCTCCTGGTTCCATTCCTGATGTGAGCTTCCTGCTAAGGCAGTCGCTGGGTGGCAGAAGGTGAGAGCCCCTTCCAGGCGTGCCGGAGATCTGCACTGAGTTCCGAGGAACCCATTTTAGCCTGGTTCAGCCCAGCTACTGCAGGCACGTGGGAAGTAAAATTGTGGACAAAAGTCTCTGTGGGTATGTCCACTGCTCTCCTTTAATTTCTCTACCTCTCAAACAATAACCTTTTAAATAGAAATTGCTGGTCATAAAAAAATACCCAAATGCCTATGTGGTAGCCAGAAATATGTGAAAATGAATTAAGATATT
Organism: Ochotona princeps; assembly: GCF_030435755.1. Lineage (NCBI taxonomy): Eukaryota > Metazoa > Chordata > Mammalia > Lagomorpha > Ochotonidae > Ochotona > Ochotona princeps. Next base: position 46,316,266 of record NC_080846.1, on the reverse strand, counting down.
TTTGCACTTTCTCCATGATATCTTTATAGTGCCAAAAATATTGTAAAGCCTGTTACATGTTGTAACAGGCTTTAAGGACTTGGTAATACCTAATTATTTTGAACCTTTACATTAAGAAATTAAATTTGGATACTGTATTTTTAGAATAAGGATTTAATGTCATTCTTAGCATCACTGATAAACCATCACGTTTGTACTAAGTGTAGAATTTAAAGAAGTTACAAAGTGATTAAACAGACGTATCAAGTATCTTAGAAAAAAAATAGTATAAATTTACAGCTGCTGTTACCTTTAGCATATCCAAGGATAGATTTCAAAAGTATTCTTTAGTTATTAAAAAGTGACATCAAGATGATCACCACTGTCAATAATGAGGACATATCCACCGGTAGCTGCTTGCTTTCTAGTGATCAACACACACAGTGAGATCAGTATCATTTTCAGGCAGATACCTGTTTGAATGAGTCTTTAGGTTCCTGTTTTCCCAAATACGTTTTCTTAGACTCAGCCGTAGGATCATGGTTTTCATTTTCTTCTCTCCCTGGAGATCCCATAAAAACATTAAGAGGACTAGAATGTAATACTGAACTGCCTACAGCCACTGGTGTTTTTCTTGGAGGAAACACCGAGTTCAACTGTGGTAGAAAGTCAAGTCCTGAAAAAGAAGGAAAAACTTGCACTTTACAAGATGTATCTAAATGTTGGATACTTAAGAAAAGCACTTTTAACACAATTAGTGGATCAATGCAGTAGAAGACATGGCTTGGGATTCAGAAAACTGGCTCTTCATCAAATATACCCACTCAGTAATGTGTACTTAGGCAAAAATCTTAAAACTTTCTATATCCGCTGGGGGAGCTGTACATGTATATGACACCTGCTAGCTCCCACTATAGTAAGACCATGCATGAGACCACTCTTTGAAAACTGCAAAGCCAAGAATGGATGGCCAGAATTAGTTTCCAATGGCTGAAAACAGGAGGCACATTATTGGTGGCATGCATCTGTGGCCTGTACCAGTGCCACTGTCTGTGCATACATCTGTAGCACATTTCTGTGGCCTCTATCTGTGGTACACATCCATGGTAAGCAGCATCTATTATGGCTTCTCATTATTCATGCCTCTTGGCATCCATACCCTTGTATTAGTCTTTCCCTTTGAAGGCAAGCTGAACTTAGTAGTTTACCCCCAACACAAGGGACTACAGTAAAAGTAATGAAAAAAGTAATGAAACGTTATTTCTAAAATTAGGTCACATACTGTTGCTGCCATCTTAGGTTTCTCTCTTATTCTTATTTACTTGTACTGGTAGAAGCAAGATGCCATGGTTGGTATTGGTTGCCACACAGAAGATTCAGTTGGTGGGAGGAGAGCCAGATGGCGGAATAATGTGAGGAGGATCAGATGAGAAGCAGAGAGGGTGCAATCCTGGGAAACGAGAGAGGGCAGGCCAGTGGTAGAAGGACACCTGGAGATGCATGGACCTTGGGAAGCAGCAGAGACAGCAGCATACAGTTACCCCAATGGCAATTGGGGCTCCACCATCAGTTAGGTGGGAAGGAGCTCAGCAGGAACTCAGAGGTGAATCCAGCCACAGAACAACAGACCCTGCTTATTTTTTCAAATCCAATCACAAGTAGAAACAGAGTAGTGGAACCTACTGAATGGATGTGGGAATGGCGTGGATTTCGTAGCCCTTTCACCCACCAATGCCATGTCAGGTACCACTGTGACTTCTGTGGCAAAGTCACTGAAGGGGGCAAAAACAATGAGCTGTGCCTACGCTAAGCCAGGCGGAAACTCACTTCTGGTTCAGCGCATTGCATAGTCCCACTGGGAAAATAATACTGACTTGGCATCCAAAGGGTTCCATCTAAAATACGTCCAGATGGCCCCCCAGAAGAAAGAAGAGAACAAAATAAAAACAAAACCATGCAACAGGTGCCACTGACAGCCCTGTGATCTAGTTCAAAGTCACAGATGATACCTCCCTAATCCCAGGATCTGTGAGCAAGACAATGGCTTAGCACACGATGGTGCAGCCATACTACAGTATCAGAAGGGTTGGAGAGTGGTGGTGACCCCGCAGCAGTGGCTGTGGAGGCAATGGCAAAGTGTAGCATGGGAGCTCAGGATCTTAACTCACTGCAGTAAGCGGTGTGACACAAATAGAACTAGGCACTGAACAGGATCAGATCAGTAACCTCGACCTGCAGCCTGTGGATGACACAGCTTAGAAACCAGCACCAAGGAGAAGAATCTGCTAATGAGAATTGCAGTGGCCAAGGGCAACAGAAGAGGCACAGGCACAATGAATGAGATCATTGATGCCTCTCTGAAAAGGAGCAAAAGACTTTGTCAACCTCAGAATTAACCAAGGAAGACATTGAAAACTGCCACGTAAAGAATTTTTAAAGTTCCTTAAAAATAATGAGAAGCACATATTCGAGTTTATGAAATTTAAGGACATTACAGAGGAAATAATAGCACATTGAAACCAAATCAAACTGAATTACCAGAAATGAAGAACACAACAAATTAAAAATTTAATGTAAAGCCTCAAGAACAGAATGAATGAAGCAGAAGAAAGAATCTCAGAAATGGAAGACATATTCTGAGAAAATGCTGAAACAGTAAGAAAACTGGAAGAGGAAATGAGTAAAGCTAAGAAAATCCTCAAGAATTGAGGGACACCATCAAAAAGCTGAACAGCAGGGTTATGGGAGTTCCTGAAGGTGCAGAAAGAGAAGCTGAGTTAAAAGTAATACTCAAAGTAATAAAAATGAGAACTTCTCTACCATGGAGAAAGAAACTGGGAACCAAATACAGGAAGAGCACAGAATTCCAAACAGAGTTGACCAGAAGTGATCCTTGCCATGACACATCATAATCAAGCCTTCTTTGGTTGAACACAAATAAAAGATACTTAAACATTCATGTTAAATATTCAATTTAACATGAGAAAAGTCAACTAATTATATTATAGAAGAACCCGAATCAGACTCACAGATGGATGCCCTTTCAGAGGAAGCCCATTAGACAGAATAGAGTGGAGTGACATATTCCACATCCTAAAAGGAAAAAATTGTCATCTCACAATAACACACTCAGCAAAGCTTTCCTTCATCTTTGAAAATAAAATACTTTCAAAGCAAACAAAAGCTGCTTAAAGATGTGCTAAGGCAACCGAAAATCAATTTACAGTTCCATCCAGCAATCCCCCTCCTGGGTTATATCCAAAGGAAATGAAATCTGCGTACAAGAAAGTGACCTGCAACCCTATATAGCAGCACAGTCCACAATAGCAAAGACATGGAAACAACCTAGATGCCCATTGAAAGAGGAATGGATATAAAAGCTGTGTTAATTGACTCCATGGAATACTTCTCAGCCACTAATAAGAATGAAATTCTACCATTAGCAACAAAATGATCCTAACTGGGAGACAATTACGCTCAGATAATAAGCCAATCTCCCAAAGGACAAACAGCATATGTTCTGACAAAAGGCAACCTTTATGCAAAATACAAAACATACACAGGCAAACCTGCATATACATACTTCTCATAGATTGCCTGTATAGTGGAGACTAACATATTGGGACATGAAGATATGTTGCAATACGCATCTCTACTCCCAAGTAAAAAGGAGGACTCTTAGTGAAACTGTTGAATATACCTTGACAGTACAACACTAGATTTTCTACCACTGCCTATTCCTACATGATAATACCTACATGTTACTTAAGTATGATACACTTATATAACAGAACGTTGGACTTGTGACTTTTGCTGAAGAACTGTGTTACTCTAATAATACGGGGGGAAAAGTGTGCAGTGGACAGTATGGGGAGAGAGAAAAGGGAGTGAAGGGAAGGTTCTTATACCTACAAAACCATGTAACGGAAAATTAGGAAAAAAAGACAAACAATAACTATGGTATCCAGCAAATTATTGCTTTCAATCAATACAAACTACAAGTATTACTACTATCATTTCCTTCTGAAAGTCCCTCATTGTAAATACATGTAACGCACTGGCTCATGTATATTCCAGTAAATATTATTCTTATACATAAAAATGAAGAAGAGAGGGAGAGATTCAATTGGCAAGGACAGCAGTCTCTAACCAAGCCACATAAATGAGCTTGAGAAGCACGTCCTTGCCCTGCTGGATCTTGAGCAGAACACACTTTTGGTTGATACTCTGAAGTATCAGAGGAGACCCAAAGGCTCTGTCAGGCCATGTTCAGATTTTTAATGCACAGAAATAATAAAATAAGCAATCTTTGCTCTTTTAAGTCTCAAAGTATGAGACAATTTGTTGCACAGAAATAGCATACATATATATCAAATTGTCATTAAAACACTAAGTTTGAAGTAGTTCTTACCATCTCCTTTGGTTAAGGACTCATCACCTCCCTTATTAACTACAGCATCTGCAATAAAATTAGAAAACCAAACTTAAAATATAGTGAAAAACAATCAATCTCAATTCAGGCTTCACACTGATTTGTCAAAAAATGTATTTATTTACCTAAAAGGCAGAATTACTGAATTACAGAGATGGGGGAGGAGAGAGAGAGACAGAGAATCCTTTCATCCACCAATTCATTGCTTAAATTGGCTGCAACAGCCTGAGCCAGGCCAGTCTGAAGTCAGAAGCCAGGACCTCTTCCCAGTCTCCCACATGGGTGCAGGGACCCAAGGACTTGGGTCATCTTCTGTTGCTTTCCCAGACACATTAGCAAAGAGCTGGACTGGAAGTACAGCACTCATCCTTGAACTGCCACCACTCAGTGCCAGCCCTTCCCCATTCATCTTTGCAGAGTTCAAAGGCTAACATTGGTGAGGTCAAACATTAAAATGAGTATAGGCTTGATCTCCCTAACTTGAAATGCTAAAGGCTCTGAAATATAAAGTTTTTTGAACTTTGAGTTTTGGATTTCAGATGGAGGATGCTCAAACATTGCAGTCTCTGCAAAGATTCCCAAATCCAATAAGCTGTAACAGTGGAAATACCCATGGTCACAAGCATTTAAGCAGAGGGATTTTCAACAAGTATTCAACTTCCCTTCTCACTCTTCAGATCTACACTTAGCAGCAAATAAGAAAACATAGTGTAAAACTCACAGTGCTGAGCCATCTAGCGAGGCAGAAGGTTCAGCAGCACAAGGCCTTGGAGCAGGTTTGCGATGTCTGTAACACAACTGCACCTATGCCACGGACAAGCCTTGTCTGCAATGAAGCCTCAGCACTGTCATCTACAAAACACAGCCCTGATCATCTCACAGAACTGCTCTGAGAATCAACTGAAATAACGCAAAAATATTTTGCAAGGCAATATGATCTTACAAAAATATAAGGTTTTCTTAGTATCTGCTCCAATGTCAGTATATTAAAGATATCACGGAAATATTCATTTGCCAATTTATAATAAAAACTTTTAACTCAGTTCTAATATATTAATAAAAAATCAGCATATTACCAAATTTACCAGAAATATAAATGATCAGTACACATGCTATAAAGACTATTTATACATGTGTATGTAAGAATCTTGTAATTGTATACTCCATGCACACACACTTCTACAAAATACTAGCTTCCTCTAAATAAAAGCAGTAGTCCTAGTTACAAGAGGAAGCAACTGAGACATAAGCACATCAAGCTTTTTACTTAAGTAGAGAAAGAGATTGAAATACATGAGAATGAAAGACAAATCTTTGGAACAATTTTTTTTGTTAATACAGAAACCTTAATGAATGAGGGCATATGCATAAAATTCTAATCCCATTTAGACAAATTAATACATCAGACACTTAAAAAAAAAAGGGTCTCTCTAGATTCTTTAGTGCAAAACTTGCTCCATGGGCCTCACAGATCAAAGCTTCCTACTTCTGTATAACTTCTGAAACCTTCCCTAGATCTGGTTTTGGCCAGCTTTCCTTCTTGGCCCACACCTTTCCTTTGTTTGTTTTTGTTTTTTTTTTAAGATTTATTTTATTTTTAAAGATTTATTTTATTTTTATTACAAAGTCAGATATACTGAGAGGAGGAGAGACAGAGAGGAAGTGGAGCTGCAGGGATTAGAACCAGCAGCCATATGGGATCAAGGCGAGGACCTTAGCCACTAGGCCACGCTGCCGAGCCCTTTCCTTTGTTTTTAACAAGGAGTTCAATTTCTCTTTGTGGTCAGAGAAAACAATTCTTTCTTTTCTCCAACTGGATGCATTAATTTAAACATTCTGTTGTCATTAACACTAAGATCCCCTCTAACGTTGCATTACTGCAGATGAAATAATAAGCATGCAAATTCTCAATACTTTTGGATTCATACAAATAGAATCAGCTAGCCAAAAAATATGATTATTCCCACCCTAAAAATTACTCTAGATTTTTACCCATATTATTGATAATACTGGTAAGACTATAGCATTAAAAAGTCAATATGAACCAGCACTGTAAAATCACAGCTAAAGAATGTCCTAGTTCATATACTAGGTAAAACAGAGTCCATTTACCAAAACAGCGGATTTTGTTCTGTTAACTGCAACATTTATGGAGTAGGAGGTGGCAGTAAGGGGGTGAATATATATGAGGAGTCTTTAAAAAGTTCATAGAAGTGAATCATGAAAAATCCATATACGGGTTTCAAAAATTTTTGCACCCAAATACACATCTCCTAATTCCATGTTCTTGTGAGCTTCTTGAAATACATGTATTTTTTAATGTGTATTATTATATAGGGTACATTTTGATACTTTCATACAGAGGGTAAAAGATGAAACAAGCTATCTACTAGACATATTTCCCATGAAAAGATTTAGTAAACACCAACTGAACAGTAATAATCAAATGAGGGAATGGGCATTGTGGCAGAGTAGTTTAAGCTACAAGCTGAGCTGCCCCATCCTATGCTGCAGTGTCACTTCAAGTCTTAGTTTCTCTGCAATCAAGCCTCTTGCTATCAGAGGCAGCAGAGGACGGCTTGGGCCCCGCCACCTAATCCCGACTGCCATGGGCAGTTGGGGAGAGAACCAACAAATGGAAGCTCTCTCATGCTCTGTGGCTCTGCCTTTTGAAATATGTGAAAATATATTTTTAAAAAACATTAGAATAATATTTATGTTCATCAAAAGCACTCATGATTTTAGAAATATTATTTGGAATTAGACACAAGTAAGATAATTTATGAATACCAACTTTCTTTATAAAACTTCTGGGGAAAATCAAAATACTAGGCTTGATTGCTATTTCATATTCACATGTGGAAATTCCCAGCGTTTCATTTTAGAACTGCAATATTTGAATTATCAGGATAAAGGAAAAGATAACATCCAGAAGACAAGAAAAACTACCTGAAACAGAGTTAGACGGAAGCTGCTCCTCCTGTTTGTTCCCTGTGCACCCAGCGCCAGCACCCAACAGCCTTCAAAAGTCAGAAAGGACTCACCGTCTCGGATGGGTGAGAACATGTCGCCCAAGCTGCTCTTCCCGGTGTCGTCCAAGCTGGAGAGATCCTGATGCCTCCCACTATCCGCTTCTCTAGGTGATATATCTGTGCTTACGTTTCGAGACAAACCTTACAAAAATTAAATACAGAAATCAGTGCAACTGCACTCAAATGCATGCTCTCATTAGAAGCTGGGGCACAGAAATTAACGTACTATTCACTGTTAATAAATAATTGTACTACAGTGAGCGCTAATCAGTACTTTCATGGATTAAAAACAGTTTTCAGAAACAAACAGTGACTCACACAACAGCATCTTCTTTTAGCTATTTTGATGGAATATCTCTAAAAGAAACATTTTGCTGCCCCCTTTGAAGTACAATCAACACAACTGACTTCCATTACTAACATGATCTACAAATGATTAAGAAAATTCTTAAGGTATACACTGCGATGCCTAACACACAGCAACACACAACAGATGCCAGTTTTTCAACTGACAGAAAATGCATCTTTTTCCCCTCTTTTTTTTTTTCACTCACAGTAGCAGCATAACAATGCCCTCAAATAACTTCTCAAACTTCTGTATATTTCTAGGAAAAGAAAAACCAGAATATCAAACTCATAAAGAAGAGTAGACAACACTAAAAGAGTTGTGGTTATTTATTTTCGCTGGCAGTATACCACGCATCCCTTCAGGGCAGGGGCTGGTTAAGGGTAGAACTTGGCAGGCTCAGTAGCTTCTTACTCATCTCTGAATCAAGGTCTAAGTTTCTGAAATTCAAAAACTTTGATGAAAATCTAACCTTTGGGATGGAAGCATGTTCACATAACAGATTTTAAAAAGTGCTTTGACATTTCAATAGAAAACTCAAAGCCTTAGATGAAAGCAAACAACAGACTTTCATCCAAAAAAAAGCCCACCACTGACTAATGAAATAACTGCTAGAAAGTTAAAGTATAATCAAACCAGGTGGAGATCAAACACCATTGTTGAGGAGTGTTTACTGAAGTTGGTGTTGCGCATACTGGGTAAGGTGGCCACCTACAACCATCCATATGGAGATGCTGTCCATCTCCACACATCTACTTCAAAGAACTCCCTGCTAATCAGCTGGGAGAACCAACACAATGGCCAAGCACTTGCTTCCTCTGTTAGAAGAAGCTTTCTAACTCTGAGCTTTGGTCTGGCTCAGTCATGTGGAGACTGAACCAGTAGATACATTTCCTGTCTCTCCCTCCTCTCTGAAACTCTTTCAAAATAAAAAAAAAAAATAAGTCTTTTTAAAGACTGTTTATACCAAGTGCTTAGCAGTTATAAAAAGAGAAATTCTATTTTTTCCTAGGTCTTTAACATATTTCAAAGCTTACAGAACTTTAACTGAGGTCGATTATCAGATAAAACTATCATAAAATTCTACTTTATTCCCTACTAAATATGACAGCTAACAGCAAATCTACAGAGGTCCCTTTTAGTAACTAAGCAAGAGAGCTTCACTAGAAAGACATTGCAAAATATTAATTTTACACAAAGCTGAAAACAATAACAGTAACGATGATTATGGTCATGATGACATTGAAAATGAGATGAGCAACACTGTAATTTGCTGCATGTCTCCCAGGTGCCAGGCATTGGTGATGTATTTTCTCAGATCTTCACAATAATCCCAAAAGTTAGCTATTATCCCAGTGTTTAGAAGGAAAAATGTATCTCAGCGAGGTTAAGAAAATTGCCTGCAGCCATCCTGGTAGGAAGGGCGGGACAGGAGATTTAGTCTAGTCTTAGTGTGTTTTAGAGCAAAAAGCAAAAGTGAGTAGGTGAATGCCTGTATCCTTGACAGAAAAAGAACAGCAAATTTCATGACAAAATTTCTAAAGTGCAAACAGAGTTCTTCTGTAAAGTTTTTCTGGAAGCTGGAAATCATCCAAAAGGAAATTAACAGATAATCTCTGTGGGGACCCAATACACTCTTGCAAAAAGACTTTGGGATTGCAGTAGGCATCACTAATCAGTGGTCACACAGAGCCAACTTTTTCATGTCCTTAAGTGATGGTGGTGCCTTACTGAGCTCAGTGAACAATGGTGGACACTCCATAGAGTTTACAGGAAGAGAATATTTCGCTTACTTTTTGAGAATTATGAATTTGTGGGCATTATTCTTTCATATTTCAAGAAGAATTTCTTCTTTTATTTGGTACTAATTGTGTTTGTTTTCAGGAGTCCTTAAAATTTAAGACATTATGACATGCACATTCACAGAAAATTTACAGTGAACATATTTATGATTTTTAAAAATTTTTCCACAAAATGAAGGTCAACAAATTCGTTTTGCTGGACTTGAAAATAATAAAACTGAGAAAACACCAAAAATATATTTGCTTCCATCCTTGTCCTGAAGATTTAAAAAGATACCTGTATTTCTAGTAAACACAGTATTTTGCAAAAGCAACAGAATGCCACGTAGACATTTAAAACTATCTCCTATTAACTGACACCACAGTATGATCTCTTAAAATAAAAATGTTTTCAGCAACTGATTGAATTTTATCTTTACTAAAGGTAAAATAATGTGTTTTTTATAGTTAAGTATGGGCAAGATTACCATCATTTAATACCCTTCACAAGATCTAAATTCCTGTTTCAGAACCAGTTCATTCTATACCTTATTACAGAAGAAATCATTTAAATTTCCAACACTACTTTTAATGAGCTACAAATATATTGCTTAGTATGTACACTATTTAATAGTTAAAAATACTCATTCCATTACCTGACTCACTCTTAATTCTTAAATATGAATTAAGAGGCTTCATCAACACTTTTTCTCCCCTTTTAACTAGGTCAAATCACTCTAACAGCTACCAAGATTCATACTCTCTGATCATCTATTTGAAAACACAATGGAACACCACCTAGCCAGTGGTATTAATGATGAATAATTTGAGTTGGTATCATTCCATTTTTAAGCTATTTCTCACAACAGAAGCTAAACAGAATAAAAGCTTTTCACAACACTTTAAAAATTCATACCTAAAGTTAAAATTTTTATGTTTTCAATAATGTCTACTAATAATTTAACCTCAATACTCGGGTTTCGAGTTTTTAAAAAGTGCTATTTATATGGGGCGAGGGGAGAAACCAAACTCCCAATGCTGTATGTCAGTGACACTTACCTGCTTTCTCCTGAGCAGCACTGGTCCCTTTCCCTACGGCTGTGGTCATGGGCTGTGGTAGGACCATGGCAATGGAAGCGGCCGGTGATTCCCTGACAATTCCAGAATTCGGAACTCCTCCGTTAGCACTGTTCACATTAACAGCTCGTTTGTTCACTGCCGGGGGCTTGTTTGAACTACTTTTATTTAAACTTGACTGAAATATAATGGAATATTTAAAAGCTCAGGTTACTAATGTGTCAGACTGCACATTAATATTTTATAAGCTCCTTGTGATAAATATATTTTTTCCTTAAAACAAATCTTTAGCTTGCTGGTGGATCTCGGTTTTCTCTAAAACAAAAAACTCTTAAAATAGTTTGAAAACAAAAATATATGAGAATTAAAATACAAAAGAAATTTTACAAGTAAGTATATCAAATGGCCTTGTACTATAATTATTTAAAATGCTACCATATAAAAGTAATTATGAAAAAATTATATATCTTGTTTAATTGACAACATGTAATTTTCATGTTCCAAACTGGATTTATTTGGTAAAATAAAAAATGGTGAAAAGAAAACACCTCACCTTACTAAGAGCAGTAGAATACTGAAATGCTATACACTGGACAGATGTCTTGTGAGCACTGATGGTCTTAACGGGTGACTTCAGCATCCTTAAATCATACTGATATATTTTCCCACGGGAAGTTCCAACGGCCAAAGTGGCTCCATCAGGCATGAAATCTACTGCAGTGAGAGGAGTATCAGCCACAATGGTTTTCACTAGCCTTTGGAAAGAAAAAGTACATGGATATATGCTAGTGTATACAGGTATGCACACACACACACGACTTATAAATAACTGAGAATCAAAACTAACATTTTCAGAATTAGGTGTACCACAAACACATGCTAAACACTTACCTAAAGCAGTTTTAGAATTCAAAGACATCTCTAATACAATGAAAGGAAAATCACCAGTAAAACTTTCCAACCTATTTTTCTATTCATTTGTAAGAGGTACATCCCATGGCTTCTAGCAACAGTCTCTTTGAGTAACTGCTACTTTCCCAGAGGATGTGACATTCCCACACTGGGCTCGAGCCTCAGGGTTGAGAAAGCTTTAAGCATCTATTTCTTCATTAGCCTGCTTTAGCCTCAAGAGAATATGACCTTTCACAGGGAAGCAGCTGCTGCATTGTTCTTTGTAGTTGCCACTTCAACAAAAAGACAAAGCCAACAGTCTTTGTGCCTTGGTCCTAGCTGAAGATGACTTAGACTCTTAGGGCTAGCCATAGATCACAAGAGTGAAATCATGTAAAAGCTCTAAGACAAGAGTGGGAGCTTCCCTGACAAGGAAATGAATGTTCTAAATGGTCTGTAGCTATTGTTAGGTGTCTTTAAACACCCAGTAGCACTTCTGCACCTGTTTCAAGCTACCCAAGCACATCTGTAACATGGTAGCACAAAGAGCTCAAGTGCTTACAAGATTACGTGCTCCCAGCTCCAGATCAGTGTTTCTCAACCGAAGGCAATCATCCCCATGGGATATTCAGCAACATCTGGAGGCCGTTTGTCACAACTCCTGAATGCTTCTGGCAGTTAGTTAGTGGGTAGAGGGCAAAGGTACTGCTAAATAGTTTGTAAAGTCCAACAGGCCTCATGCAGCAAAGGATCAACCAATCCCAATGGCAAGGGTTTAGAAATCTTTCTCCAAATAATAAATTAAACTTAAGGTGCAGCAGTAATATTGTTTCTGAAACACATGCATTTAGCAGTGCTTTCAAAAAGAGAAACATACATGCTAAAATAAAGACATGAAGTCAAAAGACATTATCCCTCAAGATTCATGTTCCAAACATATCTTTAAATAATATCATTCTGCATCCATCATTTTCTACAAAGGAGACAAAAAACAAAACTCTGCCTTACTGGATACGTTAAGTACACTAATATTAGGTCTCCTGAACAATAATGAGACAGGCACACATAAGTGTCCAATGATTGTTAATGTAATGACTATTTGTTACTAAATTAAGAAATTAGTATATCATACTTACTTCTTACTTGAAGTGTCATAGAGAATGATTTTTTTATCCAAGCCTATGGTTACAAACAGCAGTTCATTGACAGGAGAAAAGCAGATGCCTGAAGCTGGGGCTTTATGTGCACTGTCAAAGTTATGGTAGGAATTCTGACTATTCACATCCCACAGAGTCACCACTCCATTATCTGACACGCTGCCCAGCAATGACTTCTTAAAAAAGGAATACTTCAGGTGACGAACAGACTATAGAAATAAAACAAAATCTAATGTAATCGTAAGCATTCATAAAAAATAATTTTATGTAAACGATATAAAGCCAAGGACACTAAATCCACGGGGTTCATAGAATTACAATAACAGCCTTATCACTTAGTACGCTGTAAGATGACCTTAAAACATTTCATTATCTACCAACTGGAGATTCATCATGATTTTCGTGACCTCAGCATCACCATCTCAATTCCCCACTTCTTGAGGAATATGCTGTGATTATCTACTTGAACTTATCAGGATTGCAACATTAACTATAAATAAAAGGCCTAATCACAGTTAAATCACTAATTTATCCATACATATACTTCATGTTTCCTATATAAGCAAATGGTTTAGATGTGTCTACGTATTTGAACACAAGCACCCAATAGGCTGGCCATTAAACACTTGAAGCACAACAAACAAATTCTGTGAAGAACTGAGGCGCTGCCAGCTCCCTAGACTGGGGATGAACTCTACCCACCCTTCAAAGCAGCAGCCTCGGGCACCGCTGGCCTTTCACACTCAGCCCCAGGCCAGCCGAGGCCTTCTCCCTTTCTAGTTTCTGATGGGCCGGAACAAACAGAGCACCGGGCAGTGTTAGTAAACAAGTCTTGGATTATAACTGGTTGAATTTCGTCCACTTTTACTAAAAGGTTGTTCTCAAACTTGTACTGATACAATCATTTGTTGTGTTGAGAATTAAGTACTTCACATTTAAGCTAATTTTTTCACCTGGAAATTCCTACTCTGCTTTCTGATCATAATAATGTACATTAGCTTTCCATTAAAAAAATGTTTCGGAATTCTAAATTTAAGAAAAGAGTTTTTTTCCCAGATACTCAAGGCAAGATAATTACTATGTTTAGCCATTAAATTGGGCTTCTCATTTCCACAGGGTTAAAGTACCCAAATTAACACGTTAATTTTTATAGTTTTCATTTTTGTAAATAAGTATAGTTCTTAAAAGCAAGCTTTTCTCTGATCTATAGGAAAAATAGAAGCGAAATAAATCCTAGCCATATGTAAAAGACACTTTCGTGAATTGTTTAGAAAGCCATATATCACCCTATCAAAATATGAGGGTATATGTTAAATTTTTAAAAGATTTTTGTAGTGCTTTGAAGCGTTCATACCACTACGGTCCTTCACATGATCTGAAAGTATATGCAATGCAAAGGTAGAGTTTGAAAAAACAAAGCAGTACAAAGTCACAGAGCCAGTGGATTCTCAAAGTTCATGCAGTTTAATCTTTTAACTATGCAGGAATTTGCCTAAAATATCCATAAAATACATTCATTAAAATCTGCCTGAACGTAGCAGGGAACAGGCAACTTACTGCTTGACAGACACTATCACATTGAGAAGTGAAGATACAATGCGGCATGCATCTCTACTCCAAAATCAAAGATGAACTCCCAATAAAAGTGCTGATTATATTTTGACAACAAGATGTTGTAGCTGTACTCTCTGCCACTGTCCATACCTGCAGTGTCAGGATACATTTAAATACCAGAACAAAGGGCTTTTGAAGGACTATACTATTGTAATAATACAGGGAAAATCAATGAGTGGAGAGGCACTGGGGAAGCGATGAGAGGAAATCCCTGAGCCTATGGAACTAGATCATAAAATAAATATATTAAAAAATGTTTAAAAGCTGCATTTCTTCATTAAGGCAAAACAAAGTTCACACATTGCTTCAAATTCTTAGGATCTATTCTGGGAAGTCACTAACAATCAAGGGCTCAAGAAAGTGAAACGTTTCTTCCACTCAGGATTCTGGGTTCAGGTAGTGACTCAAACTTTGAGTGATTTATTAATTACTTATATTTTCCAGACCCCCGTGTTCTTGTTTACAAAAGAGAAAACACTTCTCATTTTTTCCAATTATTTTGAGAATTCCATAGCAATTCTGTCTTTGCAGAGGTACATGCCACTGTCATCACTGTTCCTAACTTCTGTGATGATTGCTTGTGTGGCCACCACTCAAACATCATGTACACCACTTTTTAAACATTCTCGTGTAACCACACTGGCTCCTTCCAATGCCTTCGACTTTATCTCTAATATTAACAGAATCTCTGAAGTTTCCATTTATCATCCCTCTTCATGAAAAATAGCATAAAGATCTGGGTAAACAAAGCACTGGTCTTATAAATTATGCTTACATTGAATAACAACTGATTTGGGTATCAAAAGCATTCAACTTACTAAGACCAAGTCCTGTTCCAGACTAAGCTATTTCTAAGGGAAAGAAAACAAAAAACAATTAAAATACCCATAGGGGAAAAATTCTAGCAGTATAAGCAGCAGTTCTACAATGCACTATTACTATGTAAGAATGTATCTGTGGAAGAGATAGTTTATAAGCAGAAAAAAATATCCAGCACTCGCTACAGATGGAATTTGGCAAGCTCTCTCAAAGGACCCAACAGTAAACTTTCTATACTGCTGTATGGTAAAGGAAGTTAGGTAAATAAATGAGGGTGGCAACCAAACTTCACACAGAAAACTAAGGGACCATGATGTCAATCAGCACTGTGGCAGAGCAGAAAGAGCTGCCCAGCAGCCCCACATGGGTGCCACTTTGAGCTTCCAAACCAGCTCCCTGCCAATGGCCTGGACAGCAGTGGTAGATGGTTCAAGTGTTTGGATTCCCGAACTCATGTAGGAGATCTGGATGAAACTCCTGGCTCCTGACTTCAATCTGGCCCAGCCCTGGCTGTTGCAGCCATTTGAGAGAGAAGCAGGAAACTTATTCTATCTCTTCCTCTCTCTTTTTCACTCTTTCACGTAAATTAAGTTTTCTAAAAAACAAAAAGTAGATCACAGTTTGTTCATCTGTTATTAATATTTAGACTTTTTAATTATAAGAACAATATTATGTGACTATTATCTTGAGAAAAAATTCATTAACATTTTGAGAGGTTATTTTAAATATTTTCTAGGTATAGACTGTGTGTACATTTATAGAGTATTAACAGAAAACTTGCAATCACACTTTTCTACTGGAAACAGCCATATCATTAATATTTCTGTATTATTTAAATAGCTGAATACATGAGTCTATCAATTTGAATAAAGTAACACTGGATATGTAGGTGACTTTTAATTTATAAATATGCTATGATTTTTTTAAACTACTAATTCATCAAGAATTTCTACTTCATTGCTTATGATTTAAAGGTTCTTTGCTGAAAAACTACTGAGTGGTCATATACCTTTCTCAATTTCTGTGTTTCCCATTAATCTACTTTGCCTATGTTATATTGGGCTGTCAAGACTTTTAAATACTAATTTGCACTTGCTCCTAATCAGAACATTAATGCTTTCATAAGTTGCAAACAGAAATACTTTGTCCAGTTCCTATTTCGTTTACTTTTCTGTTACAGGTCTCAAATTCTAAATTTATCAAACTTCTCCCAAAAACAACATCTTTCTACTTAGAAAATTTTCCCTTTGCACAGCTAAAAATATACTCCAATGTTATTTTCTCATAGCTTTGTATTGTTCAGCACATACATACAAGGTTCTCTGTATATGTATATGTAAACATATGCAAATCTATGTCTAAATAGATTCCATAGTATTCCTCTGACTCCATTCTGTCCCTGTGGATTGCCAGTGTCCTATTTCAAGTGCTCAACTTCTGCCACCTGAGCTGCCATAGTTTTTCTACACACATTCTCAATGGCTTACCATCCATCCTCACAGTTTGTAGCAGTAATACTCTTAAAGCAGAGTTTTGAGTGGTTATTATGTCAACATTTCTGAAAACTCTTGAGTTTCATTATATATGTCATGTGCAGAAAAGCAAGTCTGATACTTCCTATCCTCAGAAAATCTTGCTTTCAAATTTAGTCCTTGGCCAATGTTGGAGACCTTGGAGACCAATGTTGGAGACCAATGTTGGAGGGTCTGGACTACTCTGACATAAGTGGCTCATTGTGTCTAACCCATATAAAAGACAGTTTGTGACTGAGCACCTGTCTTCCTTCTGAGGGTTTAGATGTTCAGTATTAGCTGGGGTGGAGAGGATGATGAGGTAACCAGGTCAGGAAAAAATACCGGCACTGGTCTCTGGTGAGCTTCCCTGGCGAATACTGCCTAGATGCTGCAACTGGAAGCTCATACTTGGTTTTCCCTGGCCATCACCCATGTGCCTGCCCTCAGCAAAGATTCTGCTTTGCGTCATTTCTGTGTAACAAAGCACAGCTGTATATAGGACTGCATGTTGGGACCTGTGTGTTCGCCTATTGATATCAGGCCTTGTCTTTGCAACCTACACATACACAAACACCCCAGCCCCCTTTTCACCCACCAGGAGGCGTTACAGGCAGATTATAAGAAATCTAAAATGCTATGCGCATTTTCAATATTTTATATGATCAGGTACTGACATTAATTCCAAAGTGCAGGTCGCTAGATCAAATAACAAACAGCTTGAGTTCTTCAAGGCATTGGTGTCTGTGCAGAAGGAAGCAGAGGGAAAGATCAAAGAGATCTAAAGCAAAGCTGAGAATGGGAGAGGCCTAGAATAGCCCCAAGGTGTTCACAGCAAAGCACCATCGCCTATTTCACAGCATCAGCTGAAACCAGGAATGCCCACTGCATTAACAGGTCTGCGTGAGATCTGCAGAAAGGTCAGGGACCAGAGCAGTTCAGCCACATTGGATTTCTACCCTGAGTTGGCCAAGGCCGGGACCACACACTCAGTTGGAGTGACAGCAAACCCAACAAGAAAGGAGGCAACAGAGCTCAAGGAAACACCTTCAGACAGGTGGGAGAAAAAGTCAGGAAGGCAGTCACTAGTTTTTTTTTTTTTTTTTTTAATTCCCTAAAAAGAAGAGTCAGTTCTGAGAAATAAACACCCTTAATCTCATCTCTGCCTGTGAAACTAATTTCACAAATAAATTCCACATAAAGTTGCTATGAGAACAATGAGTAAGGTATTTTCAACAAATGACCAAAAAAGGTCAATAAAATGGTAAAACACATTTTAAAAGCAGCATAAATTAGAATACTCAAGAGATCTGGGGAATTAGATGTTTTAAATGCTTTTTCAAAAATGAAGGCTAAAGTAGAAAGAGTACAAGAATAAATAAACTTGACAGTATCTTAAATGTACATTAAAAGAAAGTGATTTTATAGAAAATCAAAAAGAAATAAGGAGAAAGAAATGAGAAAGCAATAAAACACTGAAAATCAGCAATGAAAATCAGATAACAGCAACAATTAAAAAAAAAAAAAGACCGGGGAAAGAATACAGTCAACAATTCAAGAAAACTTTTCACCAATGATTTAGAAATACATAGCCAAAGAACATACTATGTGTCTAAGAACAGCAATACAGAATGACAAACAGCAAGACACATTCCAGTAAAATTAATGGACTTTAAAGAAAAAAAAAAAAGGTTTCAACTCCTAGGGGGAAAAAACAAGCGACTTTTAAGGGGAAAATAATTAACTTATCATCAGACATCTGAGATGGAAAGGTAACAGAGTAACACACTTAAGCTCCTGAAGGAAATAAAGTGAAAGCCTGTGACCGAATTATCCTGAAAGAGGATTTACGCCTTCAAAGAAAATGTCAAAAGCAGAAGATGGATACTTACGGAAAAAATATTAACACATGAGGCTCATTGTGATTATAAAAAATTGGAAAACAGCTAAATAATACAGGAACATCACAGTATAAACTATGGCACTGAACAGTGAAACACGCAATATCATTAGAATGATGTTTATGAAGACTGATAATATGAGAATACCTTACATAAAACACAACAAGAAAGACTGAAAACAATACTGGATAAACAGAATGAATGTAACTGTAAGGAAAAAAGGTACAAAAATACAGAAACAGAATAAGAAAACACCTTTCAAATAACTTCAGTTAAAAAAAAAACTGGGCCCGGCAGTGAGGCCTAGCGACTAAGGTCCTCCTCTTAAATGTGCCCCGGGATCCCATATGGGTGCCGGTTCTGATCCCGGCAGCTCCACTCCCCATCCAGCTCCCTGCTTGTGGCCTGGGAAAGCAGTCAAGGACATCCCAAAGCCTTGGGACCCTGCACCCGTGTGGGAGACCCAGAAGAGGTTCCTGGTTCCCGGCTTCAGATCGGCACAGCACCGGCCGCTGCAGTCACTTGGGGAGTGAATCATTGGATGGAAGATCTTCCTCTCTGTCTCTCCTCCTCTCTGTATATCTGACTTTGTAATAAAAATAACTAAATCTTAAAAAAAACTGGAAGAGAAAAAAATGGAAGGAAAAACTTAACCTTTCTCAGAGCTGGCACTGTGGAATAGCAGGTCATGTTGACCCACCTGTGATGCTGACGTGCCATATGGGCACCAGTTCATATCCCAACTTCCCACATCTGATACAGTTCCCTGATACTGTAAGGTCTGGGAAAGCAGTAAAAGACTGACTTTTTGGGTACTGGCATCCACGTGAGAGACCTGGGTGAAGTTCTTGGCTCCTGGTTTTTGGACTGGTCCTGCTATTAGCCATCACAATCACTTAGGGGAATGACTGGGAAGATGAAGATCTCTCTTTCCCAAACTGTGCCTTTCAAATAAGTAAAATGAATGTTTTTCATGCTTATTTTATGCCTATTTATCAAACTTAAACTCATCAAGAAAATTACATACAAGGCAAATATAAACAAATACTAAGGATATACTTCAAGAGAATCATGCATATCTAATATCACACATTTTAAACCAATTTGGATTATACTGATGCTGCTCTAAAACAGAAGACCAATATTCTAGATAAAAGCTCTATAGCTGTCAATCTTGTCAATCTACTGGAGTTCAGTATAAACAGGTAAGCCAAATTAAAAAATACACTCATTCTTAAACAACAACAAAAAGTGTTGCATTATTTACATTTAGCATAGCTCAAGCAGATTATTAATATTTATAAAATCTACACATAAAATATCAAAAATTTCACTTGAGTAAAGTTAATGGACTTAACTCTTAGGACACGTTTTAAAGTTCCTTTTTAAATATTAGGAATTGGGTTTGGGAGCGCGGCCTAGTGGCTAAGGTCCCTGCCTTGATCCCATATGGCCGCTGGTTCTAATCCCGGCAGCTCCACTTCCTCTCTAGCTCTCCTCCTCTCAGTATATCTGACTTTGTAATAAAAATAAAATAAATCTTTAAAAAGAAAATAAATCTTTAAAAAAATAAATAAATAAATAAATAAATAAATATTAGGAATCAATGAAACGCATCTATATTTTTAGCTGCTTTGAGAAAGGCAACACAGGGTAACCTTTCTGTGCACCTGAGCTGCTGAACTTGCCGAACACCAATACACAACTTAAGACATCTGTCAGCCGCAGTTCTCCCAAGCAGCGAGGCCCTCTCTTCCCTTGCAGAAAGGCCCTGTGATCCACATCAAACTAATAGCTTCAATTCAGTACATATATATTCCTACTAAACAGCCTGAGGGAACTTCAAGTGGTTTGTTGAGAGCGAAATTAAAATCTAAGTTAATTTTGGTGCAATTAAAACAATGCATAGCTTTCTCATGATACTAATTTTCCATAAATTTTTGAAGACTCCTCTTTTGAACATCAATACTAAAAAACAACCAGAATTATTTTCCAAGAAAGCAACACAAATTTTAAAAATTTAAACACATAAATTCAATGACTTCTATTAAGACTTTTCAAAATCTCTTATCAGCTTCATTTGGAATAGATCTATACTGTACCTGGTTACTGCCATGGCCAAAAGGAGTACTAGATATATTAGTTGTTACACTGTGCAAAATGATTTCTCCACTTAATGATCCAGAAGCAACATAGCAATCATTCCAATTGTATGTTACACAAGTTACTTCATCTTTATGATCCTGAAAGACAAACAGAAGCAAGTACAAGGCCTTATAATCCCCACAAGGCTCATTATCAAATGTTATGTAGATAACAAATATTATGTATTTGTCAGTATAATATTTAACATTTTCTTTAAATATCCTAAAAAACGGGTAATTAGAAACTGATCAAATCTAAGTCTTCTCAGGATACAAAATTATTTCTAATATCACAACAGTCCAAACACTCAAATAAGGGAATATGGAAAGCTAATTCTCTTTAGATGGCATTATTTCTTCCTTAAGGAACCCACTTCCACAAACAATAGTATTTATGGTATGCTGACTATTAATGAGAGTCCTTGCCCTTGTTCAAACAACAACAACAATGACATTTAAATGAACACAAAATTGCAGAGTAAATCCTAAAAGGTAAAGTATCAGAGGACAGAGAAAGCAGCATTATCATTGTGAAATAAATTAACGGAAGATGACATAAACTCCACATTAACCTCAAAGAGAGATGAGAAACTGTATCAGAGGAAGGGAAAAAACACTACAAAATGGGAGAGAGCAAAAAGCAAATGCACAAGAATGTTATGAGAAGAAACAGCAACTGCCAACTAGTGCTAGAAAATTCGCATATTACTTTCTAATCCCGAAAAAATCCTGAGAAAAGCAAGGTTGTTTTTCCCTTTCTACAGATGAGACCCCCAGGGCACCAAAACTCAAACAAGCTCACAGAGCTGTGAAGAGATACAGTCAGGATTCAACTCCAGGTCAAACTCGCATCTGTGTCCCTCCCATGACGGCAGGCTGCAACTCCAAACCAAATGGAATCCAGTTTGAGGAAACAGAACTGTTCATTTACCATGAGTTCACAAACACTGTTGCCCACTATCAAATCAGAAATGTCTACTATGGACACATACAAATGATCAAGGTTTAAGCTGGACAGTTCTTGATAGCTTGGTAACCTTAGTAATATAAACAAACTGAGGCTAATAATTCATGCACTATTAACAAGTAGCTCTTATCATACACTTCTACTACAAATAAGTTCTCAGATATTCTTTTTCCCCCCCTTTATTTTGTTTTATAAGAAACAATTGCTATCCTAAGGGGGAAAATTGCTTCTAATGTAAAAGAATAACCAGCATTTACATATTGTTCCCATTTGAAAACTAAGAATAAGAGGTTCCTTGCAATCAAATGTTGAAAATAAATTATTCCACAAATATTTATTACACACCTACTAACTGTGACAAATAATATTAAATTACCATGGAAAGGACTGTAGTAAGGAATCCAAAGGTAATATAAGATTCCCACTTTGAAAATTAAATACTTGTTAAATAAATAAATACATGAGGGACTCAAGAACGCTAAGAATTTGAAACAATGATAAAAAACCAGTTTGGAGTAATTCAGAAAACTAAAAATAGAAAAGATTAGTACAATTTTGCCATTTGGGAAAGGGTCAGACATCTAGAATTTGTAACATCTATTATATGACTGGCCACAGATTTTAACCTCTTTTCAAGTCTGTAAGACATTTCTTGTTCATAGTAAGCAAGTCACCCCAAGAATATTAAATCCAAATAATTCACACTTTAAAATACTAAACAATGAATATCATCTGAGTCTGCATCTTTGCCATTACATTGGTGAACATCTCTGACTCAGTTTATTGCATATAAGAATAACACTATCTAGCTTTCCAGAGCTATGAGTGCAACAAAAGCTAACTGTTCTCATTACTAGCAATTTATTTTGTTTATTATTATTATTATTATTATTAATGCTATCATGCCAGAGACTTTAGAGTTAAGATTTCTAAAACTTTGAGAAGTTTGGCTAAACCTGAAATAATGAACCAACAGAGGTAATACTTAAGCAGTAAGTGCAGGGATTGCATTTCGCCTCAACTAAGAGAAACTCTTCATCAACATACCCCTTTTCCAATACGGCTTCATTCAGTGACATGAACACATAAAAACATGGTGATGTTTGCTACTTGCTAAAAAGAAAAAAATAAATAAACCTGAAGGTAGGAGAGCTAAAGAGTGGGGGACATGTCAAACTGGTGCTGGCTGTGAGCTAACGCCAGGTCATGGAGACAAGATGCCAAGTTCAACAAGCACAGCCGACTTCCAGTACATGAATCCCAAAAGATCTGCAACGTCTATGTTTGGTTCCGGAACTCAAAATTGAGGAAGTTCTGATTTCACGTGTATCATGTACCCATTTAAATATGTTTAAAATGTGCCATATAAAAACTTTTTTTAAAAGATAAAAATTATGTAGGGTCAGTTTCTAAATAGTAAAAGGACACAGTGAAAAGTAAAAACTTCCCCCCAAAATCTAAACCAATGATGAATATTTTCATACAACTGCAAGAGATAATGATTTAAAGAAGCATTAATTTAAAATAGTACATTATCTTTAAAAATAATCCATTGTCAAGTTGAAAATGTACACACAAAATATGAAAGAATTATTTTAAAATTTTTATATATATATATATATATATATATATATATATATATATATATACATACACATATATATAAAAGCAGTGGCCAAATGAGCTATAAAAGAGGTCAAACTTCTACTTCTGATTAGTGGCTTAAGTACTATCACCCCTAAACCACTTCCATTTTCCCAAAGTATCTTAAAAAAAAATCTCTGATAACAATAAATCACACTTAGGAAAAGTAGTGGTTCACACATTTAAGAAAAGAACTAAGTGGGAAAGCAGGGAAAAGTTTTAAACACAGGTAATGTGCATTAACAAAACAGAAAAAAATAAATAATTTTGGTAAAACACTATTTTCTTGAAAATCTGCATGCAACTTTGAAGCACCCTATTTATCATGAAAGCTCAAAATTAAAAGAAAAGTTTGGGTAATACTCTGAACACACTACAAGTTATTCCTTTGTGTAAAAATGAAAGCAAAACAAAAGGCTTACCGTGAGACATCGATGAACTCTTTTTGATTTTAAATCCCAAATATTAACGGTGCTATTCAGGCCTCCGCTTACCAAATACATAGATGTAGAATTTAAACTGACACATGTCTGCTTTTGCTATTTAGGAGGGGGAAAAAAGATCATCTTAATTTAACAGAGTCCAGAATTGACTTAAGTCTCTCCAAACACTTAGCATGCATATAATGAATATGTGTTGAATTAAATGCTATAAGCAGGTTAATACTTTAATTAAAGATCCACCTATTATCTTTCACAGGAATCCAACACCTTGTCAGAGGGATCAAGTTGGCTTCAAGAAAATCAAACAGATTTGTGCATGCTTCCAGACAACACGGCTAGCAGGCAAAGCTCAGGAAACAGGAGCAAGTCCTGGCTTCCCATCAGGGCCCACTTGCCCTTTTATCTCCCCTTGATAAAACTTGTACTTGCATCTCCACAGAGTAACTTCAATTAAAATCAGCCTCCAACTCAGACAGGGAGTCTTCCAGGAATCTCAGCTTGAGACTCTATAGACTCTGTGCTTTATCAATGAATAAAGTTTTGTAAACAGGTCAAAATACTTGTTCTGAGCCTAGGCAAATCTTCCTCATGGAAGCCAAGCATCAACTATCAAAACATCAGAACCTGACCTTACATTTTTCCTTCATCCTGCAAAGACATTACTCAACCATTTTCTTAATATAAAAACAGTAAGTAACCCTTGGGTCCTTTTTCTCTCTGTCCCCAACCAAACATTTCTATCAACTCCAATCCTAAAATAAATTCTAACAAGTTCTCCCTTATAGCTCCTAGTGGTGCAAATCCAACATTGTATAACCACAATATTAGCTTCCTATATTCTGTTTCCAATGTTTTTCCACCTTGCATCTTCCATATACAGTGCCAACTTTTGAGAAATGCTACACAGATCATTTCTCTCCCCTATTCTCAATCACACCCAGCCATTAACTCAATGCTCCAAACCTGAAAACTGGGTCCTGCCTCTGCCACCTCACCTCATGGCCCTTACCACTTCTCTCTCCTCATTGATTAATTCTCCATCTGTACTGAACTTCCACACTCCTTAAACATATCCATACTATAATTTGCATTATGGCTAATACTGCTACTCTCTTTGCTTGGAAAGCTAAATCCCCTGAACCTTGGCTGGATGGCTTTTTCCAGTTAACAGATGGCAACATGAATGCTGCATCTTCAAGAAGTCTCTCTTGGCCACCTAATGTAATTTGGTATTGCAATCTTATTTTAGTTTTCTGAACAAGTTGCCAACATCTGGGTGTTTTTGTTCATGCTTTATTATGTGTCTCCCACCAGAATGTCAGCTTCATTAGCACAATGACCACATCCAGGATCAGTAAGTATTTACAGATTAAATGGCAACCCACAGAGGCTGTCAAGTTCTCACAAAGAGTATTCACAAGTGTAACCTATCTGGTGGTTCCATCGGTGACTAGAATACAATACTGTATTAAATTTTCTTAACTTCAGCTAAGCAACACGAAGAAAAAGAGTAAGAGAAATGAAGGTAAAAGGCAACATTTTAGGACTATGCTAAAAGTTAAAGGCAAGCTATGCACATTTAGGTAAGTTGTCTTCTGAGAAATGAGAGGCTGAGGTCTTCTTACTTTGAGAGTCTGTATCCTAAAAACATTCTCTGCTCAAGAGACATTCCTCAAAGACTGCAGAAGCCCTGACCACACCCCATGGACTACCCACAGTTTCTTAGGTTCTTAACTAAGAGTATTAACTACCATAAAAACAGCCCAGATGCATGTTACATCAGTGTTTCAGTACATTTGCTGTAATTTTCTTTCAGGTGCCATTCTAGGAACTGATTTTAGCACAATGAGTGTAATTAAATACAGTCTTCTATTATCACTGCAAACTGTCACAGTTTATTCCAGCCTATCAAAACAGCATTTAAGTAACAGACACAGGGTTACAGTTCCTCAAAGACTGACATACGAAGATGCCCATCATCATAACTATAACTAGGTGTAAATCAGCAAAACAAAAACTCTTATTTGCAACTACTTCTTATAAGAGATAGTTGCTGTGCTACTAATGTAGCTAATAAACTTAGATAATTAATGGAAATCATGTGATTATTACAGGAAACTGTACCCCCACAGCAACAGGTGTAATTCTGAAAATCGAACAGTAATGAGCCCAGCGTGATGGCCTAGTGAATGAATCCTTGCCTTGCATCAGCCAGAATCCCATATGCACACCAGTTCGTGTCCCAGTTGGTCCACTTCCCATCCAGCTCCCTGCTTGTGGCCTGGGAAAGCAGTAGAGAATGGCCCAGAGTCTTGGGACCCTGCACCTGTGTAGGAGACCTGGAGGAGACTCCTGGCTCCTGGCTTCGGATTGGCTCAACTCCAGCCATTGCAGTTACTTGGGGAGTACAACACCAGACACAAGATCTTTTTCTCTGCATTCCCTTCTCTCTGTATATCTTCCTTTCCAACAATAGCAACAACAACAAAAAAATTTCTTAAAAAAAAAATCTAATGGTAACAATAATATTCCTAATTATTTGGAAGCCAGTAACATCCATTATAATGCTGTTAATACCAACCTAATTTAATGATGTAAGATACCAAGTAAAAAAATATACATATATGAATTTAAAGTTCTATTTTCCATTCTAATGAAGGAAAAGATCACATGGAATGAGTAACCAAAAGAATTTATCAACACACTAATACGTTAGAAAAAAATTACTGATAAGGCCTATCTGCTTAGTATACTCCTAAGTGAGCGCCTATCTGCTCATTTACTTCACCAAACTCCTCCAACAGCAAGGGCAGGCGGGAGAGAAGATGGCAGTCAGGAACTCACTTTACTTCTCCTGATCACTTGAGCCATCACTATTTGCTCCTAGGCTGCATTATCAGAACACTGAAACCAGGAGCCAGGCCTAGAATCAAACCTAAGTATTACGATATGGGCTGTGCAGCTAAACTAGCATCCTGATCACTGGGCTACACTGCCCACCCCTGCAAAACACGTTTCTCAGTAAATCAGATTAAAAGCTAGATCCATAATTATTTCACTTTTATCCAACTGGATTATGATGTGATTTCTCAGCTGTGGGAAAAAGAAATAAGAACTGTAACAACTGGGCCCGGCGGCGTGGCCTGGCGGCTAAAGTCCTCGCCTTGAAAGCCCCGGGATCCCGTATGGGCGCCGGTTCTAATCCCGGCAGCTCCACTTCCCATCCAGCTCCCTGCTTGTGGCCTGGGAAAGCAGTTGAGGACGGCCCAATGCTTTGGGACACTGCACCCGCGTGGGAGACCCGGAAGAGGTTCCAGGTTCCCGGCTTCGGATCGGCGCGCATCGGCCCGTTGCGGCTCACTTGGGGAGTGAATCATCGGACGGAAGATCTTCCTCTCTGTCTCTCCTCTGTATATATCTGGCTGTAATAAAATGAACAAATCTTTAAAAAAAAAAAAAAAAAAAAAAAAAAAAGAACTGTAACAACTAATTTGGAATTAAAATAAAAAACAAACAAACAGGCTCTAAATTAACACTGTCGCTGTCCCGCAGCGATGAACTTGGTGCACAGAGCCAATAACAACATGCGTGGACTCTGACTGATGGTCCAAGCCGAAGTTTATTAGTGGCATCAGACTTTATACACTGAGGGTCATATGGGATAAGGGAGGAAGTATTGAGCTTATCAACAAAACCCATCAACTGTTTCTATGCTTTTGTTTGGAACTCCTTTTTTCTCCTATATTCCACCAAGTGTCTTCATACACATACTGTTCACTCAACTGTTCTTATACAAATGATAGCCAATCAGGTATACAAAAGGTAGCCATTCGGTTGTTCTCATGCAAATATTATCCAATCAACTGTAATCCTGTGCTCCCTGACCTTCTAGGGTCACAATGTCCTCCTACAAAACATGAATTCATTAATCCTAAAGCTATACTGTATGGAAGTAGAGCATATTAATATGTAGGGCCCAGCGGCGTGGCCTAGAGGCTAAAGTCCTCGCCTTGAACGCCCCGGGATCCCATATGGGCGCCGGTTCTAATCCCGGCAGCTCCACTTCCCATCCAGCTCCCTGCTTGTGGCCTGGGAAAGCAGTCGAGGATGGTCCAAAGCTTTGGGACCCTGCACCCGTGTGGGAGACCCAGAAGAGGTTCCTGGTTCCCAGCATCGGATCGGCATGCACCGGCCCATTGCGGCTCACTTGGGGAGTGAATCATCGGATGGAAGATCTTCCTCTCTGTCTCTCCTCCTCTCTGTATATCCTGGCTTTCCAATAATAATAAAAAATCTTAAAAAAAAAAATATGTAGTGGTGGAGGTGGATGTCAAAATTGTTTTGTTATCAATCATATAGTTTTTGAAAAACACTGACATCTAAATATTTGAAGATAATTAAGATACTCCCCTTGGGCCTGGCGCTGTGGCCCAGCAGCTAAAGCCCTCACCTTGAATGCACTGGGATCACATAGGGGTGCTGGTTCTAATCCTAGAGGCCCCGCTTCCCACCCAGCTCCTTGCTTGTGGCCTGGGAAAACAACCGAGGATGGCCCCTACACCTGTGTAGAAACCCAGAAGAGGATCCTGGCTCCTGGCTTCAAATCGTCACAGCTCCACCTGTTGTGGTCACTTGCGAATTGAATCATTGGAAGGAAGATCTTCTTCTCTGTCCCTTCTCTCTGTATATCTGCCTTTCCATAAAAATAAATAAATCGCTACCAAAAAAAAAAAAAAAGATACTCCCCTTGTTCTTTTGAGAGCTACTGTCTTTTATCAACCAGAAACATTCTTGGCCTCAATATTACCTAACTTACATAAGCATCTCAAACTTCATTTTTCTCTTCAGTATTCTCTTTGCCAAATCTCCCAACGTCTGTAGGTAGGAATGAATTTCAGGCAAAGCCAGTATCTTTAGAAGACAAAAACCAAAAGTCCTCTTTAAATCTGAACTGACACTCTGTCGTCCCACTGCTTTCCTTCTGCTTAGGCTACTCTACCTATCCCAGAAGAAAACTTTGGCAATTCATGACATAAGGCCCACTATGAAAACTTTGAACTAAAAAAAGAACAAACTACCAAGTGTTTCTAGCTTTTTATTTAGACTGTATCCTATTTTAAGAGATACAGCATCCTATTTTAAGAGTGTGTGTGACTGAAAAGGAGGAAGCCATGTGATCCTGGGTTGGCGGGATTGACCTATCAAACAAATCAGGAAGGACACACCCCGAGTGCACATCAGTGCTATGGGACTGAAGCTCATTTCACCATGGCACTCTGGCTCATGGAGAACTTGCGTGAGGCTCAGGCAGGCCCATTCGTACCAGATGAAAGGACTGTGAAGCAGACAGCTGCTATCAGGTACAGGTCTTTTGCTGATGATGCTAAACTTAAGGTTAACGAAGGAAGAGCCGCATCACCAAGGTTCATATGGTCAGGTCAACCCAACGAACTAGCTGAGACCTGTCATAATTGGACATTATCAACAAGATCCCTTACCTACAGGGCAAACAGACAAAGAAGTACCTGGTTTAAAAAATCTAAGCTCTCCTAGAAGCCAACATTATTTTATCTAAAGATGCCTCAATAAACACCCATCTCTTACCATTAAGGGTTACATTATTCTGAACTTATAATAAAATCTATATGTTAGGGAGGTATGTGATATAGCCATTAAAACGTCAGATAAGTTGCCTACATGCCACATCCGAATGTCTGAATTTGATTCCTGCCTGCAGCTCTGGATTCCAGCTTCCCACCAATGCACACCCTGGCAGGCAGCTCAAGGGACCACGTTTCCTGTCACCACATGAGAGAGACTTGGATTGTGTTTCTAGCTTCTGTCTCCAACTCTGGCCTAGCCCAACAGGCCACTGCAGGTATCTTGGAGAGCAAACCAACAGATGGGAACTTTGTCAGTCTTGCTACCTCCCAAATTAATTGAGAGGGGGAAAAAATGAGCCTTAAAACACTTTTACATTTACTTGCAAGCACCATGAGCACCTGTCATTCAAGCAGAGTTAAGAGTTAAAATTTTTAAGTTAAAAAAAAAAATCACTTACCCCTTCAGCAAGCTCTAGAAGTGGAACAGGTTTACATTTACAACTTGAAACAACAATTTTGTCACCACTGGAAGATGCTGTCACTAGGAAGTTGTCTAAATGAAGAGTTAGGGAGTATCAAGCAATCATGAGCATGTTCTACAGCATTAGAGATTAATATTATAATCAGGCAATCACACAAGCCAACACACTTAGGAGATGAGCAAATGAAAATAGCATATACATTGGCTTTCAAACATGGCTCCAGTTACTAATTACTAAGCTAATTCTCTTCATTAATACTTTAGGGAGGAGTTATCATATTCTGCCTGCACTGTCACTTGAAAGTGCTTTTAACCCACATGAAATACTACTCCATTTTCAGACTAGGTCAGAAGATCTAATTTTATCTTTCAAGAATGAAAGCATAACAGCATGTATAAGTTGGTCTTTTTATCTAGAAACACTGTAATTTATTAAACCAATATTCGGTACTAATTTAAGCTAAGAAGAAATATCTACATTTGCCTCCTGTTTTCCCAGTCAGCAAGTCAAACCTGATATTTTCTCAGGACCAGAAATTCTGAGATAGAATGCTAAAAGTATTAAGAAGTAATATTATGCTACCTCTAACAAATATAAACCATAAACACATAAGGTTGTTTACATTTGTTTATTCGAACACTATTTGAAATTAATGAAGATTTCGTTTGAAATTATATTAACCATATTTCACTCTCGCTTGATTTGCAAAAACATGCAAGTATTTTGTGAGTAAGTCACCAATTTATCGATACATGAATCAAACATCTCTGTTTCCATGTAGGTATAATGTTGAAAGAACAAACAAACAGACAAACAAATTTTCCATTGGATTCCGTTTAT
Source organism: Ochotona princeps (assembly GCF_030435755.1). NCBI lineage: Eukaryota > Metazoa > Chordata > Mammalia > Lagomorpha > Ochotonidae > Ochotona > Ochotona princeps. Next base: position 46,285,603 of record NC_080846.1, on the reverse strand, counting down.
TATTACTTTGCTACTTGGAACACAGATAAGGACTAGAAAAAGATAATGTGACAGGGACTAGTTATGTATTTCTCTTGTAGTGTCAGAAGTCATGAGGAAAGCCAGGAATACCATCCAGAGAAAACTAGCCTCCCCCATGGATCACACTGGCCCGCCCTATCCTGGTAATATAAGCTTCGAGGACCCAAGCTGCAGTCCAGGAACTCCGTTCTTTAGTAACTGATCTGCACGAGGGAATCAAACCTCACCAGGAATAATGAGGCTTTACAGAGGCCACGAAGTGAAATAAGCCAGACTCAGAAACCTGGCAAATATCACATTTCTTTTTTCTTGTTTGTAGAAGTTAATAACTAGAGAATATAAAAACTGTGTAGAAATCATTTCATTTGGTATTCAGTTATAAAAATTACTGCACTGAATCATACTATATAAATAACGATAGACTCTTTTCCCCCACATTAAAAAAAATCAGAAATGAAGAGGGGGAGACAGTGAGAACTTCGTGTACGTGTACTCAGAGGACAAGAGATCTATATACTTACATGCATTCCTGGGTGGAAATAGTGTATTTCAACATAAGGTGCTTAAAAAGTCGTACAAAAATAAAACTAATTTCCAAAAGTCATTCAAAACAAAACCAGCTTAGCTTTGTTGACAGACCACTAAGCTGTCAATCCTTAGTAACTCCTTGGAAAAAATAAACTGAAAACCCTCAATTATTCCTAATTAAGAATGCTCTATTAAGAACTTCATACTCTAAGTGACAGGAAAAATTAAGCTCTACACATTACAAAAACTTTTAAAAAGAATAGTAACTCATGTATCTGATAATTTCTTCAAACATACTCACTTCACCGCAAATTTGATTTACAAAGCACCAATGCACTCGCTATCACTCTAACACAAAACCTGGATATGATGGAGTGCTAAAGTTAATTCAACAGGAAAGTCACCTTTGTTCCCTAGCTGCAAGAGCACACAGGGTGGGCAGGAAACCCTCAACATTCCGCTCCTGAATCAATTCCACTTTGGTATTCTTCCTTTCATGAACACTTTGGTCCTGGTAAGCTCAGACCAACGATGAAAGTTTGTTGTTTTCAGTGTATGAGTTTCACAAAAATAATTTCTAGCTCATAAACTAAAGATTATTTCCACACAAAAGTTGCTAAAAATACAGCGATTCCCCTCTGGCGAGGATACCGGTGGGTCTGGAGACTTTCTTGCTGTGACATGGGGACCCACCACTGGCATCCAGCAGGATGTCCAAGCAGCCTACCCCACACAGGAAAACCTCCACAACCAAGCACTGCCTGCCTCAATAGGTCAGCTCTGCAAGGCCCAGAGCCCGCAGTGACCCCACTCCTTCATCTGTTATATCCACTTTGAAGAGCTTACCAAGACAGGAAGGGCTCAACCAAAAACACACCACAAAAAGCTTAGGAAAATGCAGCCTGCATCATTTTACTTTTTCTGAACTAAGCAGTAATTCTCATCACAGAGAAATAAGTAGACTACACAGGTAAGATGGGGATTTTGGGCAATTTGTTTTCTCCTTCCCATCAGGCTTCTGCTTTTAAATTTCGTCCTTATTTTGAGACCAGATCCACAAAAACCTCAACATAGATGTAAAAACTCATTCCAAAACCTTCTGGAATTTTTTCCACTATGATCTATGTATTCTACTTGATTCAATAACAAAATGTTGCCCTAAGACTAGGATCTAGTCACTAACATCAGTTTTGAAATAGCAGGTTTTATTAATGAGGTTGCAACTAACACTTTAGCAATGAAACCAACAGAGAAAATCAGAGTACATATGATCTACTGTTAAACTCTTATACTTTTGACAGTAACGCAAAACTTGTTTCTCATCATGGGTTGCAAGCAAAAGTTTCAGTTGATGTTGGCTGTGTAACCAGAAAAGTAGCTACTCACATTTTTAAAAGGGCAGAGGGACATGTGTGGAGGTGTGTCCATTTTATCAGAGTACCTGGGTTCAAGTCCTGGCTCAGCTCCAATCCCAGTTTCTAGCAAACACAAACACACCGTGGGAAGCAGCAGGTGATGCTTTAGGCAGTCAGTCTCCCTGCCACTCACAGACTTGGTTTGATTTCCCAGTTCCCAGTGTCAGCTCGGCCCAGTGCTAGCTGCCGAGGACATGCAGGGAGTGAACCACAAATCACTGCTCACATGTTCCCTCTCTTCAGTCTCTCTCTCTCCAATAACAAAATCACTGAAATCCCTGAAACGTTTAAAAGGATACTGTTGCTGCTCCAACACAGCGAACTGACTCCATGTGGTGATGTGTGTGGATTGAATTTATCCACCAGTGTCAGAGATGACGCATCCCATATTTTAACATCATCTCCCGAAGAAGCAAACCTGAGGTTTTCCTGCATTATTGCACCTGGAAAAGTTTAAAACAATAAAGTTAGGCCAAAGAAGAGTGGTGGGGTTAGTTATCCCAACGGACCTGACTAAAGACACACGGTTCTAACTGCTCACTAGCTTTCCAGCGTCCTCACCACGAAGTGGCTGTGATGCACTTGGTACAATGCCAACCAGATCACATTCTCTGCGCTGTCTCTCCTAAAGGTTTCCTCACAGTAATCAGAATGAATTCCAACCTACTTTGCCTTCCTTGTCACCTGACCTTATGCGATTCCCCCTACCTCTCCAGCACAGCCCGAGCAGGAAGGCAAGGTCGTTCCCACTGCAAGCAGGAATTCACCCTCCTCTGCTGCAGAACACTTTCCCAGACTCTCCATGCTCAGCTCCACCTCACCATCCAGGCTGCAACTCAATGTATCTGCCACCAAAAGCCCTTCCCTGATTGCCTTGGCCGAAGGGGCAGTCCTTTACCAGGGTCCCTAGACTCCATGATGCAATTTCATTTTCTCACAGCATCTCCTCTGTTTCCCTCGTTCGCATGATACAGTTGGTCTCCCATACCACAGGCTTGACATGTAGTATGCAACAGGCACTCAACAAGTAACTGCTCCTAAAAGTGCCCTGAGTTTTTAAAAAGTGAATGATGCACCAGTAACCTTGCAAGTCAGAATGCAGTCTCTTGGGAGTTTTTCCAAGATCACCCTAAAATTGGCAATTCAGCCACAGGACTTGCACAAAATTCTTGTGACAGTGGTCTACACCGCCCTCGCATCATTCCTATAAAGTCACTTCACAAAGCAGTCCAGAAGGTACAAGGTTAAGAGGCTGCTTAAGGGAGGCATTTTTTAAAATGGCAAGCAATAACGTATGGCAATTTAGGTTAAGAAAAACTCCCGAACAGAGGGACAAACAGGGGAAGGGCATATCGTTCCTGAGGACCAGGGATGTCAACAGACTCAGGGAGCCTTTGTGTGAAACATACTCCCTGCCACAGGACACACTGAACGTGCAATAAATCAAAGGAAATTTGCATTCGCAAGAGGAAAAGAACAAGTAGTATTTTAAAATGAGCTAAAACTTTTCACTAGAAAATACAGCCATTGGGCTTCACGATGCTCTGTCCGTGGAATACACAGAGCTGCTAACATTTACGAAAGGTACCTGTTGGACTCACACCTGTTAAACCCACTGCAAAATCACTTTAAGTCACCTGTTGAAACGCAGATGCACAGTGTGCATGTACTGCCTGAAGTGTGTGCCTGCGCCCTCATATGAAATGCTGGAAAGATCGCCCAGTGAATACAACTGCGAGATCCGTGGATCATCATCTTACAGCGGGCCTTGGGGGTGGTGGGGTGTACCTGGCCGACCGCTGAAGTCAAAGTTCAGAAAAACTGGGTCTAAACGATCTGCCCTGACTTAGCCCTAACTAACTTCAGCACAGTCATCGGATGACTTTGTCAGAACCAAACACGTGTGAGGGAGGGGCGTACATGGCATCAGTCCCCCAAAGAGGGTCTCTTGGGAAAGGGAGATGTCAGCTTGAGCCAAGCGCAACTCAACTTTAGCTGAACTCGAAGTTCTCTAAGTTGTATGCAACAGTTCTTAGCCGCACAGACGCTCAACCAAGGCAAAGCGCACCGGGGTGCCTTGCCTACGCAATGTTTACAAAACGGGAAGATGGGACTTGTGAGGACAACTGGCAACCTTTCACAGCCCCCCATGTTGCCTGCATTTCACGTGCAGGACGCAGTCCGGTGGGCCCAGCGGACAGGCGGGGCGGGCGAGACCCCGGCCCGCGCGGCTCCCGGGACACAGCCGCACCCAACGCGCCGCCGCGCCCCTGCCCGGCAACCGCCTGGAGCACCGGGCCCGCCGGGGCGTGCGGGGGAAGCAGGGGCCTCGGGCCTGCTGCTCCCCAAGGCGAGCCGAGGGCGGCCGAGGAGCTGACGGTGCACGGACGGGGCGGGCGGCAGCGGCCCTCCGACCCCGGGCCCTCGGGAACCTCACCTCTCCGTGGGCGGCACAACAGGGGGACACGGCTCAACCCGCTCCGCGCTGGGCTTCCGGCTCCCGCCTGGACTGTTAAACTTGGGCGGCCGGAAGTCCCGCCCCTACAGACGTCACAATCCGAGGCACCGCCCCAAGCCCCGCCGGGGAACGTGGGCGGCGGGACTCAGGCTCAGGGCTCCGGGCTCCGGGTCCGGCCGGCAGGACCACAGACCTGTGGGCTGAGGCTGACCCCGGGTGGGAACTCCAGGCCGGGCTGCTGCGACGGTCCTGTGGCCGCTGACAACCGCGCCTCAGTCATTGGTTTGTTCGCTGACAACATATATTTGTGCCTGCACTTATCACATCCCTTAAATATCAGGAAGTTAAACTTGTAAATTGAAAGCTATTACAGGGGTGAAGGGAATGGTGGCAGGAGAAAATAGGGAAGGATGAAGGGGAGAGGGATGATGGATCGATCCCATTATACCTACAAAAATGTGTTGTAGAAGACAAGAGAAAAGAAGAAGAAAAAAACATAAGTCGCTCCCAAGAAAGGCATGAGATGCATGAAAGATAGGGGATGAATTAACAAGGATGTGAGTTTAAGAGACGATTCTCTTTAGAGGAAGCTGCGGCAAAGGAATGGTACCACAGGCAATTTAAAAGCTGGAAATGTCTTCTTGTTAAAATCCCAAAGGGTAAGTCTCTGAGTCATTTGGATCAGATTACAGATCACAAACACCAAACACCAGCTGGTTGGATATGCTTTCGAAAGGGATGTAAATTAAATCCAGTGATATATGTACGAAGGTTATTCTATATCATGATCAAGTGAAATTTGTTCCAGAAATGCAAGGTTGGTTTAACATTCAAATATCAGTGGACATAACTGACCATATTAAGTAATAGAGAAAACTTGCATAACATAAATACTTGAAGCAAAAAGCATTTGCAGGAATTTGACATAGACCCCTGATTAAGAAGCCTCAACAAACAAGGAGGTAAAAGGAGGAACCATCTTCAACTGCTTCAGGGTTATCTAGGAAAAGTTTAAAAATGATGAAGACTGAACACTTTTCTCTCAACATGAAGAACAGAACAAAAATGCCCAGTCATGGGGCTGGAGACATACCGTAGCCTCTTCCTGTGGTGCCAATATCCCTCATGGGCACTGCTTTGGGTTCCAGCTTCTCCACTTCCCACCCAGCTCCCTGCTTGTGGCCTGGTAAGGCAATAGGGGACGGCCCAAAGCCTCGGGACCCTGCACCCACGTCAGAGACCTGGAAGATGATTCTGGCTCCCAGCTTCAGACCAGCCTGTTGCGGCCTGAACCAGCAGAGGGATTGCTTTCTGTCTCTCCTCCTCTCTGTGTGACTGCCTTTCAAATAAATCTTTTTTAAAAAAGGACTTCCCAGTCTCATCACAACCATAAAATATTCTTCTGGAGGCTCTGGGTATTACAGCAAGAGAAGAAGGCAAAGGAGGAGAAGCGGGAAAATGAGAGGGGAAAAGCATACAGATCAGAAAGGACGAGACATCTGCGGACAACAGGATTATACACAGGGGAGTCCTAAGCAATGTAAAGGAGAAGCTCTGGAAGGTAGTAAAAGCTGAGCAAGACCCATTCAAAGTTAACATACAAAATACAATAGCTACTTCACTGGAAAATGACATTTGTTTTTGTGAAAAGAAATTGAAATCTATTCAACATTTTTTCAATAATAGTTTCCATGAAATTTTTGAAAACATCAGCAAAAACTGGAAAACAAAAATTACAATCTCATTTCTTGCAGTTTACAAGCCATAAATGTCATATAAACTTGCTGATATGTGTAGAGTAAGTTTAGGTTTTTAAAAAAAATACTTATTTTTGAAAAGCAGAGTTGCAGAGAGAGAAGGAGAAACTATAATCTTCATCTGCTAGTTTGCTGCAACAGCTGCTATTGCCAGAGCTGGGCCAGTCTGAAGCTGTGAGTCAGAAGCCTCTTCCAGGTCTCCCACATGGGTGCAGGAGTCCGAAGACTTGAGCCATGGTCTGCTGATTTCCCAGGCACATTAGCTGGATTGGAAGCGGAGCAGCTGAGACTTGAATCAGCGCCCATATGGGCAGCTGGTGCAGTAGTTAGAAAAATAACATGCTGTTCCACAGTGACAGCCCCAATGATTCTGTATTTAAAACTGTAAAGCATTATGAATGAAGTTAAAGACCTTTTAATAGTATCATATTCATGAGTTAGTGAATCTTATTAGTTTTATTAGATCTTTTAAATTTAATTTTATTATTTACTCTATATTAAAATGTTTTTATTAGGGTATATTTTTAAAATTTTTATTCTTTTTTGTTAGGAGATTTTTTTTAGGAGTCCAATATTATTAGGAGATCTGCCTTCTTATAGGTTCCACTTAACTGTCACAAAATTCTACTGAGCATTTTTTTTTTGTACAAATGATACACCAATTCAGTAATTGGAATGTGGGCACCCTAACCAAAACAGTTTTAAAGTCAGAACCTATGTCTGATATCAATTTAGGTATAAGACACATTACAGTGACAGGAAGTAGGGGAGCATTTCCACTGGCAGAGGGGGAGCTGGGCTTCAACGGAGTCAAACATTGGTAGTAATGGGTAGGTTCTTGATTGTTAGGATGAATTCAAGATTGTTTCAGCTCATTTGTCAAAATTCAGAGAATGGTGCATTTCAAATGAAGCAGTTTATTGGTGCTGGTTCTAGTCCTGGCTTCTCCACTTTTGATCCAGCTCCCTGCTAACGCACCTGGGAGTGCAGCAGATGATGGCCCAAGTACCATGGCTCATACCATCTCCAAGACAGACCCAGAAGGAGTCCTAGACGCCTAACATTGACCTGATCCAGCCCTGGCCATTGTGGTCATTTCCAGGGTGGACGGAAGATCTCTCACTTCCTTTCTCCAGTTTTATTTCTGTAATTCTGTCCTTCAAATAGATAGATGATACATAGATAGATAAATTTTTAAATGAGGTCATTTATTATTCATATATTGTGCCAGCAAATTTTATTTTATTTTTTTAAATATTTATTCATTTTATTACAGCCAGATATACACAGAGGAGGAGAGACAGAGAAGAAGATCTTCCATCCGATGTTGCACTCCCCAAGTGAGCCACAACGGGCCGATGCACGCCAATCCGAAGCCGGCAAACTAGAACCTCTTCCAGGTCTCCCACGCAGGTGCAGGGTCCCAATGCATTGGGCTGTCCTCAACTGCTTTCCCAGGCCACAAGCAGGGAGCTGGATGGGAAGTGGAGCTGCCGGGATTAGAGCCGGCGCCCATATGGGATCCTGGCGTGTTCAAGGTGAGGACTTCAGCTGCTAGGCCACGCCGCCGGGCCCTATTTTTTTTGTTAAAGATCTATTTTTTCCTATAGAGGCAGATTTCACAGAGAGGAGAGTCAGAAAGATCTTCCAACTCCTGGTTCATTCCCCAAATAGCCGCAACAAACGGAGCTAAGCTGATCTTCAGTCAAGAGCCAGGAGTCCCTTCCAGTTCTCACACATGGGTACAGGGTCCTAAGGCTTTGGGCCATTTTCCACTGCTTCCCCAGGCTACAAGCAGGGAGCTGGATGGGAAGTGGAGCAGCTTGAATCTGAATTGCTGCCTGTATAGAAATCTGGCACTTATAGGCAGAGGATTTAGCCAGCTGAGCCACCATGCTAACCACCTAAATTTTATTTTTTTAAAAAATCCTGGGAACTAAGCACTCATAATCATTAGGAAATAAATGTGATGTCCTTAATTGTGAAAGTGAACACTACACTAAAACATGTAACTGTCAAACTTTACGACAGTGGCCCGAAATAGGTTTTAAACATTCTTTATAGTAGAACAAAGAAGACATTATAAAACAAATTTCAAGAAGCAGAATGACTTCCTTTTTTTCATTCTGTTTGATGATAATATCTGTAAATATATGGGACAATGTTTTGATTCATATATAATGATCAAATCACGGTAATATTTCTACCTCCTTAAACATTAAGCTTAAACATCATCTGCTGCCTTCCCAGGTGCATTAGCAGTGCTGCGGCTCAGAGGCAGAGCACCCAGAGCTGAGCCTGCTCTCTGATGTAAGCTGCCCTCGTGACAGGCCGTGGATGAGACACCTGTGCCACAGTACTGGCTCCCTGAACCTGAAGCCTTTCTATGTGCTGAAAGCCTCTGCATTTCCTGTTTAACCTGTGTGTGTGTGTGTGTGTGTGTGTGTGTGTGTGTGTGTGTGTTTTAATAACAACAGGATTTACAAACAGAATAAGGCTTCTGTATCTCTGAGTAAAGATGATGACTACCCTAAAATTTATGTTATCACTCAAGTGTCAGGGAGGGATAAAGACATTTTCAGACATGATAAAACTTTAACAAATTTACCTCGAGTGTGCTGAATCAAGAAGCAACTTGAAAAGCCACAAACACAAATCATGAAACCAAAAGGATGGAAGGCAGGCCTCTTGTTGGGAGAAGGGTAAAGAGACTCCTATCAATGTGCTGTGGACAATCCCAGGATGGCGAATGAGCACTGAGCCCCAGGAGAAACCAGGCTGGGAAGTAAGAACACTAAGGGGAGTTTGGTCAAAAGGATTAGAACAAACGCACACACAAAATCTCATTTTTCTTTGTATTAAGGCTGATGGAGCTGGAGGGCAGGAAATTAGGAACATAATTCATGACCAGATTCATGGAAAACTTGAAAATTAAATAACTAACGAAGCAAGAGCAGCACAAAATATGGGGAGCGGGCCTGGCACGGTAGTCTAGTGGCTCAGGTCTTTGCCGTGAATGCACTAGGATCACATATGGGCACTGGTTCTAATCCCAGAGGCCCTGCTTCCCACTCGGCTCCCTGCTTGTGGCCTGTAAAGGCAGTAGAGGATGGCCCAAAGCCTTGAGATCCTGTGCCGTTGTGGGAGACCTGGAGGAAGCTCTGGGCTCCTGGCTTCAGATCGGCACAGCTCTGCCCATTGCAGTCACCTGGGGAAGTGAACCATTGGACATAAGATCTTCTTCTCTGTCCCTTCTCTCTATATATCTGACTTTGCAATAAAAATAAATAAATCTTTAATACAAGATTTATAAAAAAAAAATACTGGTTGCTGTGGTTTGAATACTGATTTGGATAAGGTGGCACTATGGGGGAGTGGTGATCACTTAAGAGGTGGGGCCTAGGGCCCAGTGCAATGGCTTGATCGGTTAATCCTCCCTTGGCTAATCCAAAACTTAGCTAATAGCCTTTCTATACTTCATAATAGCTTGCTTCAAGTACTTGGTTCCAATAATAAAAAGCTGTCTAATGCACCAGAGAAACAAATTTGTACAATAAAGGAAAAAATGGTATTAGAATCCTTTATGATTCCACAGAACCTGCTATACATAATCTTGACAAGGTTCTAAGATGGTGAAAATGGGATATTAGCTAAACCAAGATGACGATACAGCCTTACATCATTGACAGGGAGATGGACTCTGAGAATGCTCATGACCGGGGGGAGGGATGCAATCCCTGCAGGTGAGCACAAGAACCAAGGCAAGGAGCAGCTTAGACCATGCCAGGTTACTGTACCTGCCAGCATACATGTGAGTCTGGGGCTGTGCCACGTTGGGCTGGTTCATAACATCCACTGGCAGATCTGAGAACCAGGATGGAGTGAAGGATGGGCCAGGTCAGACCATATGTACAGCCAGTCCACATTACAACCAGGACTGGGTGTTGGCTGGGCTGGGGTAGGCTGCATCACTCACCAGCAAGAGCTGGAACTGGGAGCAAGCTGGACCAAGTCAGGCTGTAACCCTCTGGTGGATGTCAGGGTGAGGTAGGCCATGCCAGACTGGGCAGGATGGGTGCCAAATCTGCGAGCCCTAGGGGCAGGAGATCTGGTGGAGCCCAGGTCACCAGCTTGGGTCCTTGGGTCTGCTTGCAACAACTGATCCTCCTCAGTGGAAAAGACTGAGCAGTGGACAGCTGGCTCTGATGCACATGGAGGAAGTGGCAGCCCACTGGGGCCTGCAGAGGACAGCTGCTACCAAAGCAGAAGAATGTGAATAGAACAAATTGGACAGCCTCCCCAGCCAAATGATGACAGCAAAAATCTAGAAAAATGGAGACTCTGAGGTCGACTATGTTAGCTAATACACATTGAAAGGGATTCCTCATCCTTAGATAAATGAAATCAAGAGCATTTCAGAACTATCAAAACCACCTGGGCAGAAACCTCAGCACGTGCACCACATTGGGACCCTGGGTTGATACTGGGTGTCCGTTCCCCGCCCCTGGTTACTGGTGAAGTTGGGAGGGTAGGAATGGCTCCTCTCCTTATCTCCTCTCTTCCCTCAGAAACAGGAAAAAGAAATAGAAAATTTGGAAACAATGATCACACCCACTTTTCCCTAACCCTTAATCTTTCCCACCCTGATCAACTATGTAAATATCATCAAAAAAGGTAATATATACATATGTATAACTTTTAAAAGCTGTTTCCAATACCCTTAATGCACACTTCCCCATGGCCAACAGTTCTGGCATCGCTGGGTCATGTAGTTTGTCATTATTGCTCTGCCAATGCATCATTGTGGATGCTCTGAAGTTCCCTGTAGACTGGGTTGGGTATTGCAATTACCAAAATGAACAAAAGCCATCTCTTAGAAAAGCTCAGGTTCTACTCATGTAAAATTCTTAGCGATACAAAGCTGGTGATAGTGATCCACTGCTGCAAATCAAGGTGGAGTTAGTACTGCCTCGGGAGTTGGAAATGCTTCCTCAAGTGACTTCTGTATGTGAGCAGCCAAGGCTTTCCTGTACAGATTGCAGTCCTCTTACCTGGCTGCCTGTATCTGCTAGTCATGTCTCAGGGAGCCTGCTTCTCCACGGGCTTGTTGGTGGTGCATTCCGCCCCAACTCATTCAGATTTATGCTCAAATATCACCACTTCGAAGGCACCTTTACCATGGACTATTTTATGCAAATATTTTCCATATTCCATCATGCTTTGTCTCTGCACCCTAAGCTATCATTCTTTTTTTTTTTAAAGATTTATTTATTTTATTACAGAGTCAGATATACAGAGAGAAGGAGAGACAGAGAGGAAGATCTTCCATCTGATGATTCACTCCCCAAGTGAGCCGCAACGGCCAGTGCTGCGCCGATCTGAAGCCGGGAAACTGGAACCTCTTCCGGGTCTCCCACGCGGGTGCAGTGTCCCAATGCATTGGGCCGTCCTCGACTGCTTTCCCAGGCCACAAGCAGGGAGCTAGATGGGAAGTGGAGCTGCCGGGATTAGAACCGGCGCCCATATGGGATCCCGGGGCGTTCAAGAGGAGGACTTTAGCCATTAGGCCACGCTGCCGGGCCCCGCTAAGCTATCATTCTACATTTACCAGGAGTGGTTTTTGTGTGGGTAAGTCTCTTTGCTAGAATGAAAATACTATAAGAACAGTAGCATGTTTATTTGACACTATCCTCAGCACTTAGAATGGTGCCCTGCCTAGATGAAGCATTCAATATCTATGCGTTGAATGAAAAAGGGGGTGGAAAATGAATATGTCCAGTCTAAATCTCTTACCTGAATGCAAATCCATTTACTCAACTTCACTAATCTTTTCAGTGACAAACCAATTCTTCTCCCACAGCTCTTCATAGCATCCCAAGGGATCAAACTTCTATAAGACAATTCTAAAATCTTCCTGTTCCTTCATATAAACATCCAGATAGACAATCACCAAACCTAGTCAATTTTACTCTTGAAACTCTCTCACATCTCTCCACTTCTCCCCATCTCCACTACTATTACCTTGAAGAATCAGTTTCAACCCTGAACTGCATTGCTGAAGCAATGCCTTGCTCACTTTCCAGGTTCCTGTCTTCCAGCATACTAACAATCCTCCAAGCTCCTCCAACACTGCTCTTCATGAAATACAAATCTGATCACATGACAGCTCTTAAAATGCAAGCCTTCAAAACCCAAGTTCTGTTGCATAGCCCTTGGGCCCTTCACCACTACTTTCTGTTGATTTCCCAAATCTTTCCTGCACCTGTCCAGCTTCAGTGACCTGATGTGCATACAGTATCCTGTCTCCCCTTTCCTGTGCTGCTGCACTGCCTACAGCCAGCCCCTGCCCAGCTCTTCACCTGGCTACCTCCAGTGGATCAGACAGCAAAGGACAATTGAGAAGCCTCTCTTCACTGTCAGGCGCTGTCACACCATCCCGTGCCTGCTCCTACACACTGTAATTCACAGCCCTATTCACTACTCATTGGCTGCCTACACTGGACATTGAGTCCCAAGAATTCAGTGCCTGCCTAGGGGAAAACAAGTCTTTGTGTCCACAGTTCCTAGCATGATGCCTGACATAAAGGACATATTTGATGAATGTTTGATGAATGAATGAATAGATGCCTGGTTCTGTTTTTAGAATTCAACAGCAGAGTGGAAAAAGGATGGCCAGTGGGGAGTCTGAAAGCGTGCTGACTAGTTAAGAGCTAATTGTCATGTTCCAGACAAGATGAAGAGGTCTGGGTTCAGGCAAAAGCAATGGGGATGGAAATAAGGAATCAGAATCAAGAAACTTTTGTTTCGAAAAACAAAAGATACTTTATGAGCAAATGCAATTGATCGGGCCCAGTGTATTTTCTGAAGGATGACTCTAGTGTTTTAAATTTAGACAAAGAACTGAAGAGCCAGACGTACCTCATACCTCGCAGACAAGCAATCAGTCTGCAAACTTCATGAAAGTAACAAGAGGTGATTGATGTGGACAAAGAGGTGAGGGAGGTGCAGAGACTTCTTGATAGAGAAATAAAAGAGGGTGTTTTAACTGGCTAAGCATCAAGAGACTGACAGGAGAGTGAAGACTTCAGTACAGAAAACATGATAACTGGAAAAGTTTGCTTCAGCCCTTAATATAGTAATAAAATGTATAGACAGCCTACGATTTTATATTCACTGAGAAGTTATACATTTTACATGCTGCCTTCCTTTATGGTGAGATATGTTTAAAAGTAAGCAGGCACATTTTAGGGGACCCATAGGGTGAAATAGCTAACTTCCAGGACACCATAGGATCATTTCCGCTTCATCTCATTTACATTTGACAACCACAGAGTCAGAGCATGACAGCCGTCCCTGAAAACACAGAAAGATTGTGTGTTAATAACTGCACCATTAGCCCCCTAGGTATGGAAAGGAAGAAATAGATCATTTGTACAAGCATACTCTGTGTAAGACAACACTATTTACATGCACTGTACTCCACTCCCACTTTAAAAAATATGCAACTTGGGACAGGCGCCTTGGCATAGTAAGCTAAGCTTCTCTCTACAGTGCCAACATCCCTAATGGACACTGGTTCACATTCCCACTGCTCCACTTCTGATCCAACTCCCTGCTAATGGCTTGGGAAAGCAGCATGGGATGGCCTGAAGTCAGTGGGCTTCTGCACTGATGTGGGAGATCTGGAAGAAGCTCCTGGCTTAAAATCAGCCTAACTCTAGCCGTGTGACCATCTGGGGAGTGATCCAGTGGATGGAAGACAGCGCTCTCTCTCTCTCTCTCTCTCTCTCTCTCTCTCTCTCCTCTCGTTTTGTAATTCTGACTTTAAAATGAAGATAAATACATCTTTAAAAAAATACATGACTTATCGTGTTGTCACAGTTAAACTCAGGAAACCCTGAAAATAGTTTTTTCGAAAACAATAAAAACTCATGAACATGTTTTTTCCTGGATAGTTAGTGAATACATTTGTTAGACACTTACTGCAAAAAAGTTGATTTAAAAATAAAACTCCTCCCTCCCCCCAATAACAAGCCTTGATTTTCTCTCTTTGGGACAATAATGAGGCATAATTTCCTGTATAGCCTTCCAGAACTATTTCATGCATAAGTACAATTTTGCATAATTCATTTGAAATCCATTCCATATAAACTGACTGCAAACATTAGCATCCTATGCATATGTTCTGTACTTCAATCATTTTTTTTTCACTAAACAATATACAGTCAAGAGCTCCCCCATCTTAATACATAATGGACTCATTCCTTCTTCTGTTCACATAATATTCTTTTTTTTTTTAAGATTTTTTATTATTATTGGAAAGCCGGATACACAGAGGAGGAGAGACAGAGAGGAAGATCTTCCATCCGATGTTTCACTCCCCAAGTGAGCCGCAACGGGCCGGTGCGCGCCAATCCGAAGCCGGGAAACTGGAACCTCTTCCAGGTCTTCCACGTGGGTGCAGGGTCCCAAAGCATTGGGCCGTCCTTGACTGCTTTCCCAGGCCACAAGCAGGGAGCTAGATGGGAAGTGGGGCTGCTGGGATTAGAACCGGCGCCCAGAAGGGATCCTGGGGCTTTCAAGGCGAGGACTTTAGCCACTAGGCCACGCTGCCAGGCCCTGTTCACATAATATTCTATGGTGTAGATACAGCATGTTTTATTTGGCTGAGCCTCTATAATACTTTCTAGGTATTCTTTGTACTTACATAATTTCTCATATATGAAAGGAAAACTATGTACACAAATACTGTTTAATACTAGAATGTAAAAATGTCTGAGATTTAAATGTTCCAACAGCCACATTTAAAAAACAAAAGAAACAAGTGAGATTAATGATATGCTATACTTAACCTATTAGGTTCAACATATTATGATTTCAATATGGAATTAAATGATGAAATATTTCACATTCTTGTACTAAGACTTTAAAACGCAGCATGTAGAAGGCCAGTGTGGTGGCATAACGTGCTAATCCTCATCCTGTAGCACTGGGCACTGTTTGCTGCTCCACTTTCAATCCAGCTCTTTGCTTGCTAATTGCCTGGGAAAATAGCAAAGGTTGGTTCAAGTTCTTGGGTCCCTGAATCCATGTGAGAGGTATAGAAGCTCCTGGCTCCTGGTTTCACATCAGCTCAGCTCCTGGCCATTGTGGAGTGAACCCAAGGACGGTAGGTCTCCTTCTTTGTCTCTCTTTTCCTCTGTGTAACTCTGCCTTACAAATAAAAATAAAATAAATCTTTTTTAAAAATTCACCATGTGTTTTACAGTTAAAATTACATTTGGTTGAGACTGGCCGCATTTAAAATGTGCCCATTAACTGCCATGTTGGATACCATAGGTATAGACATTCCTAGAAATGAAATTGTTCAGAAACATATGTGTTTAAATTTTTTATGACTATCGTCAAATTAGCTTCAGAATAAGTTGCATCAATTTATATTCTCCATCATTTCCAAGTCAGGTAAAAAATAATATATCACAGACTTTTAGTTTGTATCTCTTTTCTTATAATTGCGATTGAGCATCTTTTATGTGAACTATTTTTATTACACTGGTGTTTTTATTTATTGATATGTGGGGAATATACATACATAGTCCTTTTATCATTTATAAAGATTACAATAATTTTTATTTTTATTTTATTTGAAAACTAGAGGGAGAGGGGGACAGATCTTCCATCTGATGCCTCATTCCCCAAGTGTCTGCAAATGCTAAAGCTGCTCCAAGCTGAAACCCCAAGTCTGGAACTCAATCTCTGGGTCTCCCATTGGGGTGCAAGGGACCCAAGTACTGAACTCATGACCACTCCTTCCAGGGTGCACATCCAAAGGAAGCTGGATTACAAGCAGAGAAGCTTGTATTTGATCAAGTCAATTCTGATACAGGATGAAGGTACCCCAGGAAGTATCTTTAATCATTGCTCCAAATGCTTTTGTTTATTACTCACCTATAACCAAACCCAACTCCACATAACAGCTTGAGTTGTTTTCAAAACTTAACATTCTCTTAAAAAGACACGGATTTCTAGCCTCTCAAGCTGTTTGGCAAATTCAGAAGAAGTTTCAAGAATGACCTGTGCAAGTGTGACTCTGACTAGGCTCAATGTGTCTAACTGAATTGGGAAGTCATTCTTCTGTTTGCATTTTACTTTGCTTTTACTTACTTTATTCTCTTATTTCCAGCCCAAAAAAAAAAAAAAAAAAAAAAAAGCAAAATTAAACTACCATGCAAAAAAAAAAATCTGCTTTTCTGCAGTGGAGTTTTTTAGAGCATCTGATGTTGAGTTAACATTTTAACAGCTCGGTGGCTGGAGAACATAGGGCCTGTGGATTCCTCAATTTTGCTTGTGCTCAGGGTATTGCTGCTCAGGAGGAGGGTGCAGTTGGGTTCCTGGGGGTGTGATGGTCAAGTCGTCCAGGAAGAACACCAAGGGTCATTTTGGGGGAAATTCCATTTGTCAGTTTTCTTGTCTTCAGTTTAACCTCTCAATGCCTATTTTCCCAGTGGTTTTGCCTTCAGCCCTTTAGATTTTCATGTCAAGCGTTTCTTTCTTTCTTTGGAGGAATCTCTCTTCAAACCTATGGGTGGATAACCATGTCTACACTATTGATTCTAAAGCAGACATCCTACAGGAATCACAAGCCCAAAGGGGCTCTAGTAAACACTGCTTCTCATACCATACCTGCTCCTTCTCTTCAACTAGTGTTCTTCTCCCATTCAAACTACCAAGTCGGGATATCAAGATTCACTGCTTCTCTTCCCTTCTCTTCTCTCCTCTCCTCTCCTCTCCTCTCCTCTCCTCTCCTCTCCTCTCTTCTCCTCTTCCCTCCTCTCCTCTTCTCTCTCTTATTTATTAATTATTGGCAAGGCAGATTTACAGAGAGAAGCAGAGACAGAGAGGAAGATCTTCTGCCTGTGGATTCACTCCCCAAGTGCCTCAGTGGCTAGAGCTGAGCCGATCTGAAGCCAGGAGCCAGGAGTCTCCTCCCGGTCTCCCATGCAGGTACAGGGTCCCAAGGCTTTCAGGTTACAAGCAGGGAGCTAGATGGAAAGTGGAGCAGTCAGGACATGAACCAGCACCTATATGGGATCCCATCAGTTGCAAGGTGAGGATTTAGCCACTAGGCCACCACGCCGGGCCTGGCTTCTCTTCTCCTGTTTATTCTTTCCCTCCATAGTTTATCAGTTACTTTGATCGTTAAGATTTTACTTTCTTTTTAAAAAGATTTGTTTCTTTGAAAGGCAGAATTACAGAGACAGAGGTGCGTGGACACACACACAGACATACACACACAGAGAGAGAAAGAGAGAATCTCCCATCTCCTGGCTTACTCCTCAAATGGCTGCAACTGCCAGGGATAGGCCAGGGTGAAGTCAGGAGTCTAGAACCCACGTGGGGTCTCCCATGAGGGTGGCAGGGCCCAAGCACCTGGAACACCCTTCACTGCTTTCCAAGGCATGTAACAACAGAGAGCTGGACCAGAAACACAGCAGCCAGGACTCTTCCTGCTGTTGAGATGTGATGCTGGCATTGCAGGCTATGGCTTTCCCCATTGCTCCAGAGTGCTGACCTCTAGCTTGTATTCTTTAAGTACCCTACAATTCAATCTCTACTTTTCACATCAACACACCTTGCCTTTGCTGAAAATAAGATTTATTGTGACCTGAGATGTGATATGACTGCCATCTCTTGGCGAGTCATGTTGCCTCCAGGTCTGTCCTTGCCAGAGGATCTTCCTACAGAGCAAATCTGGTCTTGTTATTGCTCTCCTGAACTTGCTTCAGGGGTTCCTCAACACTTTTAAGATCAAGTCCAACATCGTTATTTGTTGAGCTCTCAAACATATATTAAGCACTTACTATGTCCCAAGTGTTGCAGTAGGTTCCACCATCATGGAAAACAAAGCAAAAACATGGTTTCTGCAGAAACAGCTGCCAGCTTTGCTAAAATGAAGAAGGATTTCAGGTTATTTGGAGAACATTATGAAGATGATAGACTTGGTTGAGATTTGTTATGCAAATGCTGTGGTTTGGACTTTCTTCAGATTTTCTCATTCTGTGGGAAAACAACATCAAATAGACAACCACAAAGTCCCCCAACTTGAATGCTTTGCCTACTGCAAGCCCAGTCTTAGGTTTGCTCATTTTATTCAAACCGTGATGGGCTCTTCTAAAAAAGATTAAAGGAAGATTCAGGCCAAAGAATGACTTTTTGCATGCCTTGTAGCTATTGATTGATGTTAGTACTCAAAGGAGACTTAAGCACCATGACTACCTTGATGGAGAACGCTTTGTCTGCCTGTCTCTGTGTAGGTTCACCTTTGGGTCAGATAGCATCCCATGCTTTCTAAACAAAGGATGCTCTATATCACTTCATTTCTAATTACATGCCACAAGCTTTGATGCAACGTTATGAGGTTATAGTATCTAATTGGTTCGTGCACCCTTCCTGTCTACTCCTATAATAAAGGATGCATTAGGCTTGCTTCATGTGTATGGCTTGACTTTGAATAAAAACAGCTGAACTCATTTTAAACCAGCAAAAATATCTGAGAATTAAATCAGAGAGAATAATCTTTCACCTGATGACCTAATGGATTTTTTTTTTTGCCTTTTAATTTCCATGAGTCTAGACTCATCTTTTGTGAAGGAAAAATGCTTTCTGGCTGTTATTTTGACAGCTGAAAATTTTTGCTCTGGTTCACCTGGTCTTTCATCACTGATTTCAGTTTGTGGGGAGGGGGAAGTTGTCACAGAGAAACTCCTTTTTGAAGACTGACTGATAATGCTGTGAGAGTGATTCATGATGCAGGAAAGCTGAAACAGAAAACAAAAAGTTGTTGGATACATTTCCTTTCCCCTACAAAAGAATAAGCCAGAAAAGGGCATCTTAGATGTTAGTGAAATTCTATTTTCTTATCTGAGTGCTGGTTACTAGATAGATTCTATTTTAATAAGTTTATTGAGCCAAACAGATTGAATTTAGGCAATCTCTCTCTCTTACTCTCTCTCACACTGTTGCTTATGTGTGTTATTTTTTATACATTTTTCCTTTTTTAAAAAAAATTACTTGTTTTATATTTTTGGAAAGGCAGAGTTACACACAGAAGCAGAGAAGGGGATAAAGAGAGAAAGAGCTTCCTCCTGCTTGCTCACATCCCAAAAGGCCACAATGGCCAGAACTGAGCTGATTTGTATCCATGAGTCAGGGTCTCCCATGTAGGACTAGAGCCATTGTCTACTGCTTTCCCATGTCATGAACAGGGAGCTGGATGGAAACTAGATCAAGTGGAACTTGAACTTGTACCTATATGGGATGCCAGCACCATAGGCAGAAGTTTACCCTACTGTGCCATGGCATTGGCATCCCATACTTCTTTTTCAAGCAACATTTCACCTGGAGGAAAAGCAGACATATACACATATGTACACAAATACATGCACCCACACACTCTTCACTTCAAAAATTTATCTTAAAACATCTTTTTCTTTTTCTATTAGTCTCTGAATTCCCTTTCTTCACTAGGCTCTACATTCTTAATGGTAGGACAAACATCTTCCATCTATTGAAGCTAGCATGTGGAAAAGACATTGTAAATACATGCTGAATGAATGAGTCAGAGAATGCCTAAAGGATAAATCTAAAGATCTTTGGATGACTCAGAATATAGTTTGTATTCTTGCACTGTGCCTATCATTGTGTTCATGACCACCTTAGCCTTTAGCCAGGTTCTACAGTTTGGAACTCATAATCCCAATGATATGATGTGGGTGTGGTTTGAGCATCCCTCCAAGATGTCCACTGCAATTGTATAGCTGCACCTGAGAGTAGTGGTCTTGGGGAAGTGTTGTGGCCCCCTATATATATATATATATATATATATATATATATATATATATATATATATATATATATATGGCACAGTTACAGAGAAGAGTGGGAGAGAGAGAGACAGAGAGTGCTGTCTTTCAGCCATTGGGTCATTCTCCAAATGACCACAATGACCAGGGCAGGGCCGAACCAAAGCCAGCAGCAGCTATCAGCTTTTCCAGCAACGTTTCCCTGCTTTCCCAGAGTGTCTTTAGCAGGGAGCTGGATCAGAAGGGGAGAAGCCAGGACTAGAACCAGTGCCCACATGGGATGTGGCATCACAGGTGGCAGCTTTACACACTACACCACAATTCAGGTCTGGGACATGTTACCTTTATAACAAGACCATTTCTGCAATAACCTATCAGTTTATGAATGGATTAATTCACCTGTCCTCATTCCCCCAATCACTTTCCAAAGATCCCACCTCTAAATAACAGCAACATGTAACTTTGGAGATTGAGTTTCTAACATACAAATTCTAGGCAGCTTATCCCAACTTGAGCAATAGCTTGAGCTGAAGCGGGGGAACACTGCACAGTTTCCATCCCATGTTATAAAACCATCACCTAATGTTGGAGAAAGAGTTGCTGTTATAAAAGGAGTCTTAAATAATCTGTACTGACTAATTAGTTTTTTTTTTTTTTGGTTTGGTTCTTTACTGTTGGAAAAAAAAATCCATGTGTAAATGATTGAAAAAACTACAGCACACAACACTGTTTTTTTTTTTTTTTTCTAGTTAAGAAACTTCGCTGCTGTTTTAGTACCCTACTTGGTTTTAGAAAGTCTCTCTGGAACAATAGATATTATGCCATAATTTGAAAATGAAGGATGAGGTAGTGATAGCCTAATTGTCTATTTCTGTGTAACTTATTACTGTAAAATGTAATGGCTTAGAATCACAATAAAAATTTACCTCATAATATCTGTAAGTCAGGAAATGGTGAGCAGCTTTGCTGAGCAAATGAAGGTTTCAAAAAGATTGAACAACTCTTTTAAAGTTATGCTGCTAGTAAATGGTAAAACACAACTTATAATCAGGTTCGCTGCATCTTAACAGTCACTGGTAACATTGGTGGCCAATAAACCAATGATCTGATAATTAGGATTATATTGGTCAGCTCTATTTCATTACAAGGAAATGCCTGATGCAAGCTATTTATGAAGAAGAGGTCTGGGTACTTGCACTTTTGGAGGTCTGAAGGCACAGTGCTTGCCTTGGCTCTCTTCTGCTAAAGGTCTCATGATGAACAGTCATTTATGATATAAGGAATGAACCAGAATCTCATCACTTCCCTGGAGCCGTAGGTTAAAAGTCTCCTGTGAGAATCTGTTACCATGGCCCTGCCTTGTACTCTTTGCAGTGTATGATCCTTTCAAAATGAGAAATTAGCAAAATAATTGCTCCCAGGGAGACTGTGGAATAATTAGTGTCATTTTTCCTGTGTTGCATGTATGTGTTTATTTCCCATTAAAGTGTAATTTCAAAAGTTAAAGACATGACGTTTTAAAAATATAACAGGAATATGGGTCAAGATTTTTAAACATCTCATTAAGAAAATGGTAAGATAAAATGCATTGAAAGAGCATTTTCAAAGCATTAGAATAAGATTGGAAGGTTAGGCAAAGAAGTAATTAATGACCTACAATAAATGATTTAGGCTATATTCCCATTACTTGCATCCTTTTGGGACAAAACGTGCTTATATTTATTAGAAAGAAGGAGAGACGATGAGAAATCATTTATTTATTCAATGAGAATAACTTGTATGGTTTCCAGTGATTTTGAAAGATATATCCTTAAAGAGTTGTAACATTCCCTAATCAATAGTAAATAAAATATTTAGCAAAGATTTCAAGAGAATCAAACAATTCTCTCCCTTCTTCCCCCATGCTCACCGTGATGTTTAATTCTTTGTGTCACCTTGGCTCCACCATAGTACCAAGCTATTTAGTCAAACACCAATCTAGATGTGTCTGTGAATGCATTTTTAAAAATATATAAACAAGACATTGACCAAAGCATGCTGCCTTCCATTAGTTGCTGGGCCTTGTGCAATCTGTTGGAGATCTTCAGAAAAAGGAATGAAGTACTTGTGGATGTGGGAATTTTGCTGCAAGGCTGTGTTTGGGTTGAACAGCAACATCCAACTCTCTCCTGGATCTCCACATGCCAATATGCCCTGCCGATTTGTGTTCATCGTTTCCCACAACCGATGAGCTCATTTCTTCTCACTCCCTCTTTCTCCTCCTTTCCCCTTTTCTCTCTCCCTTTTCCCTCTCTCACATGTATATAATTGTAAACACACACACTCCATTGGTTCTGCTTCATTGAAAATTCCTACACATATCCAGCCAAATTAAATGCTTTCCAGCACTGACCTGGAATTGAACAATGTATTTGCCTATTCCCAATTTTTCTCAACATCCTCATAAATTTAAGGCCTCTGATAAATTCTATTTATCTATTAACACCAAGACTAGCCCTGGATTGTGCTTCCTGAGACTTTCTTGGAGTAACTTTGAAGAGAATTACAGATGCTCCTTGGTTTCAGTAGGATTATATCCAGATACACTGAAAATACCTTAAATCAAAAGTGCATCTGTTTAGCCTAAACTATCAAAAATCATAGCTTAGTGATAGCACATCACAAACGTTCAGTTATCTCCCTAATGATTGCTTGGCTAATTAGGAAGCACAGCTCATGATCCCTGCCGAGTATCACTGGAAAGAATCAATCGTACTGAAAATCCACTTACCTACAGAAAGATCAACACATAATTCAAAGTCCATAGTACTGAACATGGCTCATTTTTACACTACTAGATGGGTGGAAAATTATATCAGTCCATCATCGACTGGGGACCATCTGTAGGCTTGCATCAATGATAAGAAATAACATTATTAGACAACATTACCTAAAAAGTGGTATAGCTGAAGTTTCACAGACTGCATCCATTCCGTCATAATTTAGCACTGCTTTACAAGGATCACCCCTTCTCTGCGAATTGTCGGTCCAGCCTCCAGAGTTAGCTGACTTTGTAACTCCTCAGCTTCAAATCCTCCTGAGGTTTCCAAGCCTCCTTCTCAAGGTCCATTCAGCCCTCGGTTTCAAGAGGCATCTCTCCAGCCTCCTCCATCACTGTCCAACACAGTATCACCCCAAGCTTGTTCTCCAGCCAAAGGGAATCTCCCTCCAAGTCTTAAAAGCCCAGGGGCACCAACTGAACGCTGATAATCTCCCAAGATTCCTATGTCGAAATCCTAACCTCCAAGGTGATCAGACCAGGAGACAGGGCTCTTTCCAGTCATTTAAGTCACAAGTCATTTAAGCCCACAGGATTGGAATCGGTGCCCTTAAAAGCCCACAGAACTGGCTAGTCTTTTTTATCTTGTGAAGATGCAGCTAATTGTTGCCATTTGGTGAACCTAGTCTTTCACCAAACCAGTGCCTTCCTCTTAAACTTCCCAACCTCCATAATTTTGAGAAATACATTTTTCTTTTTTAAAAATTACTTTTGTGAAGATTCATTTGAGGGGCCAGTGCTGTGGCATTGCAAGTTAAGCCTCTGCCCGCATTGCCAGTACCTCATATGGGCACTGGTTTATGTTACAGTAGCATCACTTCTCAATCCAGCTCCCTGTTTTTGGCTGGGGAAGGCAGTGGAGGATGACTCAAGTCTTTGAGTCCCTGCACCCATGTGGAGACCCTGAAGAGATTCCTGGCTCCTGGCTTCAGACCAGCTCAGCTGCAGCTATTGCAGCCATTTGAGGAGTGAGGCAGTGGATAGAAGATTTGTCTCTATCATCACCCTCCTATAAAATTTGCTTTTCAAATAAAAATTTAAAAATCTTTGATTTATTTGAAAGGCAGAGCAATGAGGTTTGTGTGTGTGGCAGGGTGAGGAAGATAGAGAGAGGTCTTTCATCCACTGGTTTATTATATCAGTTGGCGATAATAGCAGATCACACCAAAGCCAGGAGACAGGAGCTCCGGTTTGGTTTTCTACACAGGTGACTGCCCAAGTCCTTGGGCCATCTTCTGATGCCTTCCCAGGTGCATCATCATGAAGCTGGATTGAACGCAGAACAGCCAGGGCTCAAACAGGCACTCCAAATTGTAAGAGGCAGCTTAACCCACTATGCAACAAAACCAGCCCCAGAAATATCTGTGATTTATAAGCTATCCAACTGATAACATTTTGTTATAGCAGTTTAAACAGACTGAGACAAAAAGGCACACTTCAGTTTGCCTCTAGGTCTCCAAATATACTATTCTCTAAGACAGAATATCTTCTCCATTTCACGAAGTTCTTTCTTACTTATGAATCTGATATTAATAGAAAAGTTGTCTTTCCTAGGTTTCCTAGACAACAGAGCCTAAGGCAAGAAATCAGGGTTGATACTCATGGATGGGGCAGGCGTGAATAATCCGAGGGCAGATACCTAAGATTTCATAGCAGATCTTCGGTATTCAGGACCTCTGAAGCTGCCTGCACAGGGAAACAGCCTCAAAATGGGCAAAGGGACAGAGATGGGAAATCCATCTGCCCTGATCCTGCCTAGCTCTTGTTTTCCACTGGACAGAGTTCTTAGTGTGAGTTTAACTCTTCCACTATTTTAGAACCTATCACATGGTCTTCTCTGTAGACTGTGGGTAATGGTCCAATACCCAATGTTATCAGGTGTCGGGGATTAAAACATTTTGTCATGAAGGTTATTTTGAATTGAAGGCACTGGAAACGCAATAGATGCAGAAAGAAACACTTGCAGATTTTCCTTGTTTGGCTACAAGCAGAAACTTTTGGGGCATCCTCAGTCCTCCATCTGCAAGCGCCAGCACCCCAAATTGGTGCCAGTCTGTGTCCTGGCAATTCCACTTCCAATCAAGCTCACTTTTTATGGCCAGAGAAAGCAGTGGGTGATGGCCCAAGTCCTTGGGACCCTGCACCCACTTCGAAGATGTGAAAGAAGCTCCTGGCTTTAGATCAGCTAAATTCCAGCTGTTGTGGCCATTTGGGGAATTAACCAACAGATAGATCCCTCTCTCTTTTTCTCTGTAAATCTGCCTTTCCAATGAAAATAAATACTTTTTTTTTTTTATAAAAGAAACTTCTGTGAGATTAAGATGGAAAATCATGGAGATGCACAAATTTTACTCTGCATATATTTTCTCCTCCATCTCCTTTCCCCAGTAAGGCTACCTTTAGAAGCTTAAGACCCTATTTTTTAACAACTTCCCTGAATGACTAACCTGAGTCTCGCCAGATGTATGTGTACTGACTGCATTAATAAATTGGTTTTTTCTCTTGCTATTCCACCATTTTTTTTCAGTCCAATCTGCAGAGCCATGGTACTGGAGAATCTAGACAGGCAGAAGGGAAAAGTATTTTTTCCTCTCTATTAGTGTTTCCAAAATGAGTGGTAAAATGTGCTGGTTTGGGTCCTATGTGAAGCAGATGTTAAGACCGCATTGGATGTTCACGAGGTTTTTCAAGTACAACAACTACGAGGGGAAAGAGAGAGAGGGAACTTAGCAGGGGAAATGTCAAAGTATGATGGAACCAGGAAGAGTGTTCTAAGAAAGTATCCATCATGTTGATGGGAATCCTAGCGCACACATCACACCTTAGGGGATCCCATCTCTCACAGCAATGGGTTTGCTTCAGTGTTACTGTACTGCTTAGCCAGTGGCTGCGAACAGGAAGGGCCAGCCCTACAGCAACATAACATAGCTGTGGATTCGTAGCCCAGAAGACGGGGTCAGACACCATCTGTTTCCTCTAGGCCAAGTTCTGATGCATTTTATGGTCACCACAAGAAAGTACAATCTCTACCTGAGTGGCAGAGGCTAAATAATCTCTACCTGAGTGGCAGAGGGGTGCCTGGGACTCTCAGAGCCATGGCATGGCGGACCATTGATGTTGGCAGCTCACACAATGGCTAGGACTGAGGAAATCTGAGCTGACAAGTGAGATTGATTGGCAGGATTATCAAAGCACTTTTTCAAGGAAGCCTTTCAACAGGTATACAAATACTCAAGCCTAAGTTACAGCTCTTGGTACCTTCTGTGATTCTTATAAAAACAAAAACAAACAAAAAACCACAAACAACCAAATAATCCCTCTATCATACACTATTACCATTGTGTACTTACTAGCAATCTTCCCCAACAGTGTAAGCTGTAAGAAAACAACAGCCATAAGTCTTGCTCATAGTCCTTAAAGAAGGTGCAATGGACAGTAAACAGGTGAGAAACAAAGTCTCTGATCTCCATCACTGTCACTTTAAATGCTGCAATAATCCATAGATCTTTTAGTCACTTAAGTTTGTCTGACAAATTTGCACCTGAAATTCTCAGAATTTCCTCTAAGCCCCAAAGATGAGGTTAATTGTTATTAACATTCTACTCCATTCACACGCTAAAGAATGAGAAGCTTCCAGCCATCCACTTTCTGGACTTGCCATGAGATGCAAAATAGGCTCTTCTATCTTCCACAGGCCCAAACATCCTACACAAGTACATGAGAATTCACCTAAAAGAGAGAATTTCCTAGGAGGGGAAAGTACTCTTTTTATATCATGGCTTTTCCCCACGGACAGGGGAAGATCCTGGGGCAGTGTGTTATGTGTTGCACACCCTAGAGGTTCCACAGGGAAGTCAGCAGCACTCAGTGTGCCAAGAACAGGGGAAGACAGCAAATCCTGTCAGCTCTATCTGGGGTCACTTAGAACAGGCAGAGGTGTTAGGAAGAAGGACATTTGCCCTTTGAGTTTGAGGCTATCACTGTAAATTCCTGCTTGCGTAACTCTGAAGTTGGACGGCTGGCCAGACAAGGACAGGTGGCCATTGTATAGACAACCTGCACCCCCCTTTGTGTCTAGTGTAATATACTGACTTTAAGCCATTTTGAAGAAGTACCACTTAACAGGACAGCTTCCCAGAGTTGGTTGACCCCAAGGGGCAGGGATGGGAATATGTTGGGGCAAGGATGTAGCAGCTCAGGGGAATTTCAGTTGTCAAACGCACTAATGTGGTAAATGTGCCAAGGCCCTGGCACAGCCTTGGAGGGATTCTACAGGCTCTTCCTGGTTCTCCCAGGTCTGCTGGCTTGGGGGAGTCTCTAAGCGCACTGTAAGCCAGCATGGGGGCATCAGCGAGGTCCACAACCAGGGGCTTAGTAACTCAAGAGCCCAGATAAGTTATAAGAGCACAAGACACCAGAGACTTTGACCCTTATCGATATTCATACATGCCCCTGGAGGCTGCAGCAAGAGCTCAACTGGATCCCTGCCACCCACCTTAGAGACTCGAATTGAGTTCCTACTTCTGCCTTTGGTCCCAGCCCAGCCCTGGCTTTTGAGAGCACCTAGGAGAAGGAACCAGCATTTGGGAGTTGCCCATCTCTCTGAAGGCATGTGTGTGTGGTCCAGCAAGGGGCTTCATACCTCACTGTTGTTTCTCACCTTTATCTTTACAAGCTTTTCTTTTCCTCATTTGCCTTCTTACTAGATCTAGGAAATTCATTTATCTTTTCCTTGTCCTATGAAAAAATTGATATCCCCAATTCCTGCTGGCTTAAGGCTTCCATTGGCCTTTATGTAATGTGCTGTCAACAAGAAGCCATTTTCTCCCAAGCTTCATCCTTGAGCAACACTAAGACCTGTCAGGGTCTTCGTACTTTCAGCCACTGTCTCCTCTTCTTGCTACCAATCTCTGAAGTCATTCAGCTGAAGCGAAAGATTCAGAAATAATGGGAAAATAACCAGCAATCCAACACCCTCATAACCCTTCCTAGTTTCCCAAAGAGCTTGGTGGGAGTAGGGGTGAAAGCCACATGATGCCTGGTCAAGGCAGTCCCACAGAGGGAGCGAATACTTTGTGTACTGCCCCACTGGATACATTAGGCTCCTACCCCACCCCTCCATGCTCACTTTTGCAAGCAGGTGCTGTCAATTTTGCTTTTAAGTAGCCCATTTTTCCCTTTTTTATTTCACATCTGTCACATGAACTATGCCTGAACACATTTATTAAAGCAGTCTGTGCTAATCATTAATTATGATACCAATATACCATTGTATTGTGTGCTAATGTAACTTGCACTTGTGGAATTCAAAGAGCTTCCCCAGATTTAATTAATCCTAGTCTTGCTAATGAAAAGCCTTGCTTCTACCCGGCGTGAGTTTGGGTTTCTAATCTGTTCCTTAAGGTCATCTCATTTTTCTTGAAAATGTACATTTATAATTTAACACCACAAATCTTTCACATTCCCTATTAAGCAATTATTTTGATTACTTCATTATCTTTCATTTTTTTCCTAGACTATTCAGGTTTGCTTCTGCCTACTGTGAGCCAAGTGTAATTCCGACATTCTCTCTCATTCCCTTTATTAGCATGATCTGCATTAGCAAGGGATTCATTTTCATTCTGAAGACTGAAAACAATTTCATTATCTGATAAAAATTATCTTCTCATATGCTATAAGAAGCAATTCTCCTCATTTATGGTCTCATTAGGCATTTCATCCACCCAATATATCTTTTCAACACTTCTTCCCAGAAGTAATCATCTGGTGGATCAGCTAACAATATCTAGGGCTAGGGATTCTCATTTTTGCCTTCCTCCCCTCCTTAACTTTGTTCTCTTCCTAAAGCCACCACTCTCTTAGCTCCTCTGTGAATCCTTGCTATTTCTGTCTTCCGAAAAGACTGTTTGGACTTCGTCCTATCAACCCAATTGTGTATTGTGAATGATAAATTTACATTTCTGTGGTGCTAGCCATAGCTTATGAATATTTTATGGTTTTCATGGCTTGGAACTACAGTTAGTACACAGTGACACTAAAAAATGTGTATTGGGGCAGGTATTTGGTGAAGTTGCTAGGGAAGCACTTGGAATGCTTGAATCCCATATCAGAATGTCTGGGTTTTAGTTCTGATTGTTTAACTACAGTGTCCTGCTAATAATGTATATCCTGTGAAGAAGATGATGATGGCTCAAGTATTTACAGCTCTGCCACCTACCTACGTGAGAGACCAGGGTGGAGTTCAAGGTCCTACTGTTGGCATGGCTCAGATCCAGGTGTTGTGGCCATTTGGAGTCTGAATCCACAGATGGCAGCTCTGTCTTTCTCTACCTTCCAAATTAAAGAGGGAAAAAAAACCCACAATATTTTATGTGTACTGAATAAATGAAGGATTAAATTGACACACACACTCATTTTATCAGAATGCAGTTTTAATTGACTTGAAAATGTATTCATTTCAAAACCCAAGAATAAGCAAGCTCAAGCAACTTAGTAAGGAAGCAGACCAATTGGATAAAAAGAGAAATAGAAATGCATTAAGTACCTGGGAAGAAGAGAGATCAAAAATCTTTGAAGCTGGAAAGACCAGCTAAACAATAGCAAAACCTCAAGGCACTATCTAGAGTATTTGGCTACATAATAAGTAATCAGATGGAACAAGATCTCAAGTCTGAAGTGGATCCTTTTGTGAGAGTGAGATACTGAGTCATTACTAGTTCTTCTGATCCAATTTCCAAAGACTGACAAATATTGTTGAAAATCTCCTTGGTCTGATGTCACACACTTTACTCATTTCTCAGTTTTATTTCTCCCTAGGGAAGGAAGAGAGTAATCAGAGAATTTGCTCATTTCACTTTAAACACTTTGGAAATACAAGGTACACACACATACATTACTCTATAGCACTAGACTGGACTAAGTGAGCTGTTGGTATGCCTGTTCCTTCCCTCACTGATACTGGTCATGTTAAGTTCCAATCTAAGCAACCATGGGTATGCCTACAGTCCATTTTGGGAGGCCTGGAACTGAGTCCCTATCTGTGTCTGATGCAGCTTCCAGCTGATGCACCTGGAAGGCAGAAGGTTCAGGTTCTCGAGTCTGTGACACCCATGGAGGCCACCTGCATGGTGTTCCTGGTTCTGGTTTTGCCTGGCCCAGGCATTTGGGGAATAAACCAGGAAATGGAACATTACTCTCTCATTTGTTCTGTCTTTCTGTGTTACTCTGCCTTTCAAATAAACAAAAATCGATAAATATTTTAAAGAACGTCATTTGCCTTTAAATGGAGAAAGTATGCAGTCAGGTGGCTACCTACGTGAGGTAGCACAACAGTTTAAGAGGTAAATTGGAAATAAGCATTGGAAGGATTTTGACTAAATATGGTATTGGGTGCAGTCACAGAACAGATAAAAGACAATATTTACAAAGAAGAAAAAAAATTTTGAATTTTAAATTCTAGTGAGATAATCTTCCAAGTCAGTGGTCAGCAAACCAAGGTCTGGGGGTCAAATCTGGCTTACCACCTACTTCTGTTCTGTACTTGAGGTAAGAATCATTTTACATTTTAAAATGTTGGGGGGCGGGGATCCAAAGAAAAATACTCATTGATGATACATGAACAGTCTATGAAATATAAATGAATAAATAATGACCTACTGGAATACAGTCAAATGCTTTGCTTACATACTGTCTATGTCTGTTTTCTCACTGTAATGCAGAGTTGACAAACCATAACACAGATGCAAAGCCAAAAATATTTGTCGCCTGTCCCTTTACAGAAACAGCGTATGGACCCATGGAGTTAATGCTGTGGCCACTGTTGCTATCTGAGTGAAGCATGACCAAGGATGGGATTCACAGGGAGGCGGGTTTCCTGAGAAGTGGGTCAGAGTCCAGAGGTGACTGTGAACCTACAAACTGAAACAGATCTAAAGCCCAACTGACCTCTGCATTTTTCAGTTGCCTAAGTGAGTAAACTCCCTTCAGTGTATGATTCAGATGTAGGTCGATTTTCTATCAGCATGGTTGCTAATATAGCTGTAAGATCCAGATGGAACCTCAGTCCTTTTTATGCCCTTCAAATACTCAAATGTCACCCAAATCTCCCATTCCTGAGTCTATAGCAGTTTAAAACCATTGCCACAATTTCAACAGATCCCCAGACTTGATTTCAGCATCCTTGTCCTACTAATAACATATCCGTAATAAATGCTGGGTGAATGTCATCCCTTCTGTCTCATCAACAACTTCCCAGACACACACACACACACACACACACACACACACACACACACACACACTTTAGAACAACAGTGTCTTGAGGTTGCTCATTCTACCCAAGGTCTGAGAGAGGATGGCAGGGGGCCACTTCACGCACTGTACAACCTCCTAGTATTTCATGGCCATTCATTCTATTCCTTCTAATCTCCTTGCTTCACTTCTCTTACTCCTAAATTTCCAAAGCAAATGAATACCTTTCTTTCTAGGATCAGTGACCATCCTAGTATGGCTGAACTGGTCTCTGTTTTAGGACAGTCCTGGTTTTCACCCTGAAAGTTCCACTTTCAAAGAAATGTCTCCTTGCTAGGCAAACGGGGACTATCAGTGACTCTTTCCTGCATCTTGAGCAGGTAGATGCGCTTCTTTCACTGATAGCCACATATACATAGCACAGCACGTGTGTATGTGCGTGTACACACACAGCACACACACACATCACAATACACTTCAGTTATATGTAACTAGCTACGCCATCTAGATTTGTGAACAAAGGGTTTTTGAAAAGTTCATGAAAAATCACATTATGAAAAAGGCAACACATGGACTTCAAAATTATTTTTGCATGAAAAGAAACTTATTTTTAATCCGTTTTCCACACTTTACTGAAGTATCTTGGTAACTGCATGCTATGCTATTTGTACGGCAAAACTGGTTGACATCACTCAGAAGGTGTCCCCAGCACTGGGTGACTCGTGACTTGGCCAGATGAGGAATGGCCTACAGAAAAAGCAGCATAAATTTGGATTCCATCATGCTTATTTTCGATATTTCATGCACCATGGTTTCCTCCAGTCTTGGCCTATTTTCAATCACTCTCTGGGGGAGGCTTCAAATGATTATTTTAATTCCAATTTCATAATTGCTTTCACAGTCTTGGTGGCAGGCAGTTCAGTAAACACTCGTATGCTATCATAAAAAATGAGCACTCAACATTCTAAACCAAATAACCTCTGCTCTTTCTAGGCATAACTGAACTGTGATAATGTGTACTAACACTAGAATGCAATAATACAAAAAGAAAATTGCTACTGGGCTAGAGACACTTCTAAATGTTCTGATGACAAAACTGAAGTACAGAGAAGTTGAGAAACTCCGAATTCATGCAAATGGTAGACACAAAAGCCAGGCCGCCAATCCATACTGTCTGATACCAGAGTTGGCTCTTTAATCCACAGTACTATACTGTTATGCAAGTACTGGTCTGAAGCACCTAGGTGTTTTCTGCTTTTGTAATTTCTGCCTTGCTTGCTTGGCTGGGAACTGTGAACTTCAGGCCTGACAGTCTATACGCGGGCACATGACACCTGGTAGGTCACGTAGGCAGAATACTCCTCAGGAAGGAGACCCCCTGGTGTGCTTCTTAGATAAGTTGCCCACTGCCCTATAGCCCACCAGCTTGTACTTTTTGAAAGCTGCTTGCTTCAAACCCACCAATAGAAGCCTGCCAACTTGCTCTTTTTAAAAGTTAACAGATGGGCTCGGCAGCGTGGCCTAGTGGCTAAGGTCCTTGCCTTGATCCCATATGGCCGCTGGTTCTGATCCCGGCAGCTCCACTTCCTCTCTATCTCTCCTCCTCTCAGTGTATCTGACTTTGTAATAAAAATAAAATAAATCTTAAAAAAAAAAAAAAAGTTAACAGATAACTGACCAATCATTACTATAATTGTGTGGAATTGGCCTGAAAAATGTGTAAAAACCATGTGCTGTTCAACCTCGCTCTCTTCTTCTGCAGCCTCTCCTGCTTCAGCCTCCGTGGGGGCTGCTACTGCTCCCCTGTCCTGCTGGGCTGGGAGCCTAAGTTAGTTTGAATAAACTGCCTTTATGTGTTTGCATTGACTTCAGACACCTGATGATTTTCTGGGGATCTCAAAATCTGGGCGCAACAAGCCATTGTCTCTTAATAGAGACAATTCAGAGGGAACTTTAATTTATAATAAAGAACTGAGTGAGTAACCTTTACAGTCCTTTAAATTCATGGAACTATTTATCCAATAAAAATGATCATTCCCAGCCAGTTAACATATAATTTTCATGCTACCAAAAATATTTTCACTCAACCAGAAAGCTAGGAAATAAACACCCTAGGTGGCATTTTCATTTATGCTCAGCTCCTGCAGAATCTTTTTCCTGTTTCGGAATTTGACTTCTACCATCTCAAGTGGAACTGTATCGCTGTGGTTCCTCGGGTGGCTGCAGTGCTAGTCGCATATTGTGTTCATTCTGAATGCAGTGTCAAGATTGATCAACCAGCTTACTCCAACCAGTTCAAAGCACCAGCCTTAGAGGTCCTGAAAGACAGCTGCTGCACTGTTTGGCTATACCATCCCAAATATATTTGAAAAATATTTTAACCAGAGAAATTGCTCTAAGATAAAAGGCACATTGAAAGGTTTTTCCGTGTATGAAAATGAAAACTTTTAAGATCAATACAAATATTTCTTTTCTTGTCACCTCCCCTGTTGTATGCCTCCGAAGTTGCTCTGATGTTATTAATCAGAAATGGATATTGTTTTTGCAAAAATAAAATAAATGACAGGCCTTGAGCCTCCTGTTGTTGAAAGTGACTTGTAAAATGGGTTGTGTTTTATTGCAGGCTGCTGTAGAAGACACGGTTTATTTGCCGTATGTTCTCATGAGAACTCACAGGAAAAACTGCTTTCTGGAATTAGTACCAGGATTAGAAGCCCCTGGGTCTCTTTAGTACAAAGGCCATTTTTCTGTCACAACACTGTTGATCCTGTAATGTGCTATATATACTTACTAACAGGTGCTGCAAAGCAGACATCTGGGACAGACTCCCAGTAAATGCAAAGGATTTAATGACTCCCTTAAAAACAAAACAAAACAGAAACCCAAGCCAAAATTGACTCCACTTCTGGCTCTACCTTATTTTCCTACCTTCCTTTGTTTTCTGTGCCTGAGTTTTCTTATATGGTTTTAACAGATCTTACCTATCTCAAATCCATACTTCTCAGCTACCTGAGATTCTTTTTGGACACATCTAAAGCCAAGCAATGAAATGGTCTAGATTTGACTACCGTTGTTCAAATACACGAGAACCAGCAAGTGGTAAACAAAATTTGAGGAGACAAACAAAAGCCAAAAAAAAAAAAACCTTACAAAATACATGAGAAGAGTTCAGATCTTTGAGTTGGGGAATCTGGAGAACTGGGGAGACAAAAGGTGAAGATACATGTACAAAGCTGAGTATGGTCCTTGGCCTCAGTAAAAACTGGACTGGGAATGTAAGTTTATCTGTTTCCTTGACATCCAGCTCCCAGAAGGAAGGACAGACCTGCCAAAAGGTGTGTGCAACATGGCCAGGACAGAAGCAGGATACTCACAGAGGTGTGAGGGAAGAAGAGGTAAAATGAGGATCCCTAACTAGTCTACCAGGTGCCTGGGCTGAGCTGGAATGAGGAGTGAGGACAGCTAGATGCTTTACCTTCTTTTACAATTGTTAACTAATGTATAAAAGTTGGATGTGTTTACTGTAACATGACATGTTTCTTTGAAATATGTATACTCCATGGAATGCCTTACAGTGATCCTGATGTATGCCTGACCTCCCACATGAGGATGCTTCAAAAAGCTCATGGAGGATGGAATTGAAAGGCAAGTTTATTTTGGTACCAAAGAACCCCCTGAAATCCATGAATATGCAGGGTCTTCAAAAAGTCCATGAAGATGCATATTATGACAAATTTCACATGGGTTTTCATTTTCTGTATGAAAATGAACAGTTAAAAATTATTATTTTTTTAAATTTCAGAATTAGAGAAAGAGAAGCAAGCAGACATACAGACAGATACATCTCTCTCGTCCTCCGATTTACCCTGCACTTGTCTCCAATGGCTAGGGATGGGACTGGGTGGGAGCCAGGAACGAGGGGCTCAGTCTGGGTCTACCAGGTGAGGCACAGGGCTTAAGACACTTGGCCTGTCACTTTGCCTCCTAGGATGCCCATTAAGAGCCAGCTGGAATGGGCAGTTAGGCTGAGAGGCTGGGATGTGGGATGTAGGCACCATAAGTGCCGATGTAACCACTATGCCAATGAGAACCCCAAATTTTTCAGTTTCATTTTTTGCATGAACATTCTGAAATAAGATTAGCACTTTTCAAAAGTACAACACATGGTTACGGCAATAGTCTCCATGTTACACTGTATTTCTCTTGAGTACAATTTCACCTACTAAACTGAAAATTCAGACCTTTTGACCAACAATCTCCCTACCATTGCATCCAGCCCCTGGTTCTGATATCTACTCAAGTTCTTTTTCTTCCTTCCTTCCCTTCCTTCCTTCTTTTCCTTCCTTCCTTCCTTGCTTCCTTCCTTCCAGATTTCACAGCTGAGTAATATCACACACTATCTTTAATACTTGGCTGATTTAGCTTAATGTAAAGTTCTCTAGGTTCATCTATGTTATTTCAGGGACAGGAGTTCTTTTTTTTTAAGGCTGAATAGTATTCCATTGTGTATACAATCTGTCCATTCTCTTTACTTATCCGTCTGCTGATGAACACTCTGGTTGATTTCATCTTAGCCATTGTAAATAACACTGCTAATGTCTCCTGCATATAATGACTTCAATTCCTTTGGGAAAAGTGTGATTGCTGAATCAGATCTCAGCTGTTTAAAAAAAAAAGAGAGAGACTGTGTAAGTGGCATTCTTACATGCACAGACTCTGTCCTATGGTACGAATGTGATATATGTATTTTTAAAATAAAGAGTGAGGTAGAGCCCGGCACAATGGCTTAGCTGCTGAAGTCCTTGCCTTGAGCACACCGGGATCCCATATGGGTACCGGTTCTAATTCCAGCAGCCCTGCTTCCCATCCAGATCCCTGCTTGTGGCCTGGGAAAGCAGTCGAGGATGGCCCAAAGCCTTGGGACCCTGCACCTGCGTGGGAGACCTGAAGGAGACTCTGGGCTCCTGGCTTCGGAATGGCTCAGCTCCGGCCATTAAGGCTGCTTGGGGAGTGAACCATCGGATGGAAGAGCTTCCTCTCTGTCTCTCTTCCTATCTGTGTATCTGCCTTTCCAATAAAGATAAATAAATCTTAAAAAAAGAGTGAGGGAGAGGGGCCAGCATAGAGAATTAGTATGGTAATAACCCATATGCAGTGCCAGCATCCCATAATGGTGCAGGTTCAAGCCCTGACTCCTCCACTTCCAATCCAGCTCCCTGTTTATGGCCCGGAAAAGCAGTGGAGTATGGTCCAAGACTTGGGCTCCTGCACGTACATGAGAGACATGGCTGGCTCCCAGCTTTGGACCATTTGGGGAGTGTACCAATGACATCTCTCGCTGTCTCTCCCTCTCTCTCTTTCTGTAACTTTGATTTCCAAGTAAAATAAATCAATCTCAAATAAAAAGAACATGCTTATCTAGAAAAAAAGGCATACACACATTAAAAAGGCACAAAACAATGAATAAAATGATAAAAAATCAAACTAACAAACACATGCATTAGTGAATGAGGAAAATGCATTAGACACACACTACCATATTGATCAAAGAGAGATTAAATGACAGCCTCAAAAGAAAAGGGGAAGATTTTTTTTTCTATTTTGAGAATATCACCATATACTAGGAATAAGAACAGTGTACAATTTCTTTACATCTCTTTATAATCCTGATTATTCTAACTTCATTTTATCCAAGCCACCATGTCTAAGTACTCTCAACTTGAACATTTTCTGTTAATAAGCTCTGAAAAAAACGTTCAAGGTTGCTTTTAGGGAATATGACTAGTGGGCTGAAGTCTTGATATGTTTCCGTCTACCGTCTACACTGTTTGGTTCTTTCTTTGGGTATTGGGAAAGATAATTAGGCTACAGGAAAGATATTTAAATGGTAACGTTGCTGATTCCACAGTGGTGGACTTCTGAGTAACTTTTATTTTCTACTTCTCACATTTCACTTTTATTTTTTACATCTTCTCAACATGAGTTCTGAATCACTTTCATGCTGATGAGAGAAATCAGCCTAAGACATTCTTGTAAATCTGGTGGGAGAGAATTAAACCAGGAAAGTTGTGAAGAGTACTTAGAAATCTTTGAATTTAGAAGTCTACTCAGTTTTAACCTTGTGGAAAATTTAAAGGGACGGTTTGGGCCAACTTACATGTGGGTAAAATCTGGTCTTAAACTTATTCCATCCTACACTGTTAACTAGAAAATGTATGGATACCATAATGAATACCAATTAGGAGCCAAAGCAATTCATCCGCAATTAATTTCATATTGTCTCCAATGTTTCAGTTGAGAATGCGTTAGTTACAACAAAATTTCTATGCCTCTTAACCCAGCTTTTCAACTAGTGAATTTAATTATGGAGAAATCTGTCACTAAAGCCTTCTTCTTAATCAAGCTCATGTTATGATAGAAAAAAAAAATCTGTTGCCATGGAAACTTTAGTGTCAAAGTTGCAGCTTATAAGGCTCTACTGAAGTGGAAAGCAAAAATAGTAAACGAGATTTTTCTAAAGTGAAACGTCTTTATATATATATATATATATATATATATATATATATGTGTATATATATATATATATATATAAATTTAACTTTGAGATTGTGGATGGTAGATGGATTTGTAAGTGAGCCACATTTTGTGTAACACACAGTCATGTAAAACAGTTTGAATATATCTACTTCTGGAAAATAAAATAATTTAAAGGATAATGATGGAGTTCATAATTAATAGGAATTGTACTGGAGTCTAAGTCAACTTAATAAAACATGTATTAAGGCAGCTCTGGCATCTTATATTAAAAATTCATATTTCCATAGATTCAATTTTCTAAAATTATGAATGTGTGTGTATATAGTCTAACATTAGTTTCAACGGGATTTTTTTCAGTTGTCAATAATATCCCAAATAATGGAGGCAGATATGCTATTCAGTCATATAATGAGACCTGAATCATGGCTCGTATTCGATAATTACTTAATGATAGGTGAACCAATAACCATGTGAAACCTGCCAGCCAACAAGATGAGGAAAGTAAACGATGTATTAATTTTTAATTTATGCAACATATCATGCCTGAGAGAAGCATAGATCAGTATAAGAAAATTCAGTTTAACAAAGAAAACCTTCAGTCCTGTGCTATGGCCTAGTGGCTGAATCTTTGCCTTCCATGTCCGAGATCCCATATGGGCTCCAATTTGTGTTCTGACTGCTCTGCTTCCCATCCAGCTCCCTGCTTGTGGCCTGGGAAAGCAGTCAAGGACAGCCCAAAGCCTTTGGACCCTGCACCCACGTGGGAGACCTGGAGGAAGTTCCTGGCTCCTGGCTTCAGACTGACTCAGCTCTGGCGGTTGTGGCCATCAGGGGAATGAACCAGCAGATCTTTCTCTGTCTCTCCTTCTCTCTGTATGCCTGCCTTTCCAATAAAAATAATTAAATCTTTT
Source organism: Ochotona princeps (assembly GCF_030435755.1). Classification (NCBI taxonomy): domain Eukaryota; kingdom Metazoa; phylum Chordata; class Mammalia; order Lagomorpha; family Ochotonidae; genus Ochotona; species Ochotona princeps. Next base: position 46,247,046 of record NC_080846.1, on the reverse strand, counting down.
TTAAAAAAAGAAATAAAACTTTACAATCACAAATGGAACCTCCTGGACATTCTTCAGAGAGTTGATTCTCCCTCCTTTATCTAACAGATGACCACATTCTGATTTTGATTCCAATCATCAACTGTAATTCAAAGAAGTTTTATCTGTCTTTAAACTTTAGGTTAGGGGCATGTTCATTATATATAAACACACACACACACACATATTCTTCTGCTACAGGATATTTGTCTTTTTCTTTTAAAAGTGAATCTAGGTTGATACATGTTTCTTTAATCCATATACACAAGTTATTTACTATTTAGTTATTCATTCATTTAGACATCTGTATACTATTCTGTCATATGACTACAGTGTTATTTACTTATCCTTTCTGCACCTGAGGGGTAATGAGCAGGTTTTCACTGCTGTCTGCTACTAGGATAAATATGCATCAGTAAATATTTTTGCCAAATGTCCTTGACCACATGGATAGGAGCATTTTCTGCATAATATAACATAAGCATGCCAAATGTAAGACAAATGGAAACAAGCATTTCAAAAATGAAACAACTGGCAAAAAGAGCAGTTAAGCAGTGCAATTCTGGGCCCACTGTTTCACCCCCCTACTCTGCAGATCATGACTTTAACAATCCTATGCACACATACAAGATGCAAAATTTAAAAAACCATATTTTTACACAATGAAAATCCTTGATGTCACATATGTGTATATGGTTAAAATTCTCATGTTTTATGAAGATTGTGTAAGTTTCAAGATCAATCTGAAAAAAGAACGAGCTCAATCTGAACTAAGTAACCCCTGATTTCAGGCGGTAAGGCTATGCTTTGAAAACAGGATGATACAGAACTGTGTGAAACAGTACCCTTAGGAACAGACGGGCAGGGCCTTGAGAAAGGGCTCCAAGGAACCCAGACAGCAGACACCTTTCTGTTCAGTCCTCAGAAGTGTGAGGGAGGGATCTGCATGGTGACTGGAGGGAAGAAATGGCACTGCAGACCACAGGGTGACACTGTGTTTCTAGTACTGCCAGGAAATGCCCTACTCTCTTTCCTGCAGTTCAAGGAAGGTGAGCAAACCCAGCTGGGTTGGGAATGGGTAAAGTGCCTGTACATGAAGCCACCACAGATCACCGCACTTAGGCCTCGAATAGCTGGCAACTCATCAGTTTCCACAGTAATCTCTTAGAGAGTGACATGAGAGGGGGATGGGAAGCCCTAGCTTTTCATCACGTGACATTGAGATCCACACTCTTGATTTGCCTCTTCTACCCCTCTTCTCTTCCCTTCTTCTCTCCCTTTAAGTTTGCTTCCTGTCCTCCGTTGTAACTAAAAATAAATAGGAAGCATTGCAGGTATCAGCTACAAAGCATTAGCAGACACTGTAATGCTGTATTTTTTGAAAAAGCAGTTGCAAATTTATAACATGGTCTTTTAAAGGAACTTCTGAAAAACATTTCTGGAAGTAAATCCATCTTTCATACTGGTTTCGTTTTGTTCATCACTTCCTTACCACCTTGCACATGAAGTTCCTTATTTAACTGGTGAGTGTTACTCCTGTTTTGGAAGAGGATCAGAATTTTTGGAACAAGAGGTTGGGGTGAGGAAGACTGCTTAATTGGGACAATTTCTGGAATTAGAGTTTGAGACGGGAAAACCGACTGTGGTGCAGTATTTCTCTCAGGCCAACTACACCCAAGCATGGCTCTCTGAAAGTGGAGACAACATAAGAAACAGTGCTGCCATGTTACATGAGGGAACTCAGTAAAGTTTACAGATAGTAAATAAAATGTCAATTTATTCTTTTTCAGTATTTGTTTAGTTGGAAGTCAGAGTTACCTAGAGAGAGGGAAAGATAGAGATATTTTCATTCACTGTTCTAATCCTAAGATGGGTACACTGCCGGAGAGAGGCCAGGCTGAAACCAGGAGCCAGGAGCTTCTTCCAGGTATCTCATATGATGGCAGAGTCCAAAATACTTGGGTCATCTTCCACTGACTTTTCCAGACCATTAACAGTGAGCTATATTCAAGGAGGAGCAGACCGGACACCCATGTCCCTATGGAATACCTCCTATGCCATACCACTGCTCCCATAAATGTATGTTTATTTTGGTGTAAAATATTTTTTGTTAAATGCACACCTAGTCTTTTCATTAAACACATTTTCCAAATAGTATTGAAGAAATTGTCTAAAAATAAATTAGTCTTTTAACTTCATTTTTCTGTGACCTTTTTGACATACCCTTGTATTATCAGCAATGGTTGTAACAGACCTCCTCCTGCAGAAACCAATTCATGGGCACAGATTCCACTAGGGACCACCCCCTCTGCCATGCTTTCCAGAGACATCCATTCTGGTCTTCAAGTCAAACTGAGGCACCACTTTTTCTTCCTTCCCCCTGAATTGTAATTTTCCCAGAACCATGGATGTAAGGGAACATAGGTGTAAGGGGATGGGAAGCCACAGCTCATATTCCCCTACTCAGATTTCAATCCTGGCTCTGTCTCACTGGGATCCTTGGACAAACCACTTAGCTATCTTACATGTCTGTTTTCTCATCTGTAACATGAGAAAGCATGTAATACCATGGGCACTGTGGTTTTCATTCTTTTCAAGACAGAGGGAAATAATGCTGCAGTATTCACTAATTCAGTGTTTGGCCTGGTAAATTCTCCTCAAAGTATATACAATGATGGCAGTGGCAATGATGGTGGAGGTATTGGAAGTATCTTTTTCTTCTTCCTTTTCAGATTTCCACAATGTCCATAACATCACCTTATCAAAGTCTCATCCATCCACCCACCCACTCACCTATTTATCTTCTAACAAATGGTACTGATTTCAGCTAGGTGCTAGGCATTGTTCAAGGGTTCTATAAAATAGTAACTGCATTCATATTCACTTACACTTAAGCATAAAAGCAACGAGGAGTCCAATTACTAGTCACAAGGCATGGGAGATGGAAAACCATCATTAGGCTGACATGAATGACATTGCTGATTGGTCATATCTGTACTGAACATGGGTATTCTGTCAGAACTTTTCTTGTGCTTGATAGCCAAAGTTGGCATGACAATTCCACTGTTCTCTACTGAGAAACATAATCTGTTGAAGGTGTTCTCTCTCCCAGCAGATAAACTTGCAAACTCCAGTCCCCGGCCAAAGGTCTTGAACGCCCTGACCACCTAGGAATTATCGCCACCTGCATGGATTTTGTGTACGAATTAAGTCCTGTTTCATCATCTGGGCTTCTTCCCCAAACTCTTTGTCCAGTCTAAGGTCACTGGTAAATATTATGTCTATGGTTCCTGTGGCTACTCTTGCCCTAGGTTTCTTTCCCTTCCATCATATTCTACATGTTCGTCTTCCTTAACAACCAACTCATCATTCATTCACTTTATTCCACCGTTTATTCCCAGCATTTCCTGAATGTTACTCAGTACCAGGAACTCGTTTATTAGTGTCACTCCTCTTCTTACGCACTTGCAACGGTAGCCTTTCAAGCCTGAAAGCTTCCGTGTAGTTCATCCTTCAAGTTAATCTTATTTCCCAGATACCTACACTCTCTAGATAGGCAGTAGGCAAGTCTTTTTGAACTTGTACTGCCTGAACCGTCATTCAGTTTATCTACTGCATCCCTGTAGGAAACATTTTCAGCAAAATTTCAGCCCCCCAAATCCTTCCTATCCTTAACTGTCTGAGTAAAGATTCCTTTTCTCTAAGTAGCATCCAGCTTTACTGTTCCCAGACTTTGGAACTTCATGGATGTCTATTTTAAAAAATGGGGGACCTATTGAAGGTTACATTGTAAAATTTCTTTTTTTTTTTCACAAAAGACCATTTTAAAATGCCAGTTTCCAGCTAATCTAACCATTGCTTCATAAAAGAAAGGTCTTTGTAACACCAGTTAGAAGTTAAGGATTTATAATTTCAGAGTAAACTTTGCTTCAGAAAAACACATTTGAGATTTATTTATTTATCTTCGCAACTCAGGGTATTCATTCGAAGGCTGTCATCTGGAAAACCTCAAGGGCAGTATTGTTAGATGCTTGACAGAGCCAGAAATAACAGGCCTTTGCCAGTAATAATAGTCTCAGCACTCTATTATTACATCAAGCATTGCGTTAAGGACCTTAACAAACTACAGACTAGTTCACTTACTTGATACATGTAGAAATACTATGAGAAGGATATGGACATGTTATTTCTACAGATTAGAGAACAAAGGCTTAAGAATTTAAGTTAATTCCTCCCAAATAGGAAAGCTGGTGACTGCAGAAGTTACCATCTCAACCAAGAACTAGCTGATCCCTCAACTGGTGCCCCAAATTCTACAGTGTTACCTCTCAAACATATCAATTTCAGGGAGTCTAATTTGACATACATATCTTTGTTGAATTTGCTGCATTTTGTATTTTAATCCAGGGTTTCTTAAAACTGGTACAAGGCGTAGAAGCTGGCCCCTGCATTGTAGGAGCTGTATCTGTGGTCTCTCTCCTCTAGCTGCTACTGGATGATGACACCTTCCCAAGTTTCAAGAACTCAAAAATATTACCAAAGGGCAGAGAGCTCCACTGTGGAACAACTGGCTTAATCCAACCTTGGTCTGGACAAGGGTACTCTAAATGATCACAAACATGGCAATGCTTGCATTTGCATGAACATATTTTCTATGAATAGCTCTGAAAGATGGTTTAATAAACAATAGCACTGTCAACTCAAATGCAAATTAAGGCACCTCTCAACACTATAGTGCTTACAAAAATTTAGGTAGTGTAAGAAAATAATATTATTTCATTATAAGCGTAGTATGGACAACGTATTTCAAATCAAGAAAAACAAAAGCAATTAAATCTTTTCTGAGGTTACCTGGCAAAGTATGTTCAGGGAATGATTGACACTATCCAGCTGAAAAGACTTCCATGTGACACAATGCAACCGTTAGCGAGATCAAAAAGTCTCTCAAGATTGAATATAGACAACAGTGAGACTTCAAACGGGATCTGGGAAAAAGCAAAGAACTGTTCATTCAACGGTTTCAAATTGTGGACGGAAGTAAACTTCTCACAGTACCTAAATACCAATTTCACATAATAACACATCCGTAAAAGACAGTTAATTGTGGTGCCTGAGGTAAGACACAAAGCTCCATTATCTCCATAATGCTGAAATGTCATTGTTCTACAGCTTTTAAAATTCACATATTAGCTTATAAAATACTGACTACTAAAAATCTGGACTTTTCTTTCTTTTTTTTTTTAACTGCAATTGCAGAGAGTCCCAAATGTAGGTCATTTAGGTCCTGCTCCTAATGAAATGTTTTTCTTGATGATGAACGTGCTGGTTGACACATTTTCTCTCTCCCTTATGTTGAGCATTGGTTTTGCCACAGCGAAGGAGGTACCCTTTACCTGGAAGAGGAACCAGGTTACCATGTCTGAGGGCTAGCAAGCCTCAGGGCATCCTGGGTGGCTGAGAAATGGGAAACACAAACTAAGAGAAGGGCAGAGATGAAGGAACAAAGATGAAGACAAAGAGGTGTTCATTGTAGACCCACCTCATGACGATTTAGATAAATACATATGCAGATGAATGAATGAACACCACGTGGGGAGTGGAAGCCCTATGGGTTCACGTGCCAATAAAAAATTAGAGGATAAGTTTTATTAATTTCTTAACTACTTGCTAAATGAACCATTTATTTCTTTTGCTCTCAAAAAAAAAAACCATAATGTATTTAGAACTGAAAGCTTGTTTGTGTTCTTTTTTATTATTAAAAAAGAGTGTTCTAGTTAGCTTCTATTACTTCAAATAATAAGAATGAGAATAAACAAAAAAATTATATTCTCCTTCATTGATCAATTATGATTAATCGATATTTTCAGATTGGGGAGTATTCATCCACACAACTTTGCATCTTTTTAAAGGGATAATTAGATTCCCATTATTTGCTTTTGCAATGAATGATAAACATATAAAATATATTAATCAATACAGGGAAGTAGAGTAACTACTTGGAGCTTAAGAGTGCATGTTGGGTTAGCAGCTATGTGAAGTTGGAAAAATTATTGAGTTTGTTTGAACTTTAATTTCCTCATCCATAAAACAGAGTGCTAGCTCTTATATCATTTTATTGTTACAATGACTGAATGAGTTTATAGAAATTAAACACTTAGAATAGTGGCTAGGACATAATGATAACTCAATAAAGACTACATATTATCATCATTATTGAACATGTCATTTTTATGGCTACATAATAGTTCATGAGATGGTTATACTCTGATTTATTTTTTTCATTCTCCATAGAGATTTTTCTACTTTTTGAATACACATATTTTTCCTTGGATACAGGTACTCTACTGATTCCCCAAAGTGGTTCTGGTTAGTCAAAGGGTATTTGCCTTTCTCATTTTTATTTTTATTGCCAGACGATTTTCCAGATAGCTTGTGGCAATTAACATTTCAAAAACCACAGCCCAGGGTTTCCCCATCCAAATCCAAAGTAGCATATTATGGAATATTAAATGTTTGATATTGCTGCTTCGCTCCTTCATTACTATTTTTTTTTTTTAGCAGGTGGGGAGAGAAAGAGCGAGGCAGACTGAAGGCTCACATTGAGTAGTTTGCAATGGCCAGGAATGTGCTTGGTTGAAACTGGAAGCCAGGGACTCAATCTGCTTTAAAAAGGGGGTGGCAGGAAGCCAGGACTGGGAGTACAGACATGAACTGAACCCAGGAACTCTCATGTGGGTGCTGCTAAACCAAATATCCACCTCTCACTACTATTCGTTTATTCAGAAAAGATGAGAGAACATTTTAGTAAGATAATACTAGTTTGTTAAAATGTCAAAACTGTGTTTACCATGATTATTTTGGTTGTATCTCATTGCTATTTCATTGTAGTGACCTATCTCATGTCGAATTTAGTATCCTTTAGGAAGCTAAATTTTAAAATAGCATTAAAGCAAACAATAATCAGCATTAAAATACTTGTATATACTTTGGTGCTGTGTCCTTCTCATCGTGAAACTCAAGGGAGGGTTTTTAAAGATACTATCTGTGTTGTACTTACCATTAGGGTTATTTTCATGACATAACTTATACACTACATACAGAGCCTTTGGCTTTTGAACCTTGTCGCTGAACCTCCAGAAACAAGTAGCCATTTGTCAAAGGATGAAGATTAATTGCTGAGTTTATTTATGTTGGCCCCTAGTGAAAGCTCAGCATCAGAAAGATAAAAGCAAGCCCTTGCCACCCAGGAGTTATTAATCCTGGCTTGTCCTCAGGAGAGCACAAATTACCCTGAAGTGTCAAGACCCACTCTTGTGTCACTCCCCTTCCATTTCTAGGCACCCCAGTTGCTCTGAATCATTAGTACACAAATATTTCAAATACAAGCTATGGTATCACATTTAGAACACAGTGCCCTGTGTTTTCCTATTGCTGGAAACAATTATCTTAAATAAACTACCGATGGCATTATAAAAATTAAAAAAAGAAATAAAGAAATGTAATATGCATGTAACCATCCCATGACCAGTATTTGAGAAAGTCTGCTGGTGCTAAGCCCTAGTCATTGACAAGACAGAGAGAAAGTTTTTTTTTTTTAATTGACAAGCATATAAGTAGAATCATAAAAAGTACTCTGTGTGGGGGTCTCTTTTGCTCAACATTATATTCTTGTGATTCATTCATGCTGTGGAATGCAGCAACGATTCGTTCATTCTTATTACTGCATACTTAATGTTGTATGACGATATCACAATTTTTTCAAGTTGGTGGCCATTTGAGTGACTCAAAATATTGGTGTTACAAATATATGCCTGTCTCTCACGTGGGAGGTAGGTCATCAGGTACTTGGGTCAGTCTGTTACATCCAAGGGTGGGTACTAGCAGGAAGCCCAAACCCAGTTATTGTGCTTCTAAGCAGAGGTGTCCCAAGTAGTGTCTTAACTCCTGTGCCAGAAGTCTAGTTTCCCAATTTTCACTTAAATTTTTTGCTCCTGCTATATAGAACTGAAATTTATATTTTCATTGATATTATATACATTGATACTATATACATTGATACTATATACAAAGCTGATTCTGCTTTTTTATCCTGACTTTAAACACTATTTTGAACTTTCTAAGCCTGTGAATAGCAACAGCTTTATTTCTTCCTTTCCTATATTTGTACTTTGAAAAATCGTTTCCTTTATTACACTGGTTAAGAACTCCCATGCAATGCTAATTAAAGTGATGGCAGATATCATTACATATGATTATGTGAGTTTTAAACTGAGAGGAAAGGGTAAGATTGCTTAACAAGCTTAACAAGTGGCACTGTAAAGTCGTTTGCTACCAAAATGGCCTCCTTATGTTTATTTAAATCCTTTACTATTTCTGTCAAATTTATTGCTAGGCATTTTCTGCCATTAGAACAAACTGAGTTTTAAAACATTTCCATTTAAAAATGCTAGTGCTAGAAAAAAAAAGTAACTGATTTGTATATCCAGCCACTTTATCAGATTCTCTTAGTTCTAATCATTTCTAGAAACTCTTGAGTCTTGTTTTTAAAATTAAATGATTTATAAATGAGTATCATTTTTATGCTAAGTATTTTTCTCACCGATTTTTTTGTTGTATTGCAACAGCTAAAATTTCAAAATGATGTTGGTTCATAGGGAAGATATTGAGCCTTATTATTCTTTAAACATCTATTATAATTACAAATAGAATCACATTGAGAAAACCACTTAAACATGGCCAGGGTAATTTGTGAAACAAACATTAAATACTTGAATTGAAAAGCTGCTAACACCAAAATTACATAGGCAAGCTCTTTTTTTCTTCTTAAAAAAAAAAAAAAGATGTATTTATTTTTATTGGAAAGGAAGATTTACAAAGAGGAGGTAAGACAGAGGAAGATCTTCCAGCCACTGATTCACTACCCAAATGGCTGAGCCAATCCGAAGCCAGGAGCCAGGAACTTCTTTCTGGGTCTCCCACATGGGTGCAGGGTCCCAAGGCTTTGGGCCACCCTAGACTGCCTTCCAAGGCCACAAGCAGGGAGCTGGATGGGAAGCAGGGTCATGGGGATTAGAACCTGTGCCCATATGGGATCCTGATAGGCAAGTTCCTGAAGCACTAACTGGGGCAAAATGCCAAAATTCTCACACCCAAAGCATGTCCTTGTCATGTATTTTAAAATAAACTGATCATTAGGAAGTTAGAGTTGTATGTTCTCTAGAGTCTAAGATTTATAAACATAAAATATATAAAGTTTTAAATGAAACAACAGAGTTAAAAGATAAAGTGTTGATTTTTTGAGATATTTCTTCACTTAGCCCTCTCAACAATCTTGATTTACGCAATTATTTAAAGTAGGCAGGCCCATATAATTTTTATAACTCATTTTATTCATATAAAGTGAACAAATTTCACATATTTCATAATACAGTTTCTCTCGTACCTGTGCTCTTCCTTATTCCTAACATTGCATTATATAAAGATTCCTTTTATTTTATTTTATTTTATTTTTATTTTATTTTTTGCAAAATGAATGCACCCATGAGACCAAGACACAGTACAGGACTTGCCATGATCCCTCCAGCTCAGAGCCAGGATTCACACCAAGCTGACCGTCTCCTAGGAACACACGTCCAAGTATCCTCCAGGCTGCCTACTTCCATGTCTGCTGATCCCTAGCAGGACCAAGGCTCTCACCAAAAGCCCTTTGTGCAGCCTTCTTCCCACTCCGGGCTGAATTGTCTCCTGCTGGCTCAGTGGTATTCTTCATAGCAACATTTTTCTCTCTCTCTCTTTTTTTAATTTTATGGATTTCCATAGAAAAATTTCTGAAGCTTAAGCTTCAAGGGAAATTATTAAACTTCCTTGTTATCTATTCAAGGCAAGATTAAAGAATGCAGCAAGATGCCAGTTGAGGAAGAAACTCCAGGGATCATCCCCCAAAAGACCTCAGTTTTAGCAGCTCCTGAACCACTGAATGATCCCAAAGCCAAGGAAGCAAGGTGCAGGATTGTAGACATGGTTTTTGTACAGGAATAAAAATTCTTGAAGAAGGCAAGAGGGAATCTGCTGCCCGTGTCTCTCTCCAGAAGCCAAGGCAGCAAGACTGCAGCTCTGGTCCCTCACATGGTTCCAACTTGGGGTCCCCATCCTCTCTTGCAATGACCATCAGAATCGCCATGGACATCCCGCAAAACAAACAAATAACCAACCAAACAAAAAGAATCTAGAGAACAACAAGGAAAGTTTAGAATCAGACAGGAAACAGTCAGCGTGGATTCACTTATACCTTACTAGGTGGGACACAAAGATTAGTTACTCCTCACTAGGGTACTAAAGATTTCTCTGCACACCCCTCCTAAAACTGTTCTGCACCTTAACTGTTGACATATGTCTTGTTAGAGTTATAAGCCAGTCTAGAGTACCTGAAAAAAAAGCCAGATTCAGCAAAATTATGCTTCAACGCTATAAAATGCTAAATATTATAATGAAAATAGATATGAGCCAGCTGAATGGTAATCTATAGCCATTTTAAGATGTATAGAACCTGGCTGAAATATAAACTAAAATTGAAATGTCAATGAAGTAGTCACAGGATGTGGTTAAGAATTTGCATTTTTTAACGTATTGGTTACTCAACACTATGTCAATTAATTCCATAATGTTATAAATTGTTGCTGATGTTATGCTGGGGCTTTTAATTGATCGGGATGATACTCTGTGGGCCCTACCTTCAGACCACAGAAGGTCTCCCCAACAAGCTGTTGAACTTATCTGGACAATAAGAGATGCTGGACTCTGCTTGGTATATGCTTGCAATGAAAGAATCTAAACTGAACTTGAACTGTGGTTATGCAACAAGGTAAAGGAATCCACCATGGGGGGAGGGTTAGAGGAAGGGTGGGGGGAATCCCAGTACCTATAAAACTGTGTCACATAATGCAATGTAATAATAGAAAAAAAAAAAAGACTGCAGCTCTGGGCAATGACTGCCTTGTGACTCAGTGGTGAGCCCATCAGAGTTCCAGCCCTCAGTCAAGGCTCGCAGACAGAACTTGTAGACCTGCCCTAGCAGATCCTATGCCCCAGGTCGGACAGGTGGGATAGACTCATTCTGGCATGTGTCACTATTACCCCATCTATAGATCTGATCTACAATCCCAAGACTATACAGGGTCTGTTGATTGTAAGCCTTAGGTGTGATCAAGCTTGATGACAGCCTGGTTGGCACCTCCCATCCCTCCCCCAACCTTCAGCAGATAGCAAGAAACCACAGGACTGTCTGTCTTGGGGCTCAGTTCCAGGCTGGTAAAAACCAACACTGAACAGATCCTGCCAATTCCCATCCCCAATCCAGTGTTGAGGGATGCAGTGCCTGGATCTGCCTCAGATCCAAGAAGAGTTGTGACCCAACCTGGTTGGACGTATATCCCAGTGAATATCACAGCATGGTTGTTTTCAGCAGATGGGCTTTGTTCCCTCCTCTATGCTGTGTTGGTGTCAGTGTTATTGTAGGCTTGTAATATGACCTAGCATTTTGGTGTAGTCGCTGAACTATCTAACACAGCCTACCTCTGCCCCAGGAAGAAGCTTGCAAAGACAGATCAACCCTTTGTAGACTTTTTCCTGGTTTATTTTGAACAAAATAATAACAGCAGATTTGGGACAAATTTGGGCTTGGGACATCCTCTAAGTAAGGTCTATACATTGGCAACATATCAATAGAAAACTTGCAGCAAGCATCATCTTACAGCATGATCTAGTGTTGAAACAGCAACAACCTCTACAGGCTCAAAGAAAGAAAACAGTCTACTTAGAATTTCTGGAAAGTAACAAACCCACATTATGAAGACTTGAGAAAATATATAATCTTCAATCTGCAAATGATGTTATATACCTTTAAGCATGAAAAACCATGACATCACCTTATCTGCCAGAAATCAATCAAACAGAATTAATATTTGGAAAATCTTAAATGAAGAATTAAAAATAATTATAAAGGAAACTGAATGAACTTCAAAGAACACAGAGAAACAATTTAAGATTCTATCAGAGAGAATCAAGATAAATATTGGAGTATTTTTAAAAAACTGAACAGATATCTTTGAAGCAAAAAACAATACTAGGCAAAAAGAAAAAGAGAATAGAACTCATTTGACTATGCTATGAAACAGGACTTCTAACGTTTATCTGTGTTTTAGTGAATATATTTCACAATACTGTATTATATACTTTATAATCAACTGGAAAAGAGGAGCTGGTCCTCTCTAAACACATTTAAAAAGAGATGGAAAGAATAATTTTCTGCTATGATTAGTTTACACAGTACATATGTGTTGAATTGCACTTTCACGCAAATGCATGTTAATAAAAAATTAAAGTATTGAAAAAAGAAGGCATTCATAGCAGTATATTTCAAACAGAAGAAAGAATTAGTGAGCTTCAAGAAAGTCTACCTGAAAATACATAGTGGAAGGAGGAAAAAAAATCAGCAGAATGAAGAAAATTAAGGGAACTCAGAGACAGCGTTAAAAGCTCAAATACTCAAGTTATTGGGGTTCAGAGAGACTCAAACAGACCAAAGGGTAGAAAGCATATGTAAAGAAAAAGTAACACAAAGAATTCCAAAAGTAAAGAAAGATATAATTATCTGGATACATGAAAGGCAGGGGGCTCCAACTCAGAATCAACCAAACCAATCAATAAGACAAGCTTCCCTAGGTGAAAGTTGAAGGCAGGCTTCTCAGAGCTGCACATGGCAACAAATAAACAGCAAAGAAAGCTGTCCTAGTTCATCTGCCTGCAAATTTCTCAGCAAAAGCTTTAGCCCAGGAGGGAAGAGGATGAGTCAGTCACAGAACACTGGAGGGAAAGAAACTTATCACCAGCACAATCATCTCACAGAAATGCTGAAGGAAGTTCTTCAGTTGAGGAGAAACAGATGCTAATCAGTATGTAGAAAATGTCAGAAAGTGGAAAACACACAGCTAAGAGTAACTATACAAAATCAAAATACTGTAATATTATAAATATGGCATATAAAACACTCATATCGGTAACATGACAATTAAGATTGTAACTATTAAACATAATAACTACAATGATACTTTAGAGATAGGCAACACATGACATAAAACAGAACAACAAAATGTCAAAATACAGCGAGGAATGAAGGGCAAATGTTAACAATGTATTAATAGTTTTAAGAATCTGCTTTGTTTCTTTTTCTATGTTTGTACTCAACGTTAAGATGCTATCATTTCCAAATAGTTATGACCAAAAGATGTTCTTTGTTAGTTTCATTATAACCACAAGACAAAAGTCTAAAATAGACTTACAAAAAAATAATAAGCAAGGAATTACAAAGCTACCAGGTAAAATCATTGAGACACAAAGGAAGATTGTGAGAGAAACAACATTAAAATCACACTAAAAGGGCCCGGCGCCGTGGCCTAGCGGCTAAAGTCCTCGCCTTGAACACGCCAGTATCCCATATGGGCGCTGGTTCTAATCCTGGCAACTCCACTTCCCATCCAGCTCCCTGCTTGTGGCCTTGGAAAGCAGTCGAGGACGGCCCAATGCTTTGGGACACTGCACCCGCGTGGGAGACCGGGAAGAGGTTCCAGTTTCCCGGCTTCGGATCGGCGCGCACCGGCCCATTGCGGCTCACTTGGGGAGTGAGTCATTGGATGGACGATCTTCCTCTCTGTCTCTCCTTATTATTCCAATAATAATAAATCTTTAAAAAAAAATCACACTAAAAAACAAATGTTGAAATGGCAGTAGCGTGACCTTCCTATCAATAGTTTTCTTAAATGTGTAAGACAGACTGATTGAATAAACTAATTAACATCTTGATCCTTGGGAGAACGTGAAATACAAAGTAAACTTTTTCTATGCATTAAAAGTTCTTATGAGATCAAGACACCTGGAACGGGTTGGTTATTGATAGAAATGGAATATTCAAGGGACGGCACTGTGGAACAGTGAGTTTAACTGCTTCTTTTGAAGCTATCATTTCATATCAAAGTGTTGGTTCAAGTCATGATTACTCAACTTCTGATCTAACTTCATGCTCCAGTGCCTGGCAAGACAGTGAAAAAGAGCCTAATCCCTTACCACCCAAGCGGAAGACCAGGATGGAGTTCCTGGCTTCTGACTTTGACTTGGCCCAGACTTGGCTGTGTTACATCCATTTGAGAAGTTAATCAGCAGATGGAAAGTCTCTCTCTCTCACTCTCTCTCTTTCTTGGTCTCCCCTTGTCACTCTGCCTTTCAAAACAAATACACAGGAGAATCAAGATGGCGGAATAGGATAAGGACACGTTTAAACGGACGGAAAAATATTTAATCAGGATGAAGCAGAGGGGACACATTCCAGGAAATAGGAAAGGACAGAACAACAGCAAAAGGGTACCTGGAGACTGACAGACACAGGAAAGCAGCAGACACAATTGTACGGTGTTGCGGTGACTGATATTCCAGCAGCATTCAGCTAACAGTGATCTGAACTCCACCAGCAGCTGGAACTCCACCAGTAACCAGGTGGAAAGGGACTTTCACTGGGAGCTTGGGAGGTAAACCCAGACAAAGAACTGTCTGTTCTGCTGGTCCGTTCGATTTGACCAGGAGCAGAGACAGAGCAGCAGATCCCAGATGGTTAGTGCGAGAACAGGATGGATTTCACGGTCCAACCAGCACCCTAGAATGAATTGGGTGACATTTTGCCCAAGGAGGCAAAGGCAAGGGAAAGGACTGAGCATATGCTGAGCTGGGAGTGAACTCATTTCTGACTCAGTGAACTGCATCAACGTGGCATGCTACAGGTTCCACCCAGGGCAGGTCTGGGTAGCTCTCAGATCTGATGGCCAGCAGATCAAGAACTCTAGTAGTGGTACGTCAGGCGCCATTTTGTACACTGTGGCAATAGCTTTAGGACTGCAGGAGACAACAGAGAACTGCGCATGTGCTGAGCTCGCAAGAACTCACTGAGTTCCAGGGATTGCACTGCTCCCGTAGGAAAATAATACTGACTGTGGCATTGTACGGGTTAAAATAGGTCCGTGTGGCACCGAGACCTAACGTCCAACAGGCTCTGACAAGATTAGTCCCACCAACAACCTAGCTATATAGAACACCTGGTGTCTCTCTAATCCTGGGACTTGGCTCCAACCTGAAGTGGGAGAAAGGTTGTACAGACAATGGTGCAGCCTCAGCACGATATCACAGGAGGTGGAGATTGGTGAGCAGGAGTTGGGTCTACGGAGTTCTTTGTGGAAATCTAACATAAGAACCCAAACCTGGAACTTGCTGGAGGGAGTGGCACAATTGGCTGCAAGCAAAGAGTTGTGTACCAACTGCAATAAGTAAAATCACATTGTAGACCTGTGGGTGACACAGCTTAGAAACCTGCCCCAAGGAGAAGACTCTGCTAGACAGAAGTACAATGACCAAGAGCAAAAGAAGAGACAAAGGCACAATGAATATTACTGAAAACTCCCCTGGAAAGGAGCAAAACCCTATGCCAACCTCAGAATTCACTGAGGAAGACATCAAGAAAATGGGGCACACAGAATTCAGAAAACTCATTTTAAAGCTTCTGATCAACAATGAGAAGCACATACAAGAATTCAAAGAAATTAAGGAAGCAATAAAGCAAATCAAGGCTGATATATCAGAAATTAAGAGCACAGTGGAGCAAATTAAAAGTACAATGGAGAGTCTCCAAAATAGAATGAAGCAAGCAGAAGAAAGAATCTCAGAATTGGAAGATATTTCCTGTCATCAGGGGAAACAAACAAAAAGATGGAAGCAGAGCTGGATCAGGCCAAAAAAGTATTCAAAAATTGAAAGACACTATTAAGAGACCAAATATAAGAGTTATGGGAGTCCCAGAAGGTGCAGAAAGAGAAGCTGAATTTGCAAATGTATTTAATGAAATAATAAAGGAAAATGTCCCTAATCTAAAGAAAGAATTGGGAAACAAGATCCAGGAGGGGCACAGAACTCCCAAAAGGCTTGATCAAAAGCGATCTTCACCAAGACACATGATCATCAAGCTTTCTTCAATTCAACATAAGGAAACGATCCTTAAATCTGCACGTGGAAAAAAAAAATCAATTGACATATAAAGGAATGCCAGTTCAACTCACAGGAGACCTCTTACAGAAAATTCTACAGGCAAGAAGAGAATGGAGTGACATATTCCAGATTCTAAGAGAAAAAAGATTGTCAGCCTAGGATAACATACCCAGCAAAGCTTTCTTTTGTCTTTGAAAATGAAATAAAATTCTTCCACAGTAAAGAAAAGTTAAAAGAATTTGCCTCTTCCAAACCTGCCCTACAAAGGATACTTACAGATGTTCTGTTAACAGAGAAGAGGAATAGCACCCACCGAAACCAAAGGCAAATGTGAAGAACATCCCAGTAAAATAACAACGGAAGACTAAACCAATGAACAACCCATTGCTAAAATGACAGGACCAAAGCACCATCCATACATATTAAACTCTTTTTTTTTTCAGTATTAGAAAATTTATTCAATTTGTTTCCAAAATACCTCTGGGAAAAATATGTATTGAACACCACACACAAGAAAACTCAAATAAGCTGTCATATATAAATGTCAGCTAATAGGCCATATATATGATTGCATATAGAAAATACACATTGACATCAAATATTAGAATCTTTAGCAAATAAGAGATCCCAGATAAGCTTAGTTAGGAAAACAGATAATAGGAAACAGAAGGATAGTATAAACATCACAAATTTGGCCAGCCTAGGAGTAATAATAATAGTATAGCAAATTGATGCATTATTGGCAATTAGGCACTCTGTGACAGAGAAACAAAAACCAATCTGATTATTTTGCAGTAGCAGATGGCATTCATGTCACAAAATAGAAAAAGGACAGATTATAAAATTAATGGTAAACATACTTAGTCCAGAGATTAGTGGCTAAAACTAGACTTATTACATAGTCTTCTAAAAATGTATGTTATCAATGTTTCAGAATGCTGAAACGGCAGTGCTCCAGAAGATTACCATCACTGGGCAAACAAATCCAAGTCAAACCATACAATGTCTCATTAGTATTAACAGACCAAAAAGGGAAAGGAAACTATCTTCTTCATTTCAAGACTAGGAGGTTTATACAGGAAAAGTTTGACCCACTTCAACATAGATACTAAGAAAACATTAGGTTCCTAAGGAGTTAGCCCACAGGACACTGAGGCAGAGCTAACTGACAAAGTTGTAATAGAAGAACATTGTATCACAGCATATGCAGGTGAACACAGCATTTAATAATGCTTTCAAAAGCAGAATTAGAAAATGTGGCAGAAAATGAAGATTGATGAGATCTTGTGAAAAATGTAAATGTTTCACAGATAAATTTTAGGTTTAGAGTCACATGATACTTATGAATGTGACACATTTATTCATTTATTGGCCCTGGAGAACTACCTCATACTAAGAAATATGCCTGTGCCATAGTGGTATCTATTCTGCAATAGAAATAATGATGTCCTATCAATATCCAACTGCAGCAAGCACACAAAAAGTAATTTTACATAAGTGTAGACATTATGAATCACCAGATTATTGAAAGTGACCAAGGGTCGCACAGTAGTGATAAAACATTGAACTCATGACTGATCTTGGGATCTCCAATGGCATTTCCATTGGAAATGACATATTAAACTCTGAATGTAAATGGCCTAAGCTCAATCAAACATCATAGATTAGTAGACTGGATTAAAAAACAAAACACATCTATTTATTGTCTAGAAGAGACACATTTTACCAACAAAAATCAGCGGAAACTCTATCGCATGGGGTTTTGATGTTTTCTGTTAGTTTCATTTCTTCAAAACACTTTCTTCTGATTAAATCATTCAACGACTCATAGATCATACAGCAGCATCATTTTCTTCAAGAAGGTTCTTGATTTTCATTTCTTCAGCTACACGTCAGTCATTTAGTGTCATGTTATTTACCTTCATGGTGTTGTCAATTTCTTTTTTCTTCCTGATGTTGATTTTGTTTTGTGCCTTTTCATTTAAGGGGATGTATATTAGCTATGGAATAGAGACTGTCATATCTAGTAACATGTCATTTAAACTCATGGCATTGTAAATTTCTATTTTTCTTTCCATTGTTGATTTTGTATTATGACTTTTCATTTAAGGGGATGTACAGTAGCTGTGAAATGGAGACTAACATCCAGATGTGAAGATACAATGTAGTATGCATTTTTACTTCCAGACAAAGATGGACTTCCAATGAAACTGTTTACTATACCTTGAGAATAGGGTGCTGGACTCTCTGCCATTGTCCATGCCCGCAATGACGGACATATGACTGTGTATGAAGAATTATATTTTAGTGATGATATAGAGGAACTAGGTTGGGGGCAAGGGAATTGGGGAGGGTATAAGGGAAATGCCAGGAGCCTATGGAACTGTATCATAAAATGATAATAATAATAAGAAAATGTTAAAAAAAGAAAACAAATAAACAGATTTAAAAAATAAGAAATGGGATGGTTACAGTTAGTACCAAGGAAAAGAAAAAAACATTTAATTTACATTTAAGTATATTCATAAAAAGAGATTTTTATAATTTAAAAGAAAAACTAGAAACTAACTAGGCATCTGACAATCAGGTAATGTTCAAATTGTGTTCTGGGTGGAATATTGTGTAATAATTTAAAAATAATTTTTCTTTTCTTTTTTTTTTTTTTTGATGAGTTGATTGGGCTCAAAGGGCCAAGGGCTACGGGAAAGTGGGTAAGACCATTGCTTCCACATTCTCTTTTTTCCTTCCTGTATCTGGGGAAAGAGGAGAGACAAAGGGAGAGGACACACCCTTCCTCCCAATCATTCCTGGGTCCCCGATGTAGGGCATGCTCTAAGGACATTGCATAAGTGGTTTCGATAGTTCAACTGTTCTGACTTGCTGCCTATCTCGCCATTCAAACCACGCTAAAATCTCTCCAGAATCCACCGGCTGACATAGTCCACCTTAGCATCTGCACTTGCCCAGATTTTCACTGCTAACACTTGGCTGGGGTAGTTGATAAATTTGTTCTGTCCTCTGTTCTGGT
The DNA here is from genome assembly GCF_030435755.1 of Ochotona princeps. Lineage (NCBI taxonomy): Eukaryota > Metazoa > Chordata > Mammalia > Lagomorpha > Ochotonidae > Ochotona > Ochotona princeps. Next base: position 46,227,920 of record NC_080846.1, on the reverse strand, counting down.
AACATGTGGCCTATGCAGGCTCCAATGTACTGCCATATCCTTCATGTGCAACTAGATATACTATCCACTGCTCTGACTAAGCCACTGAGGAGGCTCAGCTTTGACACATGCACTCCATGGTTAGACCATGGAACCTGCAATTCTCTTGATAGTTGGGGTTCTGACCAGCAGTTCAATTGGAGGAATCCCCAAGTAAACTGCCTGATCCCAGACCAGATTCTTGAGTGTGCTTTCCAGTACAGGGTCCGGCACAGACTGTCTCCCCAGTCAGCCTATACATATGCTGGTGGTTGCAATTGCTGGGTCAGTTCCACATCCAGTCCCATCCTCTACATGAACTAATGAGTGTTGGTGCCCAACCCAATCCTGCCCACCACACACTTTGCCGTTATGCAAACCAGTGGGAGCTGCAGCCTAGTTGGAGCGACCCGCAGAAACCCTCACCAGTAACCTTCACCCCTGCCCAGATTCCCACGCTTGCCAATATGTACAGCAAACTGGTTCAGTCTATCCCACATTCCATTCAGTTCTCATATCTGTCAACAGGTCTTGAAGCCTAGTTCAACCCAATTAGCCCCACTATCCAGTCTACAGATGTGCTGGTGGGTGCCTGCCCCAGTGCTGGTTCTCATACTCACCAGATAGAGTGGTAACCCATAGAGAATTTTTAATGACACAAAATTTATATGACAATGAGTTAAGAGTAGTATCCACATGCTATGTGATAATGTGTTACTCACTGTTTTATTTTCCAAATCCTCTATATGAGCATATGTTACTTGTATTTTAAAAATAATGCAGCCTAAGAATCAAAAATATACACAGAATCAAAAAACAGTTGAGTCAATGGACATGGACATACGCCGATAAAATCTTTTCCTTGAAAACATTCCTGGCTTAGTTTTTGAAATGACCGCATAATACAACTACTTATCTCAAGGTCCATGGTAACAAACAAAAAAGAAAATGAAAATTCCTTCAATCAGAATTATTTTCAATGTACTGTAATATTTTTAAAAAGGTCAAATTTATCGACTTCAGTCATAATCGCTACGGAAATTTAATTTTAAGGACAAATACCAGTTCATGTTAATTAACAATATTTACAAAACTAGGTGTTTAACTAATCATACACATAAAATTTCGTGCCAGGACAGAGGAGGGAAAAGGGAGGGTCAGGGACTCGTCTTCATCAGGAGCAGAGTAGAGGAAAGAAATGAACACGGTGTGTCCTCACACTTGGGTACCCAACAGAGGGTACTCCCAGCTACATCTGACCTCCCCAGGGCTTGTGTTTTCTTCTGCCTTCTCTGTTTCCTTCGGTTTTTCTGCGTCCTTTGCTTCTCTTATTCTATCTTACATCCTTTGGCTCTCTTTGATCTCTTTACAAGTGAAAAGCTATTAAAACTTACAAATAAGCAACATATCAGAATTTCCTGTAACCCATCACCCAGTCATAAGGAGCTAGGTCTCTTAGTCTTCTTGAGAAGAATTTATAACATCCATGTCTTCACATTAAGAGACAGAAAACAGAAGCACAGAACTGGAGGCTTCTCTAACTTTTTATATATGAAAGCACTCATTCAGTTGTACCACAGGCATCTTTCCTATTTCTGTCTTCCCTCAGTGTCACATATCAACTGTGTTAATTTTAAATACAGTTCAAAATTAGAACTAACTAAACGCAGAAAATACATGAAAAATTAAAAAGGTAAAAGTGTATACTTCATATGCAGAAGCTGGATAGTATATTCCCATACATAAAATATTTTTCAGTAGAGAAATACACAACCCAAATGCACATACATATACATGCAAATATACACACACACGGTATGTGTTGTTCCAGGTACCCTGAACTCAAAATCATGCATGTAACAGGAATGTGAAGCTGAAATTTATAAGTAATTCATATTTAAGATGTATTTATTTACTATTTGAAAAGGAGAGGGAAAAACAGAGAATCTTCCACCTGGGGTTCATTCCACAACACCTAGGAGCTGCCTGGAGCCAGGAGCCTGGAACACCATGCAGGTCTCCCATGGGCTGTCAGTTATTTTCTCATGCAGTTATTTTCTCTTGCATTCCCTGGCACATCAGCAGGGAGTAGGATGGGAAGTGGAGCAACCAGGACTTGAATCAGCACTGTGATATGCGATGCCAGTGTCACAACTGCGCCAGGATGTTGGCTCCCAAACAGTTCTGATAAGAGCTTTTTCTATGCACTGCTAATTTGAATATGTAAATCCTAGAATTAAGTGCCAAGATTACATCACTGGATATCATAAAAAAACAAGGTATGACTCTGGGAGGCGCCTTTTGCTACATGGGACAATTTTGAAACTATTTGAGAACTTGAAACCTGTGTATTAATGGAAATAATACACATATGTTAATTTCCTGACTTTTGTGGTTCTATAGTTATTCCTTGTTTGAGGAAATAGAGGTTGATGTGGTATCACATCAACAACTTCTGGGGAAAATTTTTCTTAACACTATTTTGACACCTTTGTAAATGCTTCAGATTTGTTTCAGATAAAGTTTTTTTGTTTGTTTTTTTCCAAAAAAAGACAAAAATGCAATTGAAGAGAGCAGTATCTTAGGCTCCTTCTATAAATAACTTGGAGTCCGAAATTTTTCAGGATAAAGTATATGGAATCCTGAAACTTTCTCCTGGATTAGGAACGTCTTTGAGGAGAAAAAAAGAAGGAAACAGCTTGGCACATAGCTGGCTATAAGCCAGTTCAACTGGGTTATGCTTTAAGAAATAATATTAAAGAAATAGTGATGATTTTTGCCTGCCTGCAGGGGATAAAAGTCTGAAACAGCAAGAAGGAAAAGAAAGTTAATCAAACGAGGCACATGGAAGACCTTCATTAAAACCTGACTTGGATTTGAACTTGTCTGGGGAAGTTTTCAAAGCCACTAGAGAGCTAAAGGTTATTTTCCAATGCTATATTTTATATGGGTTTCTGCATGAAAACTAGATTCAGTTGTAATGAAACATTTTATTACTTGTGTTCTTTTGTTCAACACTTTTTTGCCATTGAAAGAAAGCTCATACAGTCTTCAAGGTGTCTATGATTTTTCTCAACCCAGAGACTTTTTTATCGTGTCCCTCCTTCCGGGGCTCTGTTCATTCTCTTAGTCCATCGATTCTAGAGTTAAATGACCAAAAATTGGGGAGGAGGATGGTGGTAACCTGCCACCAATCAATTAGGTTTTCCTAAGCTTATAATTGGTGTGTGGGATATCGAGCAATCTTAACACTTGTGATGTTGCTGGTTTTAACTCTGCTTCCTTTCGAAAGCATTAAAGTAAAAGTGGGACCATGGAAAAGACTTTTTAATAGCTTCAAGAATTTTCAACCTGCATTCTCACAGAAGTTTTCGGCCCATGTTTTCTAACTCTTCCTAATATATCATCTTTCACTGAAGTTAATGATTTATTGGGTTTTTTAAGACGGGAAAAACATGAATTCCATCATAGAAAGGATAATATGATGCTAGCTTACTTTAGAATCAATATCAGGAGCACCCAGTGAGTCATCTCAAGAAAGCTCGCGATGAGAGGCACCTGAGTGTATTTGGCTTCACCATCCTTCATATGATTAAGAAAATCCTACTGCCAACAATAATAGGTATCATCCTCCCTGGCCTAACAGAAACCGCATCCAGCTGCTAGGAAGGTGAGGAGGATTCTCATACAACCCTAACACCCCACAGGAAATTTCACACTAGGCTGTGAGAATAGGATTATCTTATCATCACTCTAATTTTTGTGTTAATAAAATTTTAAAAATAACTGAGAAAAAAATTTTATATGAGATCAAACAGTCACATTGGTGAGATGGTAGGAATCTTTAATATTTCATCTTAACGAAATAACATCATAAAAGGTATTTTACAAATTACAGGCAAGTTGAAAATTAAAGACAAGATGTACTGGTGAAAGTGTCTGTGTGGGGAATTAGTCCCAGTGTTAACACTGCCTCAGAACAGAAGAATAGATTCTTTTACAGTCATCCTTACCATCACCACCATTGTCACCCTCACTTTGTAATACTGGATCCCAGCTTTGCATGGCATTTCCTTGAGTTCTTGAGCAGAGCTCACCTTTTAATAAAGGAAAATTCTTGCTCTCATTGTCCCACATGCACAAAAATCCAAATGGTCCTTTCAAATCAAAAACATTTCAAGAGGATAAGGGGTCCTAACTCTCCTCTCACCTGTAAAGCCTCACCTCTAAAGACAGGACCAAACAATGGCTTTTTTTTAACAAAAATACAGGAATAGTGCCTTCCAGAGAGGAAATACATTACAAGAGACCACAGTCATTGTGCTGTATGCTTCATAAATCACTTTCACACTACATTCGTTGTGTAAAGTGGTGATACAGCTTTTAGGAGCTCTGTGCCTGGGTTCCTGACCCAGCACTCCTAAGACATTTGAAATTAACTGTCTTTTGTAAGCTAAAGGTAAAAAGACTAATTAAATCTAATCACCAATAGGTAATGATTTAACCAATCATGGGTACATAATAAGGCCTCCATTCAAAAATTCCTTAGCAAAAGCTGTTGGGGAACTTCCTAAAGTGGCAAGTACATGGAACTGATGGGAGGACCCAGGCAGGCCTGGAAGTGCCTTACCACTTCTGTATTTTGATCTGTTGCTGGTATTACTGAGTTCTGTGAGTTATTCTTCCTGAGGAGAGAGTCATGGCAACTCCTGAATTTTAAGTTGGTCAGGGAGAAGTGTGTAGCTCTGTCCCTGTCTTGGTGTTGGCATTTGAAGTGAGGTCAGGCTCACAGACAGAGCCCTCTATCTGTGGAATATATGCAAATTCTGGGAAATAAGTGTCAAAGCTGAAATGAATTGTTGGGCACATGGTTAGTGTTGGACAACCACAGGACTATCACTGGGGGGAAAATCCTACATAATAGTCAAACATAGTTTTATGCAAGCTCTGGCAGTGCTCAGATAACGAATGTCTTCAGAGCCACTGGCACCTTTTGTGACCTTCTTGGCATTGTTCCTGCACGTATTTCCTCTCATATCTCACTCCAGGCTTAGCTAAGGCATTCTAGTTGATGAAAAATGACAGAATTGGCAGTACAATCTCCACTACAAGTGGATGCTTTTTCTAGAGAACTATTTGAGAAAGCAATCCCTTAAAACTAAAACGGACCTTTAAGGGACCCAAGTCCAGACCATATACACCCAGGCTTATTGTAACTGCTCAAGATTCCAAGGCTCAGAGAAAAGAGCCTTTGAAATACAGTGTCCTGTAGTGCAGACAAAAAAAGTTCAATATATAAAGAACTAAAAAAAGGTGCAAATGGGGAAAAATTCCTTAAGAATATCAAAAGCTGTGAGTAGGAAGTATGGGTTACACAACCAACAGTCCAAATAATAAAGTACATAGGGCATAAAACTGTGTGCAAGTTCAGGGCCGGTGGTATAGTGTTTATGATGGAGGATTGAAAGGACGAGTTAAAGGAAAAAATTTCTTGGATAGCAAACTTAACAGAAATGCCTGTATTTGAAGTATTATGAAAAGTAAAAAAATATTCCTCGTTTTCTGTGGAGATGTGAGTATATAAATTCTGATACAGTGCGTGTATAAGATTATACTTGGTTTTATTTTTAGGAAATGACTTTAACATTGTCTTTACTGGACAGACTTCCATTTGCCAAGGGTTAACTGACATTTTTATATGCTGGGGAAATAGTTTCTCTGAAAAATGAAGAATGCATTTACTGAAGGGTGAACGTAGGCCGGTGTCTTTGTTTTACAGAATTTTATTTCATTTGTAAATGAACTGTTATAATGGAGGTCAGAAGAAAATGTGACTGAACTTTGGGTCACATTGCATAATGTATTTTAAATCATGAGTGGGTGATAAATGTATGATGTTTTCCCCTTGCTTCTACATTATAAAACAAACTTTAACCAAAAAATGTTTCTTAGTTCTTTGAGGCTTTTCTAATTCCAACAAACAAGAATTAATTTAGCAATTTTATGTATTTGTCAGCACTCAGAGAATCTTCATTTTAAAATGCTTTTGTTATTTTTTTAGTTGTTTAATAAGTTATAATTGTTTAGGTTCCTGAGAAGTAAACTCTAAGATTGAGCTTTCAGAGAGTTTATTAAGCTCAGGGAATACTCTTCGGATTAATATCCCTAGAGAAGGAGAAGGAAGCAGGATTGGACACTGCAAGGAATTGAGTTATGATGTGGTCACAACAAAGGGTGCAGCCAAACACGTGGGGAACTTTGAAGCTGGGATGGCCCTTCAGAATTGCGTAAACTGGGGCAGGGCCTTCAGTCTTTGCACTCTCATTTTAATTAGTAATTGGCTTGCAGGCTTGCCCCTGCAAGAGAACTTAAGCCAATGAACTGAAAGCAATTCTTGGAGAAGTTTGAGAGATGAGGGCTGTCAACCAGCATGTTCCCAGAGCTGGAGACTTGAGTTCTTGAGTCCTGGAAAGGATACCTGGGACAAATATTTAATTCAGCAATTAACCATAGAACCTTTGGTGGTAATATGAAAAAAAAAAGCCATCTAGTATAGAACCAATACAATCCAGGGCAAATTAAAAGTAAAAACACAGAATTTTCAAAGTGCTTTTTTCTGGGTCATGGTAAAATAAGCCTCACATATTTTCAGCATCACTTCTATTAACCCCTTGATTTGGTGACCCATAAGAACATTCCTGCTTCTACAGCATGAGGATGAGAAATTGGAGACTGAAGGAGAGTAGGAAGAAGATCCAGAAACAATGCTTGTCATCAAATGACTATTTTGTGTACACATAGATATGAGGCAGTTCAATAATCTCACTTGAATCCTAACTTTGAGAAGTTCCCTATGAAATCCATATAGAATCCTCTAAAAAAAATTGCAAAAATCCATAGATAGAAAAATGTGAATGCCCAGCATGCCACTCGGCCAATGGGAACAGTGCAAGACTGAAGCTTGGTAGGAGAGGCAGACACAGTGCACAGGCATTTCATGGGAAGTCTTGGACCAGTTTGTGTCCCGGTTGCTCCACTTCGCATCCAGCTCCCTGCTTGTGGCCTAAGGAGGCAGTCGAACATGGCCCACAGCCTTGGGACCCTATATCCATGTGGGAGACCTGGAGGAGGCTCCTGGACCCTGGCTTTAGATGGGCTCAGCTGCAGCTGCTGTGGCCACTTGCGGAGTGACTTATTGGACAGAAGATCTTCCTCTCTGATTCTCTTCCTCTATGTATATATGTCTTTCTAATAAAAATACATAAATCTTATTTTAAGAAAAAAAAAAAAAACATGTTCTCAAGGGCTAGTCCCGAATCTGACACTGACTGGCTGAGACATCTTGGACAAGTAACTTAAAGTCTGAACGTCTTAATTTCTCACATTTAAAAGATAATGATAATAGTCCCCGCCTTAATGGGGAATTTGAAAACATGTATGTCAGCTTCCCATTCATTAGAAACTTAGTAGCTGCCAACATGAAGGTCAAACTTTGAAATAAGTTTGCCTAACATGAAGTCAAGATGGGTGCAGTGCTCAGCCCTCTTCGAGGTTCTTCAGAGAGCATCTATTTCTTTGCTTTTTCCAGCATGTAGAGGCTGCCTGGTTGCTTGACTCCTCACCCGTTTCTTCGCTTTCGAAGCTTATCACTCCAGTTTCCGCTTTTATCGTTATACTGCTTTCTCCTCTCCTATTATCAAATCTCACTCCCACACACTGCTACAAGGACAACATGGTTCCATTCAGAGACGATCTGGTGATCTAGAATAGTCTCCCCCAAGCATGATCAACTGTATCATATCTGTGATCTGTGAAGTCCCTTTCTCCATACAAGGTAACAGGGGCTAGGGCTCAGGATGTGGATTTCTAAGAGGGTCATCATTCAGGGCCCTACAGTGTGTGGTTAAATGAGGTGGCTCAGCTAATCAGATATCTTATTTATATCTACTTAACAAAGCTTTGGAAACTGAAGCTATTGCTGTTCTGTTTAAAATTTCATGGCATTCGTGTAAATGCCTACTGTGCAGGAATTACTAGTACTTGCTCTCATACGAGGACTATTCAAAAGGCTAAGGGAAAATGCACATTATATTGTCATTCCATTCTGCATAAACTGTTGGAAGCTCCCTAATAAACACTATTTCGCAATGTTCCACATCCCACCCTTCCATGATAGAATCAGATCAACAGGATCTAAGCAGAAAGCTTATATTGTTGCTCCAGATCACCCAAATCTATTGTTCAAATTGGGACACATTTCAGAATGAAAGAAGAGTACGTGAGCCAAACAAACAGGTACAAACTATGACCACGACAGGTCCTGGGATCTATGAGAACTTAAAAAAAATGGGAAATGTGTATTATGAAAAAAACCATACATGTATTTAAAAGCTTTCTTGCACCAAAATGGACTTATATTTTATTCACCCCATAGACTTTCAGAGGTACTCTTCAATAGTCACTCCATGTAAAAGTGCCCACTCCTCCTGTAGTGTTTTCCTTGGAGGGTGTGGTTACAGGTGGAGAGCTGCCCAACCAGACTTTGCATGAGAAAGAAAAAAAAAACCAAACCTCTGGCCACTAAGGTTTGGTTAGCACAACATAGACCAGGTGATCTAGACTGAAACTCTTTTGCTCGGGCAAGCTGGTTCTCCCTTCACTCTAGTTTTGGCAGAGTGGGGAATCCCATCAGGGAAGGGGCTTAACTCCACCTAAAGGTCAAGGCTTTGAGTCTCAGCAGCAATGCTACAGGAAGAAATGCTGTGCCTGGGTTCCCAGTCCCTGGGTTCCCTCCTGAATGAAGGGCTCTTCAGGGCCTGCCTGTGGGTTTTTGACCTGGGGTACAGAAAGTTCCAGAGTTCTAAGAACACTTGGCATTTCTTCATGTTTTTTTATGAAAGAGCTCGCTGGGCTTAACTTCAGGCTACTAGGACCAGGAGGCTCTTTTTTAAACCAAAGGCTTTATGAAAAATCTGAACTGAAGTTTGCCTTTTGTTCCTGGGACTTTGTTGCCTGGAATCAAAGCACGCTGGGCTTTGTTAGTTAGCAGCTCCCAGTGCAGTAGCAAAGCAGAGGGCAGACCTTCTGTGCACGGCGCAGAAAGAAATACAGCTCATGCTGACTTCGTTATTCACAACAGTGTACACCACAAGCAGCTGCAAACTGTTCTTGTGAGGTGTCCAATACTCAACGGCGATTTTTCTAGAAAAGTCTTACAGAGTCTTCAATTATTAAGAAACCGCACATGTATTGTTATTAATCCTTTATAGTATTTCTAGTCTGAAGAGTTAGCCTTTGTCAATAAATATTAATCAGGGAACATGGAAAGAAAAAGGACAAGAAAACAGGAGTAAAAACTAGAGAAAGGAAAGTAGAGGAAGGATAGAGCTGGGTGAAGGAATACCATTATGAGCAGCTCTGGAAATGGCTTACAATGAGCCCAGCACTACACCCAGCACCTTCAGTGAATGGCTATTCTACTTCTAGAATTAAGCATACCAGTGTTCATAAGGACATTTTGTTTGTCAGAAGAATAGTTTAATGCCTCTCCATGGAATACCCTGAGTGAGCAAGGTCTAGTCCCAAAAGGCTTGATAGTGTGTGATTTCTTCCATTGGACATTTTTGAATGATAAATGGAGGACAGGTGGTTGCCAGAATTGTGGGCAGGAAGGAAGTGGGTGTGGCTAGAAAGGGAAGCATGAAGGATCTACATGATATTGGAATTGTTCTATATATTGACTATATCAACATCAGTGTATGAGTTATGATGTCATACTATTACTGAGGGAAACTGGGTAAAGGGTACTTCAGATCACTCTATCATTTCTTATAATGTAATTTCACAATTAATTTACAATTAATCAAAATATGATTGAGAATTAATACTAAAGGCATATCTATTTAATGGTCAGCTACTATTTGAAAATTTACCAACATTTACATATACTAACAGTCACCACTAATGGAAACAGTTATGTTCACATAAACAAAATAAACTCATATCACATAGTTTGAAGGATTGCGAAAGTAAAAGATTATGACAATGTATCAAATATCCAACCCAGGGGTTTAATGGCACTGTAGTATTGTTTTTAGTGGAATCCCACATGAGGAGTAGCTGTCCTCAATTTACAGCTGAGGAACTGAAGTCCAGAGAAGAAAATCAACTTGTCCACAGTCACTCAGGGAGTAAGTGATGGAAAATCAAGAATGCACCATAGTCTTTTCCCACCAAGATCAACTGCTTTGGAGATCTCCAACAGAATACAATTCACTTGATGTCTTCAAGGATTAAGCCCTTGCCACAGGACAAAAGTAAAACGAGGCCTTGTGCCAAGGACTCATCTTACCACACTATACTACCACAGGTGGTTGAGAAAAGAACATAATAGCAATTGCTGTCTGAGATATAGACAAAAATAAGCACAAAAAAAGAAAAAAAAAGAATCTCAAATGGCTAGCATGCAGACAAGGAAAATGAATAATTTTACACCATAACCCCTTATTTGGGCATTTCTATAAGTTTAAAAAACATTTGTCAAGAGAATTTCCAAAGATGTGCCAATTAATTGAGCTCTCTGAGGCAAAAAATCAAATTTCTTCCTAAAATAAAAATATAGTTCCATTGTTTAAGATCTGGTATTTTAATCAAGACAATATTTAATCTCAAGGATGGAAATAAAACTAAACATTCAACTTGGTTTTCTGCAAAACAGAGAGGAATGAACAGACTTACTAATGATACCCCTGTCCCTAACCTTTGAGGTTATGTAAAGTGATTAGACTTCAGGAAATCATTGTTTGAGACTGACATGCAGCTGTATCCAAAATGAAGCCAGGCTCATACTTCCTGTTACTTTTACAGTAAATACATAATATCAGATGCATGATGCTATCTTGCTTTAAATTATGTCCAAGTACCTTTATACCCCCCAAATTACATGTCTAACTAAAATGGGACTGTTACTTTCAGCACAGATAACAGAAAGGCTCTCTGTCTTTTGATGAGCGACAGTGTATTTTACCTTGACACTATTGCTGGAAAATCGCTGAGAGATGAGCATTTTGGAAATGCTATAAACAGCTTAGCCTTTTCTTAGCATTTTGAAGAGCACATTAATAGCCTGGCCTTTTCTTAAGGGCTTTCTTTTTCCCTTAGCCAAACTTGACAGTTAGAAGTGAACAGTGAGTGGCTGGAATCAAAGTCAGCACTGTGTTTTAAAAGCAATGTGGAACTGATGTCATCCGGCATTGTCTTCAAAAGAATGGAAGAATATTAAGTGGATGGCTCATGAACTCTCAGACAAAGGATACTCTTCACTTGAGGACGGAATGATAATGTCTTACAGAAAGAAGATGTAATTCTAGATGCCCAGAAAAATCTATTCTGACAGCTCTTGGCTGGTATTAGAGATAGGGAAGGTGAAGGAGAGAGAGAGAAGGAAACAAAGAATCTGTAATTATCAACCAAAAGAACTGACATTAATATGATTAATGTTTTAATCATTAGATACTTACTATGGGATTATGGGATACATGGAACTTTGTGTTCAGTTTTGTACAGGACATTTTAGAGAATATTTTCATTACTTTAGCTTGGGAGATTTCTTAAATAAAACAGAAGCAGCATAAATAAACAATAAAATTAGCCAATGGAAATTCATTTCTTAGTTTCTAGGATTTAGTATCCTAAAACAGCAAAGTAGAAGCTGTCTCACACAGACATGAATGCGTGCAACCTCACCCAACACCCATAAAAACTGCAAACAGTATTTGAGGAATGCTTCGAGAATCCACCTTGATTATACTCTGTCCTATGAGAATCAATGCACTCAGCAACTCCACAATGGCCACTATCACACCTGTGGAAGATGTCTGATGAACTTCAGTAATTACCTGAACATATTCCCAGGCCTAGCCTTTGCCAAGATGAGGAAGAGGTCTATGCTTTGCGAGTGTTTACTGGATTTGTGACAAACTGCCATGCTGCCAAAACGACTGCAACAACAGCTCTCAAATCACATGCCTTTGAATTTGACACTTCCATGAATTGGAGTCTGTGTCTAACCTTGAATTTGGGAAAAGCAGGGGAGAATCATTAACATAACTGCTAAGGATGGAGCACATGTATATTCGTGTATTTTTTAATCACATAGTAGCCAAGCATTTAATTGTAGTGTGACTGTGTCAAATCACGGTTGAACCCTAACCACAGGATGCCTATGGATATAAGAGTTGGCAAACAATCAACAAAGTGATTTTGTAAAAATCAACTGGAATCAACTAGAATTATATAAGTACTGAATATTATTTTTTACAAATTATCTGTTTTTAAAACAATTAAGTTAATGATCAATTTACATATACCTAGAGCTTCCTCCTGGTTCTCTAGGGAAGCATACTCTTTTATGATATTTTATAATATTTGACAGAGTTACAGCAAAAAGAAGAGACCAGAGATAGATAGATAAATTGAGAGAGAGAGCGAGGGAGGAAGAGGAAGAGGAAAGGGGGGGGGGGAGAGAGAGAGAGAGAGAGAGAGATTGATTCCATCTGTTGGTTTACTTCCCAAATGACTGCATCAAGAGGAGCTAGGCCAGTGCAAATCCAGGAGCTGGGAGGTTTGGGGAGTGGAGGGGCAGAGGCCCTCATCTTCATCCTTTCCAATCTACTTACAAGAAGCTACAACAAAAGTAAAATCAATTGGGCCCGGCGTGACAATCTAGTGGCTAAATCCTTACCTTGCAACCGCTAGGGTCCTATATGGGTGTCAGTTTGTGTCCTGATTGATTCACTGCCCATCCAGCTTCCTGCATGTGATCTGGCAGAGCAGTACAGGATGTTCCACGGCCTTGGGACACTGCACCCATGTGGGAGACCTAGAGGAAAGAAGCTTCTGGCTGCTGGCTTCAGATTGGCTCAGCTCCAGCGGTTGCAGCTATCAGGGGAGTAAAATGAGACAGAAGATCTTTGTCTCTCCTTCTCTCTGTAGATCGCCTTTCCAATAAAAACAAATAAATCTTTAAAAAAATCAAAGCAAAACCACTCATATGAGATACTCACACTATAGGCAGAGACTTAGTGTGCTATTCCATGGTGCCAGTCCTGGAAGCTTATCAAGTCACTATGCTGTGTGAAAGCTCAGCCAAAGTCAGGTCACATGTTATAACCTGGCCCAAGATGTAAGCTGAGTTCCCATCCCCCAACTGACAGCCAGCATCAAACACTAGACCAAATTAGCCTTTGGTGATGCCAGTTCCCAGTAGCAGGATTATTCCAACTCTCAAGTTTTCTCAGCCAAGGTCTTAGATACCATGGAGCAGTGACAGGTTGCCCCACCACAGCCTCCCCAAAGTGGGACCCACAGAATCCCTGAGCCTAATCAAATGATACCGGTTTACATTGCTCAGTCTAGGGTGCTTGAGTGCATAATAATAGTGGCTGCCACAGATGAGAACGGAAATCTATTCACTACTAATGATCCCTGCCATTATTCCCAGCACATGCAGTGTTCCAATCTCTTCTGTCAATGTTCTCAGAGGCTGATTCCTAGACAGTAAGATATTCTGCTCCGACCACTTCTTATGGAAATGAACCTACTTATTATGGTGTCCACACTAAGACAATTCAGATGGCTTTCATGTGATAGTAACACTAACTATCTCCCTTAGTATGTGCAGACATTGTCCTTGGAGTTGCACGTGTATTAACCCAATGTGAAAGTTGTAATCTAAACAATGTCACCTCTGTCAAATCATAAACAAATAAATACAGAAAACTGGAGGTTATGGAAGAGATCTCACACACGTGTGCGTTATGATAACAAGGACTATCATAAAGACTGTCAGAACCACAACCTAGTGCAAAATAATAAAACAAAACAACCAAACCTAGCAAAAAGTCCATCTGTGAGCACATCTGCCCAGCAAGTACCTGTTCAATATCAGACTAGCATCTTGTTTTGGATGCTTCTGGTCAAGGATTAGTTTTAAAATACTTTATAAAAAACTTTAAAACCATCATCTTGCCTCAACCCCACTAGGTAGGTCACTCAAAGTTCCATAACAACGTTCGTAATCAAACTTTATAACATCTGTTTTTTATTTAGGTTTTGACACCCACGAGGCAAAACATCTTGTTTTCCTGGCCTGCCCATTAACCACAACAGATGCTGCTTTTCCAATCCTGACACTCCAATTCCCTTGGGGACACATGTTAATCTAAGCCATTAGATAAACGGCCACGAGTCCCCAGATGGCACAGTCTACAAGAGATTGGCTTTAGCATGATGATGATGGTTACCAACCAGTTTTGTAGTCTATCAAATGCTGCTGGTTGGCTGTGACTTTGGGCAGGTCTTTTAAATTCACTCACTTCATTCTCCACATCTTTATTCAAAACACCCTTTTTAAAACAACCATAATCATGGGTTTCTAAGCACATAAGCTTGAGCTCCATCCATCATTTCTGGACTGGCAATCTCTTTAGCACAAAAATGCTGTCATTCTCACCCTGTGATCCTTTAGCAGGGGGTAGAGGGCACCCTGGCTGTGGGCCATAGAAGGCTCCCAAAAAATCTTTGGTCTGGCTTTGCCAAGGCAACCACTTGTGGGTAATTTATAAGTTGATAATTTTTGTATGGCCTGCAAATGATGCTATAAATATCAAAATGGCTTCTGGAAGAGAAAGGTCCTCCACCCTTCATGGGTCTAGCAGGGTGCCTTGTACTTCACAGATGCAGCTTATTGACAGCTAACTTTTACTTTGAATTTCTCACTTTATTTCTCTTTGCATCCCGGCCTTTGGGATTTGTCCTGTTCTCTCCAACTGCATGAGCAAAAGCTGTAAATCATTCCTACACCACTGAGCCTGCTGCCAAAGCCCAGGGCTTGTTTCATCTGCCTCTTCTTCCACAGATGTCTTTCATCCAAGGAAATGTTTCCATGACTGCATGGAATTGATCATGTTTGGCTAATCCTAAGGATCTCTATTACCTTCCAATCATTTGCCAAGATAAATCAAAATTTTGATCTGTGGAAACTCACTTAGCTCTACTGAGGGAACTATGTAAACTCTTTGAAGAGATACAGAAAGAAACTCACCACCTTCCCAATCATGGAGGGAGAATGTGAGAGGACTCTGGGAATGGCCCTCAGGTCTCAGGCCTTTATCTAACCCGTTGCTGTGACTGCTACTAAGCTTGCCTGTCCTCCCCCACTGAGTTGAGGGCCCTCTCGAAGGCAGCGACTCCATGCCAGCCCCTGCTTCTGTAAACCAAGGCCTAACCGCATGACTGGTATTGAGGAAGCACTCCACAAATGTCCGCTACACAAACAACCAACCTAAAATGAATGGGTTCAGAGTCGGTGTTAACAGCATGACTAGACTCTCTGCAACTGTGAGCATGACATAGTTACTCATTATCAAGTACCCACTGGAGACCAGAAACTGGGCAAAGCACTGAGATTAAAAACTTAGAAGACTATCTCTTATTACAACACACCCAATCTATAAAAGTAGAAAGGATAAAGATGAAATTGTAATACATGTCAAAAATAAGGTGTAGAGATAAGGATCATGGGTTTCAGAGGGAGATGATGGAAAGAACACAACCCGGGTTGATACAAGGTAAGCACACTGTTGCCCATTTGTATGTGATAGCTCAACACAAGGTGCAATGCTAGCATGGAGGAGCAATCATTTCAGTTGATAGGCAGGATTATAACAGAATTTAAGAGCTGAGAAGGCATAGGTATCACACGACATAATATATTAGACCTAAAAAAGGTATGGATAAATAAGGTGTGTCAACACAGTACAACAATTCTTTTAGTGACAGAACACGGTTGATGCAGTACTATATGATCATAAGTATATAAAAATGATTTTTATAATCAGAAGGAACACAGGCACATGCAAAAAGGAATGCATATGAATAATGTAAACAATCATGCAATCTTAAGTCCTTAAAATTTAAGTTTCATTAAGGGTTTTGAGAGCTAAATTTTAAAAAAATTCATAAAACATTCAATAATTTGATTTATATTCAATAGGAGCTCAAGTAATGATGGCGGACAGGCATCAATCAGGCTTTCCTGGTGCCTTCTCAGAGACAAGGAGAGGCATTTTTGATTTTCAATGAGATAAATTCACAGTTGCCCAGTCCAACTTGGTTCTTTTTTGGCTGTCAGCTATGCCTGTGTCCTCTCACATCTTGTCCAATTAGATGAGATGCTTCTATCAGCACTTCGCACTCCTCCATCAAGGAATCCCAGTACGCCCGGGAAAGAACCAAGACCTCAACAGACTTCTCACTTTCACATCTCGACCCTTGCATTTGTCCTGGGTCAACTTTCTTTCTGTTGTAACAGTCAAGATTTTCACTCCTTTCTTGGAAGAACACACCCTCAACCCACAACTCTCCTCCAATTGTAAATCAACATGCCCTTGTTTCATGGGGGGAAAATTACAAACACTTGGGAAACCATTTTTCCCTTCCCCAAACTATCTACATCCTTCCCCACCTCTGCCTACTTCTATCCAAAGCCTCGTGCTTACTGTTAACCATCTCACTTGTTGTGTCATAATCTTCCTGTTCCCAACTGTTCCCTTTGGGGTTCTGAGCCATCCTTTACCCTTCTTTTTCCTGCACAGAAAACTCTGTCTCTCCTAAGTCTTATCTTCTAGCACACTGCCTTGACTCCACTCTAGTCAGCTGTTTTACTACCATCTTGGAACATTCTTAAATATCAGTATACACTTAACAATCTTCATTTTCTCATTCACATTCACTCTTCAGCTCCCAGTGGTACCTATCTAACCCTGCCATTCTAGTAACATCTTCACTAGGCATAAGTTAGTTAAAAATGCATACTGTGGATTTGACTCCTGCCTCTCAGGTAGTTGTGAGAGCTTGAATGCACTGCCTCATTTTCCTGTGCATCACGACCCTTATCTCCAAAACGAAAACAATCACAGTAATCAACTACACAGGGTTCTTGCAATATTAAATTAAATGAGATGACATGTAAAACTCTTTAACAAGTGTCTGCACGTGCCATGTGCTGATTAATATTCACTGTTACTAGCAAGTAGTAGCATTTGAAGTTCTATGACTATTGTTATACTGTTGTCAAATAGTATATAGTTCTTATAATCCTGAAAAAATTCTACTAAACTTGGAACAGCCAAGAAAAACTACTTTCATATAATGCGTCTGATCCCATGGCTTAAAATAAGCTTTTTAACCTTCAAACCAAAATCTGCTCCCAGGAACTTTCTCTCCATATTGATTCTATATAATTCCAGTCAGCTCAACTCATACAGGCCTTTGAGCATGCACACGTGTGTGTGCGCACATGTTTATTTATATCGTGTAAACTAATATGAAAATATTTGATTTAGCTGCAAGAATTTTTACCTTTAAAACTTTATTTATCTCATTCAAAACCAGAGACAAAGAGAATGCTTTCATCCACTGATAAACTTCACAAATGCTGTGCATTTGGAGACAGAACGACAGAAGCCAGGAACCACAAACTATCCAGGTTGCCCATGTGGCCATCAACTGCTGTTTCTTAGGGTGTGCATTAGCAGGAAACTGGAATTGGAAATGAACCCAGGACTCAAATCCAGATACTCCAGAATGGGATACCAACATTCCAAGCAGTACCCTAATTGCTGTGTTAAAAACTCACCATGATGAATGTTAATCTACGCTGTCTTTGCATTCACCTCAATGATCTGTTTTGTATTCAGCTGAGAGAGCTAACAATTACTAATAAACAGATAATTGTACAACAGGACTTAGTCCTCCCCATGGTTAGTCACCACAAAGACAGAAGGAATATGTTCAGCACAACGATTAAATTCTAGATAACAATATGGAAACTGCTATAAGTTAAACTTATGCACATAATTAAAAGAATCCTATTGCTGCTTCACTAGAAATTCCATCCAATGGCCAAGGGTATTATGTGATTGATCACTAGGAAGGTTAACAAAGTGTGTTCATTCTCTTCCTTTATCTCCCTGCTTTTCTAAGTTTCTTTTTCTTACAAGCTGTGCACGGCAATATTTATTTTAATTAAGAAAATAATGTAATCAAAGGTAATTTATAATAGGTAGGCTTATTAAGGAGCCAAATTGCAAAGCAACATCTCCTATCAGTGACAAAAACAGTTTCACTAAAGTATGTAATGGTATTTGACTAAATTTACTTCTTGTCACAAGCTCACATACGCTCCCAAGTTGTATCCCAAAATGCTGCTGGGTAAGTCTTTCTCTCGGCACAGGGGTCAAGTGGGAGCCACCTTCTGTGGCATGGGCGGGACTTCCTGTTGTGAACTTGTACACTGATTCCAACAGAATTTAAAAATAATTTACATTACCGATAAAAACAGCTCCACCTTTAATGTTTCCCCTTTCCTTTTCCTTCAATATTTCAAAATAAAACTGGATCCTAAAATCTAATTGACTATGGATTGAAGAATTCATACATGAAAGGTAAAATTTGTACTAGGTTCTATAAGGCATAGTAAACATAGATTATTGGCTTTATTTTAATATGATTCATTTATTTGAGAGGCAGAGTTAGAGATTGAGATGGGGAAAAGACAGAGAGAGAGTTATCTTTTATCCACTAGTTCACTCATAACCAGGGCTGAGCTCTGGAACCTCATGCAGGTCTTCCACATAGGTGGCAGAAGCCCACACATTTGCAGCTTCTTCTATTACTTTTTCCAGGCACATTAGCAGGGATCTGGATCAGAAGTGGAGCAATGGGACTTGAGATGACAACCATATGTAATACTAGCATTGCAGGTAGCATCTTAATGTGCTGTGCTGCGCCATAACCAGGGCCCCACACAATTTACTTTAATCCTAACAATGGGAGGTTCATGTTACTACTCCCAACTCACCTATGAGAAAATTGAGGCTTAGAGAAATGAACACACCTTGCCTAAGTTCACACAATAAGGCTCAAGGTTAAGAGTTCCAGTTAGATTTTCTAGAAGCCAAAATCCACTGACATTATTCATCATGTGGCTTACGGTGATTTTATTAATGACTCCTAGGATTTGGGTATGGTTTGAGCATGGTCCTCAACGGTTCATTTGCTGGAAGCTTGATCCTCAGTGCGATGATGCTGAGAAATGGTGGAACCTTTCAGAGACAGGGCCTAGAAGGTAACTAGGTGATGGCCTCATCCTTAAAATTCTCATCAAATGTCAATTAGCTTGAGGTCCAATCATTGAAAAGTGAGGTCAGCCCAAAGCTTAGCCCTGTCTGCGACTCTTATCACATTGTGACATAACCAAGCGAACTCTTCCTCACCAGAGGGCCACGCCAATAGCTGCCCAATTGTGAACTTACATCCAAAATATTGAGCTCAACAAGCCTCATCCTCAGGTATGTGTCTATACCAATAGAAAGCAGATGAACACAATGATATATTTTTAAACCACAATTTTCCCCAAATTAGATTTAAGTCTTGACTTCATGATCAATGTCTGCCTCAGTGAATGTTGGTATTTTTAAAATATAAAATTAACTCATTCAAAACACAGGAGAAGGAGGGCACAGTGCTGGGGCACAGCAGATTGAAGTACAAATCGTGATGCAGCATCCCTTACCACCGTGACAGACGTGCCTCCTCAACCTCTGATGGTGCTGCTGCCTCTGGGTCTGGGTAAGAAGTGGAAGACAGCCACAAGGCTTTGGGTCTGTGATACAGATGTATGAGTCCAGGATGCAGCTCCTCTGCTTTTAGCCTGGCCAAGAATTGATTAGTGCAGCCATTTGAGGAGTAAATCCCTGGAGGGAAGATCTCTCTCACTGTGTGTGTGTGTGTGTGTGTGTGTGTGTGTGTGTGTGTGTGTGTGTGTGTTTCTCTTTCTCTCTCTCTCTCATACTCTACCTTTCAAATAAATAAATAAACCATTTGAAAAAAAACAGGAAAAGAATATCAGCAGCTAGTAATTTTCTAAAAGCAATGATCAAATTTTAAGTGCTTGAAACTGAAGGGATTCCAAAGGAATGGTCACTGAGCGACGTGGTAGAGCAGGTTCAATAGGCGAAGGCACAATTAACCGTATCTCTGAAAAGCTAAGGATCCAACGGAAAAGACACAACAAGTTCAGCACTTACTTCAAATGTCACTTACTCACGGAAGTCTTCCCTGACCACCCCATCTGTGTGTGGATCTCGTCCCTTTCTAGCATAGTCGTCAGAAAACTTTTTCTACAAAAACAGATAATCAATCACTTAGGCCTCCTACACCATCTGGTCTCTATCCAAACACGCAACCACCCATATAACACAAGGAAGCAAATGAGCAAGACTGTTCTAACAACACCTTACCAACTATTAGAATAGACAGTGGCCCCAGCGAAGTTCACAGCCTGTTGCTTGCCAACCTCTCCTATAACATATGGCTCAATCTTCTTAGTTTATTGTACTTAAAATCTGAAATTGTCTTGCTGACTGAGTTAACTATTTTGCTACAGGAAGATGGCAGGCACCATGAGAAAGGGGTTCTTATTGCTTGTTCAAGGATAATTCTCTGGTGCCTAAAAAGGAACTTCTGACACAGAGACCAGTAACTCTGAGTATTTATTGACCAACTGAGCAAATGTATATCACTTCACCAGAAAAGAGATTCAGATTACCAACAACAACCCAAACTATGTTTGGCCTTACTACAAATTTTTTAAAAAAGTGACTTACTATGTTTCATGTGTCTGACTCAGAACAATTAAAAGGCAGAAAGGAGGAGGATTTCAGTATAGATGAGTATGTGGGTAAACTGATCTTCTCACCTACCATTGATGGGAATGAAAACGGACACAACATTTTGCAGGGCAATTTGCAGAAACGTATTTACCCACTACAAAATGGGCAATGAATTACACAGACATCAAAGAAGATACGCAAACCACCAGCAAGCACATGAAAATATGTTCAACATCATTCATCATAAGTGCAATGCAAGTCCAAATCATAAGTTGCCACATCATACTTTATGGGATAGCTATCACTCATTTTTTTAGAGAAAGGTAACAAGTGTTTGGAAGAATGTGAAGAAACAGGAAACTTTGTGCATTCCTAAAGTTGAGTCTAAAATTGTACTTCTGATAAAGAAAATGGTTTTGGAGCTCTTGAAAGTTACACTTACCAATCCATTATGATTTACTAATTCTGTTCCTGGATATCTATGCACAGTGAATTGAACATGGGGACTCAGGTAAATATTTTGACACCCATTTTCATAGCAACATTATTTATAATAGCTAAAACACAGATACAACTAAAATGTTCATTAGCAAATTGAATGAATAAACAAATGTGGTCTTACAGATATGATGGAATATTATCATTCAACCTCCCAAATGAACAAAACATGGTACACGTTACAATAAACATAACCTTGAAAACATTGTGCTAAGTGCAATAAACCAGTACAAAATGATGGTTATAACAGAGTTCTGTTTATATGAGATAATTATAATTGGCAAATTCATACAGTTAGAAGGTAGAGAAGAAGTTACCAGGAGCTAAAGAGAGAGGAGGAAATAGAGATTATGGCTAATAAGTATAAAGTTTCTGTTTGGGATGACAGAAAAATTATAGAGATGGATGATGGCGATGGGGGCACAATATTGCGAATTTTCTTAATTCCACTGAATTGTACATTCAAAATAGCTAAAATTGTACATTTTATGGCTTACAAATTTTACATCATATATATATATATGATTGATATATACTTTACACGAAAATCCAATTCCTAGAAATTACTCCAAGAAGATAATACAGAAGGGTGAAAAATATATTATAATGGAGAATTTTAACCTTAAGATCCATCAGTAGAGATTGGGTTATATAAGCAGTGCCTGGAAAAAGTACATAGTAGAGTTTGTTACGCAGGCACCAAATAAGGCAAGCAACATTTTTCACATGAAAGTATCTCCATGACCTTATTGTTCAATGAAGAAAATTACAGAATGCCTGTAAAGTATTATCCAAGTGGTGCAACAAATCTAAAGGTTATATGTTGAGAAAGTTCTAGATCTTTCAAATTTTAATAGGGTTAGTCTCTGGTAGATTTGATGTGATTTTTAATATAAATTTTTCATAATATTCTTAAGCAGTTGAATTTTTGCAAAGAATATTTTAACCAAAATAATATACTCTAGTAAACACAAGTTTATCACTTTTTCACATTAATTAAGGAGGGTGATGCTCTTGATACAGCTGGATGCTTTCTCTAATTCCATTCCCACAGCAATAATAATAATATGACTAAATCCCGACACAGTTTTAAAGGAAAGATACATACCTCAGAGAGCGGTGTTGGCTCTCTATCAGTTGAAAATAGAGCTATTATTTCAGAGCAACATCCAAGGATCATGTTCTAAAAATAAAAAAGGTACTATAATGAGGTTGAATTTATTATTAAATTATTACATATTTAGTAATGAGTTATTTATTTCAGTTGTCTTTTCCTACATAATCATCCGTCTCTAGTGATCACATTGAGACAGAGGAGCTCAGAGATCATGATTCCTTATGTAATAGGGTTATTTGAAAGGACGCAGTCCCTAAAATACAAGATCTATAATTGTTCACAATATCATCTCTTTCCCTGCATGCTCATTATAAAAATTCATATGATACAGAGAAATATAGAAGTGAAGTCATCTCACACCCAAATGAAATTTTGAAAAAGGACTTTTTTTTTCCTCAAAAAATTTTCTTCCCTTGGAAGAAAGAGCAACTGATGTCTGAAAAAGGTTTGAATACAGAAGAATGACAAAAATCTGGGAGTGCATTGGGAGCAGTCAATGGAAAGAAAAGCAGAAAGGCCATAGTATGCATTCACTGACTCCTAGTGACATTGCCCGCTGTGTCTACTGCTGGCATATGTGAGGACTCTAACCAAGAAAGAATTATCATAGGCAAGGGCAAATCAAGCAAATTTCCCATTGTCCTGATGTCATGGAAGAAAGCACACAGGAGAGCCCACACTCAGTACTGGGCATGTGTGCTGAGGTCTGATGTACAGTTGGAAAAGGCCAACTCTGAGCCAGGTATGAGGGAGGAGTCCAATCTCTTCACTTTTATCTGTGTAAGACGCCCTGCATGTTGTTTCAGTCCTGGGCCATATCTGACCTTAACTCATACGTCCTGAAATATTTATGTCCCCTCACTCCAAACACATCTCAATAGTCCAGTGCAAGTAGCTTTATTTACAATGGAAAGAGTGATGACTGTGAGACTGTCAGAAATTTGCTATGCCTATTTTTATGGCAGTATTAAAATAATAAAAGTACATACAATTAGAACTGAGTAATGGTGATTAAAACACTAACATAAATAACAGTTGAACTTACAACCTCAAATGTTATGTCTAAGTTTTAATCAATGCAAGAATACAAAAATGTTCACTTTAGAGCTCCAGAGCTACAGATCATCTGATTCAAAAAGTTGAAGAAATTCCAGTAGAGGCTGTGAGACGCAAAGAAACAGAACCTAGTCTTCCCAAATCTATAAATACTGAGAAAAATAGATTTGTATACAATGAAATAAAACACGAAGTGGCATGCATCAATACACATAACATGTAGCTACCACGTGTCACTAGAGGCATTTGTCTGAGTACAACAAACAAGGAAGACTTCCTGGAAGAAGGGTCACACAAACTGAGCCTTGAAAACAGTAGGACTCCAGCTGGTGGAGAAGGCAGGTGAAGGCATTTCAGGGCGTGAGACTCATGTAAGCAATAAGCAGTGAGCATCCCAGCAACCCAGGAGATCTGACTTTGTCTCTACTGTAGGCCTGCCCAGAGATCACATGGCAGGGGAGTGGTGAAAACAGCTTGGGTAGGTAAATTTATATCAGGTGGCACATATACATAGAATATGGATTTTTACTATGGGAAATTGGGGGAGATCTGGACGAAGGGAATAATTTCGACCACAGTCTAGAAGTTAATCAGCCTGAAGAGAAGAAAAGAAAAAGCAATCCCTTGGGAGATGACTCAAACCATTTGGGCAGGCAGTGATCACGAGTAGCAGCTTCACTTCACAGGACACAAAACTTGGAGAGGAAGCTGGACGTCCAGGCCAGGTCAGGGAACATCCTATTACTGAACCTCCCAAGGCCCAAGGCTGCTTTGCTAGGCAGCCAGAGCCGCCTCTAATTTATCAATATTCCTGGATCTCTAATTGAGTTCCTAGGACTGATTAAAGTCTATTTTTCTCTCTCTGTATAAAAATTTCAGTAACAGCCACGATGTGTTACCGTCATGATTTCATCAAGTGCTAGCAAGCAAAATGACACTGTCTCTACCATTAATCATTTCACATAACAGATGAAGACAGAAACATTACCTGATAAATGCCTTCCACTGCCTGCCTCACCATTTGTCAAAAGAAAATTTCACCCGGACAACATTGCATTATTCTGGCATTGCTTGAGGTAAACCACAGACGCACATTGTGAAATGGGCTGACTCCAGGTTGGAGGCTGTGAGTGCCCCCACAGAAATGAAGACAGGGAGGGCAACGGTGCTCATCCATCCTAGTCAGCAAGTGGTTGCAAGTATGTTATAGTTGGTGAGGGGCCAGGAGGACACAGTCTGACCCTTGCTCCATCTTTGCCATTCTCCCTTAAAAGGAACATCTGTTGAGTCAGTGAGGAATGGCCCTGTGTACAAAGGTATTGGAAGCCAATGCTCAGACTTAGTTAAAATCTTCATCACCTTTCCCCTGTGATAGACAACAAATCTTCCTAAATTACTGTTTGGCCTTCCCAATGTCTGCTCCCTTTATCTCCCCTTCACTCACCAGCACAGCTGTTTTAGAAAACTGCAGGGTAGAGCAAGAGAGGACTTTCCAGGTGTGGTGTTGCCCCCACCTATTCCCACTCCTCAAACCCAACCCTGCTCCCTGTAGCGTTTTCCTACAGAGCAAAGTTTATTTGTTGTGTATTCACTCAACACTAACTGAATGCCTCCCACATGCAATGGGGATGGTGGTAGCACAGGAACAAGGCACAAAGGGTGGCTCTGCGGAAACGTTCATGGTCCAATGAGAAGAACAAGGGAAGAAAACTCCAGAACACATCAGTGAGATCGGAGAGGAGGAAGTCCTTAATTCTACCCATCTCTCCAGCTCTGCTTCCCACTACATTCACCCCAAACTTCTACACAGCAACAATCTTCTTGTCTCCCTAAGAAAAGGTTCTGTTCTGTGACTTCATATCTTGTTTCCTGGTTCATCTTCAGTCCGAGAGATTTCTCCACGGGTGTCCAAATGCAAGTTTCACATAAATCTGCTGAAGGACTGTGATTCAGCTACTGAGTTAGATAGAGAACATTTCACATGTAATAAATTCCCACTCATCAATGGGCTTCCTCAGCAAAGAAACTCTCAGTCAAGAGGGAGGAGAATAAAGGTCAAAACAATAAAGGGTAAACACAGGATGTTTCGAATACATGAGAAAATGGCCAAGAGGAGCTACAGTATGCTACCTGAAATACTTTCTCTCAACATCTCCATATACATCCAAATAATTTAACAGACAATAAATTAGAGTAATTTGCATCAACAGTCCCACTGTTATGAGTAAATGACTGCATTAACCTTATCCTGTTTCGTGCAGAATCCTGACAGTGGAGAAATAAGACTAGAAGGCAGAGTCACTAGGCTGAACTCCATATTGAAGAGCTGAGCCAATGTAGGAAGGAGAGGAGAGATGGCACACTCAGCTGAGGCAGTTGGGTGAGAGGGTGTGTGGGGTTGGTGTCCAGACATTCATGGAACTGCTGAAGGCGTGATAGCTAGATAGGTAGGGAGGGCACCTGAAAGATGTTTTTCTGTGTATTACTGAAGGATGTGCCTTGGATGCTTCAATGATATCCTCTAAAGATTCAGACTAGCTTCTTGGCTGTCAACATTAGATTGATACTTCTTCGAATGCTACACTTCACTATGAGAGTGCTACCAGGTAGCTGAGATCACTCTGAATGACCCTGGGATACCCACGGCCACATTCAACAATCAAGATTGTATTAATTTTTACATGTCCCCACGACTGCAAGCCTGGAAAACTTCTGCAACATATAACAGCTTCTCCAACGTGTTTTATGAACTGATGCTCACGGCCAGTTATATTTTGCTCTGTGCTGTCACAGCACTTTGATGATCATGATATCTTGGCTTCTAATTGCTGTATACAGACTAAATATTCTATAATGTTTATAGAACTAACCTTTGGGTACTTACAAGACATGTTTTGAAAGCTACTATTTTTAAAGCTACTATTATAAATACATCATTTCCAGCTTTAAATCAAGATGGTTTAGGAGCCAGTATTGTGATATAATTGTTAAGGCTGGCCTGACATGCCGGTTCAAGTCCCCATTACTGCAGGTCCAATCTAGTTCCCTGCTCATGCACCCAAATGCTTGGGCTCCATCACCCATGTGGGAGACATGGAAGAATCTCTTGGCTCAGCCCTGGCTGCTGGTGCCACGGAAGGGAACGAACCAGCAAAAGGAAAATCACTGTTTCTCTGTAACTCTGCCTTTAAAATAAAACTTCGGGACAGTTTCCATCTCTCAAACATTTTTAAAGCATCTGACATGCTATAAACATATCCTTAGGCTATGAGTGACAGAGTAAATCAATTCACTCATTCAGAGCCAGTGCTGTTCATCTTAAGAGATACACAAGACTTTTCAAGCCAGAAGTGATCATGGCACCTGTTCTCTAGCCTTCCCCATGCCTCTCAAATTAATATCTATGTTCTGAATTTCTTGGCTTGGTCTGGACCCTAAGGATTTTAAAGAACACAGAAAGAAGAAAAAAATCGAAAAAGGTAATAAGAAATAACAAGATTCATTAACCACCCCTCCCCATTATTTCTATTAAAATCTACATTTTAACAGAAATAAATGCATCACATTATAGAAGCTTCCATATCCTGTTTAGATAAAGACAAGAATCAATCTCAAGTGTCCTAGTTAACTTTATAATTAGTGCCAAGGAAAGGTTGTCATGACAACAGCTGGCAGGTTTAGTCATTGAGATTTATTTGATATCACCCAAAATATAGCTTCTTGTTTTTTTTTAATTTTATGGTACAATTCCATAGGGTCTGGGATTCCCCCACCACTTCAAATTCCCACCACCCGACTGCTTTTGCCCTTATTATTACAATAGTATAGTCCTTCACAAGCAGCCATAATTCCATCAGTTTGATATTTAAGTGTACCCTGACATTGTTGATACAGACAATGTCAGACAATGTCAGACAGTCCAGCCTGTACCAATTAATACTGTGGGGGAAAATGAAAAATGTAACTGTAACTTTTATTTCTTAACTCTCAAATACTATAAGGTAATTCCTTTGCTAGTTCACCCAAATAGTAACATTTCTTCCATCTGCTGATACACTCACACACACACACACACACACACACACACACACACACACACACATACACATATACTAACAGAGTGGGACTATATCTCAAATTCCCTGATTTGAAACTGGAGAATAAAACAAACTGAAAACCAAAGATGAGAACATCAAGAAGGAAATGAGTTTGACCCACTGAAGGGTTGACTCACTGATAATCACACACACACACACACACACACCCCACCCAAGCAAACGATACACCTTCAATAAGGCAAAGTGGGTCCTCTGGACTCCTCCTTCCACTTGTATTCAGAAACCACCACCATCCTCCTCCCCACTTATGCCCTGTGCTTGTCTTCATAACCAACCTTTTTGATTCAGATGTTGGGCTCATTGTGATGAATTTGATACCTACCTCTGACTACCAGAGACATTCTGATAACTCTCAATCATCCCAAAGAGCCCACCCTTCCATCTCAAAATAGTATTTGAGTGAAAAAATATTTGTTTCAGGGATAAGAGGAGCATTAGTTTCAGGAAATGCTAAGTGACTGATCCTAGGTGGTAGGGTTAAGGGACAGTTCCCATCCCAAATCCTTACTTCATGGATACTCCCTCCACTTCTTCAGACTGTCAGATCTAAAACCACAGAAGAGATGAGAAGAAAGTAACCATAGTGGATCTATGAAATATATAGAGTGGATTCAGGTGCAATTTCAGCAAAGAAGATCCTAGACCATGATTCCAAGACAGTAATTGGACAAGTCTGGTCTGTGACTGGAAAACTGCAATTGTAAACACTCTGTAACAGTACCATGAACATGAAAAGAATGTCAAATTCTTGAAACTAGTCACAAAAGGACAACCACATACTTTAGAAGAATCTAGATCTCCATATAAAAAACACTCTCAGTTTGAGATAGGCTGAACTATCTGATCTCTTGGAGGATTTATTATAAGCACTCAGCACATCAGTAAGAATTTCAGTAAGCAGCTAATGGTGTTGT